>NW_008339438.1:266878-268605 GCF_000622305.1 Nannospalax galili | reverse complement strand
CTTCAATCCCTTTCTTTAAAGACTTAAAGTTTTCATTGTAGAGGTCTTTAATGTCTTTGGTCAGGTTTATTCTGAGATATTTTATTTATTTATTTTATTTTTTCCCATATGCTCTTCCTCTGATTGCTTGTTATTGGTATTTTGAAATGCTATAGACTTTTGTAGGTTAATTTTGTAACCTGCCACTTTACTGAACATGTTAATAATTTCTAGGAGTTTTCTGGTGGAATTTTTGGCGTCCCTTAGATATAATATCATATCATCTGCAAAAAGGGATAATTTGATCTTTTCTTTTCCAATTATTACTCCTTTAATTTCCTGCTCTTGTCTTGTTGCTCTTGCAAGAGTTTAAAGCACTGTGTTAAAGAGAAGTGGAGATAGTGGATAGCTTTGTCTGGTTCCTGTTTTCAATGGGAATGCTTCCAGTTTTTCTCCATTTAGAATGATGTTGCTGTGGGTTTGTTATAAATGGCTTTAATTATGCTGAGGTATTTTCCCTTCCATCCAATTCCTTCTAGTATTTAAACATGAATGCATGTTGAATTTCGTCAAAGGCCTTCTCTGCATCTATTGAGATGACCATGTGGTTCTTGTCTTTGAGCCCATTTATATGATTTATGACATTTATTGACTTACATATATTGAACTATCCCTGCATCTCTGGGATAAAGCTGAGTTGATCATGGTGGATGATGTTTTTGGTATGTGTCTGTATGCGGTTTGCATGTATCTTGTTGAGAATTTTTGCATCTATGTTCATTAAGGATATGCGTCTATAGTTTTCTTTATTGGTTGTATCTTTACCTGGCTTTGGTAATACAGAGAAGCTGGCTTCATAGAAGGAATTTGGAAGTTGTCCCTCCATTTCTATATTTTTGAATAAATTAAGTAGTATTGGATGTAGATCTTCTTTAAATGTCTGATAGGATTGTGCTGTAAATCCATCTGGTCCTGGGCTTTTTGTAGTTGGGAGGTTTTTGTATTACTGTTTCAATTTCTTTTTGTGTTATGGGTCTGTTTAAGCTGTTAATCTCTTCTGGGTTTAGTTTTGGTGGTTCCCATGCCTTTAGATATCCATCCATTTCTTTTAGGTTTTCAAATTTAGTAGCATATAGGTTTTTAAGGTATTCCCTTATAATGTTCTGTATCTTTCTGGTGTCTGTTGTGATGTTTCTCCTTTCATCTTTGATTTTGTTGATTTGGAGGTGCTCTTTCTTTTTTTTGGTTAACTGGACTAGGGGGTGTCAGTCTTGTTTATCTTTTCAAAGAACCAGCTCTTGGATTAGTTGATTCTTTGTATTGTTTTCTTTGTTTCGATTTCATTAATTTCTGCCCTGATTTTTGTTATTTCTTCTTTTCTGCTGGGTTTGTGTTTCATTTGTTGTTGCTTTTCAAGTGTCTTCGGTTGCAATTTTAAGTCATTTATTTGTGTTCTTTCTGATTTTTTGATGTAGGCACTTAGAGCTATAAACTTCCCTTTAAGTACAGCTTTCAGTGTGTCCCAGAGGTTTTGTTGTGTTGTATTTATTGTCCTTTTCATTTAGTTCCAGGAATACTTTTATTTCTTTCTTAATTTCTCTTTTGACCCATTCATCATTTAGGAGTGCTTTGTTTAATCTCCATGTATTCATGTGGTGATTAGGGCTTTTTCCAGTGTTGATTTTAAGCTTTATTGCATTGTGGTCTGATAGAATGCATGGAATTATTTCAATCTTTTTGTATTTGTT
>NW_008339438.1:265443-266378 GCF_000622305.1 Nannospalax galili | reverse complement strand
GTGTCTTTTGATTGGGGAGTTCAGTTAGTTAATATTTAAAGTTATTAATGAAAGATGAGTGTTGAATCCTATCATTTTTATTTCTGTTTACATTCTTCATATAGCTGTACTTTTCCCCAGTTATACCTTCATTAAATTCCTTTCTGCAACCCCTTGGATATAGTTGTTCCTTTTTTTAGCTCTTTGTATTGCTTCCAGAAGTCTCTGAAGGGCTGGTTTTGTGGACATGAATTCATTCAGCCTATTTATGTCATGGAAGATTTTTCTTTCCCCTTCTACTATAATAGACATTTTGGCTGGATATAGTAATCTGAGCTGGCATCTGTGGTCATTTAAAACTGGGAATACTTTGGTAGTTTGAACTGAAAAGTCAGCTGTAATCCTAATGTGTTTTCCTTTATATGTGACTTCTCTTTTTCAGCTTTCAGTATTGTCTCTTTGTTTTGTACGTTTATTGTTTTTACTATGATGTGCCATGGAGAGTTTCTTTTATGGTCCTCTTTGGTGTTCTATATGCTTCTTATATTTGTTTGGGCATGTCTTTCTTTAATTTTGGGAAATTTTCTTCCATAATTCTGTTGAAGATCTGGTCTATACCATTATCTGGCGATTCTTCTCCTTTCTGTATGCCTATGATTCATATGTTTGGTATTTTTATAGTGTCACACAATTCCTGCACATTCCATTCTTGTGCTTTCTTAAATTTTTCATGTTTGCTTGAGTGGTCTAGTTCGTCCTCTTTATCTTCCAGTCTTGATACTCTTGTTTTCCATTTCATTCATCCTATTGGTGAGGCTTTCTCCTGTCGTTTCTCATTGGCTTACTGAGTGTTTCACTTCCTTCTTCATTTCAGCCTGATTATTCTTCAATATTTCTAACTCTTTTCTGAATTCATTCAGAAGTTTATCCCTATCTTCTTTCAGTTGATTTCTTTC
>NW_008339438.1:262651-265346 GCF_000622305.1 Nannospalax galili | reverse complement strand
GTTATTATTTTTTTCTCTGTGATTTTGACATGTGAATTTCTTTTGTAGTTTCTGATTCTTGTGTGAGACTCAAGTCTTCAAGTTTAGGTCTTCTTTTTGAAAACTTTATGTAACTTTGTGGTTTACTTTTTGGGCATTAAAAGCTGGTTCCTCTAAGCTTCTGGTTCTCTCTTTTGATTTTATATTGGAATGGCCAGATTGCTTTTGTCTTCAAGAGTTCCCACAGAGGCCCAAGTCAGATGAGGATCAGATGCTCTCAGGCTTTCTCCTACGGTCTAGATCCCTCCTGGAAAGATTTTGGCCTCAGGAATTTGGGGATTGGACTGGCCCGGGAGCAGGGCCCAGGAAAGATGCTGGTCTAGGGCAGCTGGTGGCCATGCCACGCAGAGATGCAAAGAAAGATGGGGGTGGGAAGAAGCCCCAAGGGCTCCTGGGGACTGCACTGAGGAACTGGGTTGGTCTGGATGCAAAGGATCAGGAAGAAGAAAGGTCAGCTCCTGCATCCAGGAAAGAGGCTGGCAGGTTGTGCAGCCCAGGAAAGGAGAGAGAGATGATGGCAGGGCCGTGCCCAAAGGGCTCCTAGGGACCCCAGAAGGAACTGGGTTGGTTTGGATGCAAACGACCAGGAAGCAGTGGTGGTTCCCCGGTGTCTGGGTTGCCAAGACAAGGAATGGGACAGGACCCAGGCTACGAGGAGAGAAGGGGTTGGTGGGGGTTATATGGCTGAGGGAGTCAAGGCAGGAAGGCATGATCAAATTACCCCAGAGAGAGGCCTGAGGGTGGGTTGCACAGGCCCTGGGAAGCAGAGGGAGGTGAGGGTGGGACGAAGTCCAGAGTGCTCCTGGGGACCCAAGAAGGATCTGGGTTGGTCTGGATGCGAAGGATCAGGAAGCAGTGGTGGTTCCCCAGGTGTCTGGGTGGCCAAGACAAGGAATGGGCTAGGACTCAAGCTAGGAGGAGAGATGGGTGGAGGAGATGGGAGGGTGAATGAGGCTGGGGGAGTCAAGGCGGGAGGGCATATTTGACTTACCTAGGAGAGAGGCCTGCGGTTCCTACAGGACCAAGGAAACATAAGGTAAATTTAATTTCTTTAAAGAATTTTCCTTTTAACATTGGGAAAGAGAATATTTAAAGGAAACAGGATAAACATTTATATAATTTAGTCCCACCGGAAAGCCTGTAAAATTCAATAGCTGTCTATATAGTATTTGTCCCCTGAGAAGAGAAAATTCAATAAGGAAAACTTTCAAATTAAGAGTTTGCTCATGACCTTATGATCTTGTATCCTAGGGGCATGACAGGAATTCTTATTCATGACTGCTGTTAAGTCCTGAGACTGCTCTCTCAATCACCTTGCCGAATAAAGACATTCAATCAGGTGTGGTTGGTATTCTGGATGTCTCCATTTTCCCTTAAGTAGAGGATCTCATTTGGAACTTTGCCCTCATTTAATGTTTCTATAGTTTCCTTTCTATTTTCCTTCTGTCCTTGCACTCTTGGTGCTCAGATACCAAATGGAAGATGAATTCTGAAAACATAGCTTCAACTCCTTGTAAGGAGACTGTCACATGAGACAGGCAATTCCCTTGCCATCTCCCTTGACACCTTACAAAATGACTTCCTGTTTTATCTGGAAACCCCTTCCACCCACCACAAATTTGCAGGGGATTTTGTCTTTGGGAAATTACTTGCTTCATTTGATTTTGTCTAGAATCCTTTTCCTTTAATTTTTTCAAATGGAAAAGTGTCCTTAAATATAATTGAGTTAATTTGTATTAGGCCCATGCTTATGTAAAACTGTAGATTTCATGTGCAGGAAAGAGGTACACAATGGAATAAAAACTGAACAAGTTGCTTAAAATATGTAAAAACTAAAATAAAAATATGTAAAAACTTCCTATTGACTTTTTACAATGACATAGGAACAACCATTTGAATGAGAGCCTTGTGGTTTAAATGAAATAATTGGTGCCAAGAGCTGTGAATTCTAAGACTTCTTTAGATTTTGATAATATGACCAAAAAAGAAAATTTTCTTCTTCCTTTATTACTTTTTATATAAGATTTCCTATTAATGGGCAATAAGGTTGAACTTTATTAGCATTATTGTGAAGTTTTATGGCTACAAATAACATCAGACATAATTTTGACCTTCCTGCTACATTTTGTAGATTATTAAATTAAAAATGTATAAATATCCAGTGATGTGATTTGGTGAGAGTCAGGGTGAAGTCGGGATCCTTTAACAATTTGCTATGTTTTCCTCTTCAGAATATTACCATCTACCATAGTTCACAGGTTTTGAAAATCCTGTGAAGGAGGAAATCTAACAAACTGTAACAAACAGAACCTTGCAACAAAGAAAAAGATCTCATTCCCTTCAAAACTAATTGACATGTTTTCTATTGCACATGTTTCTAAAGTTTAAAGTGGTTACCTATTATGATCAAATATATTAAAAATGTACCTTTCAATTTTATTTTTGATAGTTGGAGTGCTCTATTGCACACCATAATTGGATTATTTTGTACATAAGTATTACAAATAAAGCTTTAAAAATAGAACTGTTTGAACTTAGAGCATGTCCTCTTATTTGAGACCAACTGGTCATTACCCAAGATTTATCTGCAGGACACACAGTAATTAAAAATGCCAGAATGGTGGAACTAACCTTCTTGGATGTTTAACAGACATAC
>NW_008339438.1:252858-261739 GCF_000622305.1 Nannospalax galili | reverse complement strand
AAGTGGAGATCTTTTTTAAACGTTGGAACCTCATTTAATTTTATGTCTTATAGAGTTTATAATGAGTAAAAGATTGTATAAGTGTAATAATTCATCTGTAAACCTAAAAATGTACAGCCAATTTTGAAAGAGATGTACCGTAGCTCAGAAAAATGTTATTGAATAGGTTAATGCTGTTGTAATGAAATGCTTCTTCTAATTAAAAAAAAATTAATAAAAAAAATTATTATTTGGATACAGGAGCTCAATTTCAGGTTGGGTTAGAGTTTTAATTTAGTGCCCCAATAAAAAAGACATACTCTAATTCATTTTGTGTAGAAGAATTTTTATCTTGCAAGATTACAGTGCAATAGAGTTTTCGAGGGTGGTTATTTTGTTAAAAGTTCACTGAGAGATTGCTCAGTGGTTAAGAGCACTGACTGCTCTTGCAGAGGACCTAGGTTTGGTTCCCAGCACCAACATGGCTGCTAATAACCATCTCTAACTCCAGTTTCAGGGGATCTGATGCTTTCTTCTGACCTCTGTGGGCATTGCATGACACAGGTGCACTTACATGCATGCAGGCAATACACTCATATACATAAAATAGAAGTAATAAATGAATATTTTACAAAAGTCCATAAGAGGGGGCTGGAGAACCACATGTGGGTACTGCGAATTGAACTTGGGTCCTCTGCAAGAGCAGCCAGTGCTTTTAACTGCTGGGCTATCACACCAGCCCCTCATCTCTGGATTTATTATAGTATCTACTACAATGAAAATGCCTTGAAAGTAGTTGTTCTACCGCATTGCTAAGGGAATAATAATAAGGGAAAAAGTTCTAACATGTTTAATGCAGGCATAAATCATTTCAAATATCTTATTCCACAATTGATTGAACCTGTGAATGGGGAATACAGGTATATGAAGTGCCAAGAGTTCATGAGTATAAGCAATCATATCATACTATACACTAAAAATGGGTAAATGTTTTGTATGTAAATTATGTCTAAGTAGAACTTGAGAAAAGACTATGTCATCACTGAATAGAAACATAATCGAGGAGTCCATATCAAATAAAGTTCTTGGAGTAGACTGCCAATTTATAAGTGTATAACAAATTGTGGAACTAAAAAGTCACCATTTGGTTCCCAATACCATAATTGACTGAGGTGAGCAGCATCAATGAAGGTTGAAATCTTTTAGGGAGCCTAACACTTCCTAGGGCCATGATAATAAATTTGTCCCAGCATTTGGCAGGCAGAGGCAGGCGGATCTCTGTGAGTTCAAGGCCAGCCTGGTCTACATAGTGAGTTCCAGGCCAGCTGGTGCTACAGGGAGACCCTATCTCAAAAAGAACAAGAAAAAAAATCGAGAAATTAATTTTCTTACAGTCTAGAGGCTACAAATCTCTTATGAAGATACAGGGACTGTCACAGTTCCTCCAAAAACCATGAGTGAGAGTCCTTCCTCACTTCACCCAGTGACTGTTCTGTTCATTCTTCGGCTTGGAGGGTAGAACTCCAGCCTCTGCTTCCATCTCCACACGGGCTTTCCTTGTGCCCATTTCTAAGTTCCTTTAGCCTTTCTTTTATGAGGGTCCTGTCATTGTATTTAAGGCTTACCCTAAAAACGTGGTGACATTACTTTGGGATCCTTATTTTTATGTACAAAGAGAATTTTACTAAATAAGGTGACATTCCTGGTTTTCTCATGGCTAGATCTCTCAAGTCCATTTAACCCACTACTATGAAAGTACAATACTTAACATTATCTCAGAGTATATCTTTAAAAATATATATAAAGTGCAGAGGGGAAAATAGAAACTTCACAAGGGAGAAAGGCGGTAGCAAGGCCACTGTCATCTGTAACTGTAAAAGTCTTTGTGGGTGCCTCTCTGTGCAGTGTCTTGGGAAGGGCACAATGGCACCACAATTGCATGTCTGCCAAACATGCATAAGATGAATTAAATCTTGAAGAAACACACAGAAATTAGAGTTGAGAGGCATCCTTTAATAATTTCCAAAAATCCTGATGTCTTTATTTTATGGGGTATATACTCTGAAGTATGTAGGGGTATAGAGGCCTTATACCTGACTTATTCCCATAGGGTTTATAAACTCCTACATATACACAAAGAAAAACACAACAGACTGAAATACTTGGTAAAGTATTAGCATTTTGCAGAATTCAAAGGGAAAGTGTATGCAGTTTACTGTATTATTACTCTGTAATTTATTTAGATCTAAAATTACTTCAAGATAATAAGTTTAAAGGCTGGAGAAATGCCTTAGTGATTAAAAGCACATGCTGCTCTTCCAGAGGACCCAAGTTCTGTTCCAAGCACACACTTCAGACAGGTCATAACTACCCGTAACTCCAGCTCTTCTGGACACCCTCTGACACCCTCCTCTGGACTCCACAGGACCTGCACTCATGTGGCATACACATGTGTACACATAAATAAAAATAAAAAATTCTTTTTCAAAAGGATAAGTTAAGAAAACAAAAGCTATGGAAGCTCGCCAGGTGTGGTGGTACATGTCTTTAATTCCAGCACTGGGGAGGCAGAGGCAGGTGGATCTCTGTGAGATCAAGACCAGCCTGGTCTACATAGTGAGTTTCAAATCAGCTGAGAGCTGTATCTAAAATAAAACAAGAGTATCCAATTACATCAGGGGAGTCTGCTCTCAGAAAGTGGCTGTAACTGTTTCACTGGTGTGATATGCTTTTACCTGTCTGTGCAAGGTGGCTTCTGGCCATAGATCTGGCAAATTGACCTAGTTTCTAACTAGTTTATAACTGTACCTCCTTGTCACTCTGTGAATAAAAACAGGATTTTTTAAAATTCAAACTTCTAAATTATTTATGATTTAACTTAAATTCTTCAAGTTTCCTACTTGGGGTTTCATCTATTTTTGATAAAAATTAACTCTGCTATGCTGTTAAACTCAATTTAGAGTTCAAGGACCAACTCAGCATAAAAGTATGTCAATTGGTGACTTTTATCATGAATCACTGAGTCCTGACATCACAGCCTGGCATCTCTGTAATAGATGATGACTCCATCTAGACAGTGGGTCTTCTTATATCACTTATTTAGCATTGGTGTCTAAAGACAAGTTTTGCTGTGCTCCTGCAGTGGGGGAGTTATATGCATTTGCTAGTTAGACAAAGATGATGACTATATTGCTGACCAGTGAAAAAGCGTGTGACAGTGGCATATGTATTCATGTTTCTTGGCATTTTAATAAGCAGCTGGGACCCTGGAGTAACTTAGGTCTTTCATAGGTATAATTTGAGTAGGATGCAATTACTAGATTAATAGTGGGAAAATTGTGTGGAACTTCTGTGGAACAGAGAGTTGAACCTGTAGATAAGACAAGAGAATAAGAGGGTTTGCATAGCATGTGACACTATTTATTACTGGTTCCTTGCGCTTCAAGTCACCAAGGTCCTAGGGTAGAGTGAAGCCTGGCATCTGATTTTTCATTTGCATCCATTTGCACCCTCTGTATAGCTGCAGAGACATAAAATGTCAGGACAATTCAAACATCTACGTTTCAAAAATAGTTAATTTTTTAAAACTTCTAAAAATTCTATTTCTTCTTCCAAGAGTATCATGTGTTGCAAGTGATGATAAGATTGTTTCACAATAAAATATACTGATTTATTTTCTTCTTAGCCAGCAGAAGAAATCTCTCCATCACTGACAATATAAAAGGTCAAATTAATGTAGAAATGCTATCATTGAAAATATTTTTCAACTAAAATTGAATCAGTTTTTTTTGAAAAGACAGTCTACTATTCATGCAACTAATGAATAAAACATTACTTAGACTCATTCACTTGGGAGTAGAACAGAGCGCATTTTTAATTTTAAGAAAGGAATCCAGGTATTTATCTTACTGCCACTACCAATCATGGTTTCCTCACATTATGAGCCAGCCACGATACAAAATTATAAACATAATTTTAAAAATGAGAATAAGATAATACTTCTTAACCTAAATTCTTCTCTCTCCTTGGCTTATATGTTATATAAAATGCAAAAGGTGAGGAAGAATATCCAGAGGCCACGAGATGAATGTTGCTAGGTATTTTTACAAATGATTAGCAAGTTGTTTCTTTCCTCCAGTCCCCTCTCTCAAAGGTGAATCTTATAATCCAGACATATTACAAAGATTGTTTTCATGTTTGATTAATAAAATATATTTCATTGGGGGAAAGAAATGGCATATACCATAATAATATAAAATATAGATAACGGGACAGCATTGAATATGGGCTTAACAATTATCAAATGACCTTAACAAGACAGATTCAGTGTAAATAGAGACAGAAGTCAAATGACTGTACCCCAAATGTTGAATGGAGACTGAGGAACATCTCCATGAAGCATCAGTCTTCAGGAAGATAAAATGGTGTCAATAGAGGAGGCTAACTTGAGGGTGACCAGACCATTTTAGCACAAGCACAACCTAGTATAGCCAAGAAATGAGACAGCAAGAGAATCCAGGCACTAGTTGTCCCGCAAATAGACCCGCATCTCTCACTCTGTGCTACATGACTGCTGTATCTGTGATATATTAAAATGTAATTAAAGAATCAGTTTATGTAAGCAGTATTTAATATCGATGCACAGTACTACCATCTGTAATAATTTCCAAAGAATGGTAAAATATTGTCCTTTTATTTGCAAAATAGTGTTTGCAAATGCACTTTTTCCAATCTGTTATTCAGAATTAGATAATATACTCTACTTTGGCTAGTAACAACTCAGATATATGGGCTAAAAACTGTTTTTTTGGTCTTTTTGAGACAGGATCTCCCTATAGCTCCAGATGGCCTGGAACTCACTGTGTAGACCAGGCTGTCCTCGATCTCACAGAGACCCTGTCTGCCTCTGCCTCCTGAGTGCTGGGAGGCATGTGCCATGCTTTTTAAAAATACCCTGTGTGTCAGTGTACTAGCTGGTCCTGTAATCTCCCAGCATGAAGGACACGAAGCTTGAACATTACCATGAGTTTGAGGCCAACCTGGGCTACACAGTAGGACTACTTCAAAAACTTTTTGTATATGTTCATATCTTTCTGTTTTCTACTTCTATATTCATGCTCATATTCAGCCAATTTATTTTCTCAAGTTCCTCCATTCCAGGCATTTACCAATGTAGTCTATATATTTTACACCTATACATACTATTTGCTTGCTGGCATAAACTCATCAGAAGGAAATGTCTCCATGCAGTTACTATGGAAATGACTTGGGCTACCCCTTCACCTTTTCAGAGCTGTGGTGGATCAGGCAAATGACAAATCAACTGCTAACTCTAAAAAGGTAGAACTAAGTATAAGAAGGGGCATTCAATTACTCTGATACAGGTAGGTAGATACAAAGTCTCTTTGAATGACCTTTCAATGAAGGGAACACAAAGTTTATATATTATTCATGAGCATAATTCATGAGGTTTGTAAGTTATAAAGAGGCTAAGGAATTATTAGGATCCTTGAAAGAATATTTATTTTACTAGTCTTTAATACTGAAATTAGAATTAGTACAGATCTTAAAAGCCACTCCCTTAAAAAAAGGCACTCCCTTAAAACTATCCTTCCTCAATTAAGAGCTTCATCTGGAACTAACAAATCTACATAGAAGACATTTCTTGGTTTTTTAAATTAATTTATTTTATTTTATTTTTGTTGTTGTTAAGACAAACTTTTCACTGGGCTTTACTTTTTTTTGCATATTTCATACAGAACATCCCAAACAATCTTATTCATCTTTATACCTGCAACCCATATGACACCCTCCCATCTCCCATAGCCCCCCCCAATGGAGCCCATATACTATGTCATCCCTGTTATTGTTCATTGTGTTGTTAGTGCTCCCAGCTGTTCCCTAGCGCAAGTCCATCCACTGAGTCTAGTCAGCCTATTTAGAGTCCTTTGTTTTAGAAAGATCAGCTCTTCTTCATCTAGCAGCAATCCATTGCCAACATTCCTTTAGATAAGATTGAGGTCTGCTGTTCATTTTCCCAGTTCTATGCTGGGTTACTGTCTGGAAGTCTCTTGACCACACTGGCCAACAACTGAAAGGAAGGTATCTCCTGCCTGGCATTGTTTCCTGTTATGTAGCCTTTAGCTATACACATGGCTTCTTAAATATACTGATCACTTTAATCTTCAGTTATACTTTCCTTTTGGGTATTTAAGACCATACAGTTGGCCCAAATAAATCAATTTATTTTTACTCTTAAGGTCATTTGAGTATCTGTTCCTCAGGAGCACATTGGCTTAGGAGGAGCCCCTGGCTCCTTTCTTATACCAAACTTTTCACTGGGCTTTACTTTTCATTGATTCCATTTGTCTATTTTGTGTGTTGTTTCCTTATACTTTTCAGCTATTAGGGAGACAGTACTAATTGAGGTATTCTTGTAAAAAGTTTTTTTTTTTTTTTTTTTTTTTAATCAGAGGTGATGAAAATTTGGTTCAATTTTCAGTTTCCCCAAGTAGAGATTTCAAAAGTCCAAGAATGCAAGGCACGAACCTGGAATGCAAGGCACAGAGGAATGCTGCTTATTGGCTTGCTTCATGGCTGGTTCCCAGGTCCATGGTTAGCTGCTTTATACAGCCCATGACCACCTGCCTAGGGATGGTACCACCAAGAGTGGCCTGGGCCCTCCTAGAACAATTAGCAATCAAGACAATGACCAAAAGAAATGCCGTCCTACCAACCTGATGTAGGCGATCTTTCAACTAAGACTCATTCAGATGATTCAGGCCTGTGTCATATTGACAGCTGAAGCTAACTAGGACAATTTGCTTTATTTCTTTCACATTCTTTTTGACCATGTTTGCCCTCTCTTGCTTCCTGAAATTTCCTCTGATATAGACTAAGTCCTGCTTATAAAACCAAAAGTCCTGCCCCCTGTGACTCACTTCCTCCAGCAAGCTCTACATCCTAGAGTTCACAACATTCTCAACAGTGTCACCACCTGGGGATCAAGTGTTCATACACAAGAGCCTATGGGGGGCATCTCATATTCAAATCACAACATACGTAAATCTCTTCTTTCTTGTATTCAACTAAAGGTATACTTTTTCATGACCATCATAGCGGAAAGCATTTCATTTTCAAGTTGTTCCTGCATAATTGCTCCTGAAATAAGGATTGACAATTTATCTTTGTTTGTATTGGCATGATTGGAGATTAAGGAGGGCAAGTAATTTATATGACTTAGTCAAATTAATTAGGCTAAAGGAGGAATCTAGAATATAGACATAAGGAAATAATGTCTAATTTTAAAAGTCTCTGAATTCTATTACTGACTACCTTTCTACCTACACTGAAGCCCATGACTTTTCAGCAAACCGAGGCTCTAAAATGAAATTAATGGTTAAAAATTCAAATGACTTTGGTAGTAATTTTAATAGTACAAGTTTATATGTGTGTACCTTTTGTTGCTAAGGCAAAATCTATAGAAAATAATGGAATAGAAATAGGAATTCCTTCATCTTAGAAACTTAAAGGAGCACAGTCTGTATTAACTTTGCATGATACATGCTAATATGCTTGGTAATAGCAGCTGGTTATTGGTATGTTCTGACAAGGTCTTTGTGACATTTTTCTAATGCAATAATGGGTTTAATATTATGTGTACCAAGCATTTAGTTAATGTAAATAAGTATGTTTTCCTTGATAGTCTTTGTACTTGTTTGATGATCCACTGAGCAATCATTACCCTTTATCAAAGATTAAAAATAATTTAAAAAAATTATGAGCTAGCTCAAATGGGAGACAATTGTTTGAACATTTTTCATCTTGCATTGTGGTATAAGTCTCAGCTTTTTGAGTCCTTAGTCTTCCTAAGTAAGTAGCACTTTGGTGGTCTAGAACATGGACACTATTATGTTTCTGTGTAACAATAGTAGACCACATTACTTATTCAATTTTGCCATATATAATCTCCATAGGTCCTCTTTGCATAAAACTAACTAATCATTAATGTAATGTCAAATAAAGGTCTTCTGGAAATTCATGTTTTAGAAATATAATCTATGTGTTTTTTGTGATTTTCTTACTGATTGTAAGAGAATAGCTTTATGTTTATTACTTGAATATTTTAATTGATTAAAGTAGGGAAAACTTCAATTTTTCACTTTTATTCCATAGTTCCATTTATCTTGAGAAATTATTTTTCAAATATTTTATTATTTTAATTTTTATGTGCATATGTGTATTGCCTGCATGTAGATAGGTGCACCTGTGGTGTTCAGTACTTGTAGAGGTCAGGATCTCTGAAACTGGAGTTACCAATGGTTGTCAGTCACCATGTGGGTGCTGGGAGTCAAACCTGCGTCCTCTGTAATAACAGTCATTTCTCCAGCCCCCAAGAAATTATTTTTACCTTATTTAAATATCTTATTTAAAATTACACACTCACATTATAGGTTATTCTCAACATTTGAGATGGCTCAGCAGTTAAGTACACTGGTTGTTCTTGCAGAAGACCCGAGTTCAAATCCCAGAAACCGCATGGCAGCTAACAGCTGTCCACAACTCCAGTCCCAGGGATCCGACAGTCTCTTCTAATGTCTGCGGGCATTGTACGACACGGGTGCACTTACCTACATGCAGGCATAACACTCATACACATAAAATAAAATTTTCAAAAACAGGTTTTTAGGAAAGTACTAACAGTTTATTATGAATATAGAATAAATAGAAAGCTATTTGCCAGTAGAGAAAGAGTTGGCTGTAAACATTGTAAGATGGCATAGACTTTGATAGATACATAGCATGTAAGAAGACAAAAAATAGATATTATAGATTTAAGACCCAAATTAACCCCAACTCATTAATAGTAGGGGACTTCAATACCCCACTATCTCCATTAGAT
>NW_008339438.1:225241-248783 GCF_000622305.1 Nannospalax galili | reverse complement strand
ATGCATATCTAAAGGCATGGGAACCACCAAAACTAAACCAAAAAGAGATTAACAGCATATACAGACCCATAAAACAAAAAGAAATTGAAACAAGAATACAAAATCTTTTGACTGAAAAAAGCCCAGGACCTGATGGATTTACAGCAGAATTCTATCAGACATTTAAAGAATGTCTATATCTAATACTACTTAATTTATTCAAAAAGATAGAAATGGAGGGAGAGCTTCCAAGTTCCTTCTATGAAGCCAGCATCAGTTCATACCAAATCCAGGTAAAGATAGAACCAAGAAAGAAAACTGTAGAACCATATCCTTAATGAACATAGATGCAAAAATTCTCAACAACATACTTGCAAATCACATACAGACACACATCAGAAAGATCATCCGCCATGATCAAGTTTACTTTATCCAACAGATGCAGGGATGGTTCAATATACATAAGTCAATAAATGTCTTAAAACATATAAATGGGTTCAAAGACAAGAACCACATGGTCATCTCAAGAACTGCAGAGAAGGCCTTTGACAAAATTCAACATGAAGTTATGTTCAAAGTCCTAAAGGGAGGGGTTGGGGATTTAGCTCAGTGGTAGAGCGCTTGCCTAACAAGCGCAAGGCCCTGGGTTCGGTCCTCAGCTCTGAAAAAAAAAAAAAAGAAAAAAAAATAGTATTATTCTTTTCAAATTCCATACAATATATTTTGATCATATTCAGCCTCCACGTCCCTGTCTTCTCCACCACCTGACTTCATGTCCTCTATTATTTTCTTTTAAAGTCTATTGAGTCTAATTTATGTTCTCAAATGCTTTTAAGAGGGGCTTTGTGACCTAGGTTCTGGTCAACCTTTCCATCATCATATCCTTAAAGAAAACTGACATTCCCTCTCCAAGGAGCAATCAATTGCCAGTAGTTTCTCAGCTAGGGTTGGAGATTCTTTCCTACCTCAACACCTCTATGATAGGATTTTTGTCTGGCTTGAGGTTGTATAGGTCTTGTGCATGCTATCACAATTGCTGTCATTTCACACAAGTAACTTCCCTGCTGTCTAGAAAATAGTTTTCTGGTAGTCATCTACTACCACTGGCTCTTAACAATCTTTCCATCCCCTCTTCTTCAATGATCCCTGAGTTTTCTGAGAAGAGGGTGTGATCTACATGTCCCATTCAGGCCTTAGCATTCTGCAGTCTCTTATTCTCTATGGGCCTCTGCATTAATTACCATCTGCTGCAAGAGGAAATGTTTCTGGTGAGAGTTGAGAGTTGGGTATAACAATAAGTCATTAGGCATTGGTTTAATACTATGTCCATTTAGAAGAACAGTATTGGGTTCTCCCCTGTGGCCTGTGCTCTGACTAGCCATAGGTTCCTAGGCCTGATAACAGTGGCAGGTATAGACTTCATCTTGTGAAGCAGGCCTTAAATTGAATCAGAAAGTAGTTGGTTACTCCTATAACAATCTTTCCACTATTGTACCAGTGGGCACTTCTTGCTAGGCCAGTTGTTATTGTAGGTAATAGGAGTCACAGCAAGATTGATGATTTCTTTTCTCTTCTGGTAGCATGCCGAGCATCTTCTAGCAAATACTATGGAAGCTAGCCAGTAGAGATGTAGCTTTGAAGTCAATACCAGATTGATTTCTCCTTGTTTGATCTATGAGTTCTGTATGTAGTTTTTTCAGCAGTAGAGTCTTACCATCAAATTCTGGCAGGTAACCAAGAGCAATGACAGTAGCCAGTTTTGTTTAAAGGTCTATGGTAACCCCTGTGCAACAGCTCCAAAAAAGGAGTTAATTCCTTACATTAGATGTTTTATTTGCTAGCCTATGGTGTCTGGGGGCACATTGTCCCTTCATTATAGGATAACGCCATTTAAAATTTTGTATTGTATATACTTTAAGAAGCTTCTACAATAATAGTTTTACATATGACTTTTTCGGAAGGACTTTAGTATTAGTTATCCCTCCCTATACTCTCTCCTCTGTCTTGCCCTCCTATTCCCCACCCCATTTAACTCTCCCTTTTCCATTATTCCCCTTCCCTCTTTTGTATCACCGCATTCTCTGTCTTTTTGCATAAAGCTCTCTCCCTGTGAATGGCTCCTTACTAGTTTCTTGACCTCTATGGATTATCCAATTAAAACATGTATTTAAATAGTCTCTTCTGTTGATGTATTTAGTTTTATATTATGTGTATGAGTGTTTTGCCTGCATGTGTGTGACTGCACCTGTGTTGTACCATGCCTGTGGAAGCCAGAAGAGGGTGCTGTTGGATACCCTGGAACTAGAGTTATGGCTGTTTTTAGCTACCATGTGGATGCTAGGAATGGAAACTGAGTCCTCTGGAAGAGCAGCCAGTGCTCTTAATTACTGAATCATCTCCCCAAGCCCTGAAACACATATCTAAAGATTCAAAGATAATATCCACTTATGAAAAAGGACATGCAACATTTGTCTTTCTGGTCTGGGTTACCTCATTCAGGATTATTGTTTCTAATTCCATCAATTTACCTATGAATTTCATAATTTTATTTTTCTTGGCAGCTTAATAAAAATGCATCATGTAAATGTACCATACTTATGTTATCTATTCATCAGTTGATGGACATCTAGGTCATTTCCATTTCCTGGCTATTGTGAATAGAGCAGCAATGTACAGGTATCTCTGTAGTATGATATTGAATCCTTTAGGAATAAGTCCAAGAGTGGTATGGCTAGATCATGTGGTAGATCTATTTCTAGCTTTTTGAGGAATCTCCACATTAATTTCCATAATGGCTGTACCAGTTTGAACAGCAGTGGGCGTGGTGGTGCACACCTTTAAACCCAGCACTTGGGAGGCAGAGGCCAGCCTCCTCTACATAGTGAATTCAAGGCCAGCCTCATCTACATAGTGAGTTCCAGGACAGCTGGGGCTGCAGGGAGACCCTGTCTCAAAAAGACCAAAAAAAATTTATTTCTCAACCATTTGCATTTCATCTTTAGAGAAATCCCTGTTCAGCTCCTTGCCTCACTTTTTAATTGGGCTTTTTTGATATTTAGTTTTTTAAGTTCTTTTTATATTCTAGATACCCTCTATCAGAGTTATGGCTGGTAAGGATTTTTTTCCTATTTTGTATGTTGCCTTTCACTTGAAGGATGGTGTACTTTGCTATACAGTAGGTTTCTAGTTTCATGAGGTCCCATTTTTCCTGAGTAACAAGTTTAAGAGGAAGTCAAGAATTCCCCTAGATAAGTCTGAGAATAAAGGGAGTTTAGATGTTTATTTAAGAGAATGACTAGAAGAAGAAAACAGTGAGATTTATTTCTGACATAAACCAGATTTATATTCAATTTAAAACTTGTTAAATATATGAATATATAATGACTTTTTCGGAAGGACTTTAGTATTAGTTATCCCTCCCTATGTTCATTCCCTGAATGAACATAAATGTCTAATGTATAAACAAGAACCCACTAATTAGTTCTCCTTAAATTCCAAGATTGGCAAGCTTTATTAAAATCATATTATTTCTAAAGAAACAATACTTGGTTAGTATTGCTGAGACTTTTATATAACATTAAAGTAGGTTCTCTGAAGAATTCTAAAGTGTACTTTTCCAAACTGTATATAAAATCAGCAATGTAGTTATCAAAATTGTACACTAACTCAATACTCTTTTCTAAATATCAACAATTTAACACTATTTTATGAAGAATGTATATTATAAATAAAACATACATTATTGTTGCCATAATAAAATACAAAAGGACAATTTAGTCAGGAAGGGGCCAGAGTGCCCAACACCCTCTTCAAGGGGAAACCCCTGCAGCCTCTCCTGTTCTAAAGCTCCTCCCAGTGCTGCCACAGGCTGGTGACCAGGTCTTTAGATAAATGTGCCTTTGGGGTGATAGTTAAGGCCATGACAATATGTAAAAATAGATGAAATGGTAAATTAAAAACTATACTAGCTGGGCTAGGCTAGAATGTGCTTAGATATGTAGCAAGTATATCCTCAAATCAGCATCATAAAACTCTATTTCCCATTTGCTCATACTTGATGTGTGTTGGCGATTTTATTACTCTCTCCAAACCACAACACAGGAATCTGGGCTTCTTCTGTATGTGTCTCAGCTACTGTGAGTCTTTGCTTCTGAATAGGGATTGAAAAGAGGATGTGAGTGGACAAGTGAGCCACAGAAAATCTTTTTAGGCTCTAGTTTAGAAGAATCACACACATTTCTGACTGCATTCCTTCTGCCATAATTTTTCCTATTTCTCTGTCTAGAGGCAAGAGCTCAGAAATTTAGTCTTCCTACCTTCCTAAGAAGAAAACCAAAATGATCTTATTATCATATAGTATATCACAGTAGCCAGGAAGTAAGTCATGAGTCAATGTATGTAGGTAACTTAGAATACTTTGTTCTGCATTTCAAACTATTTCTTTCTTATGACAATTCAAAACTTTTGTTTTATCAATATCTTTTAAGTATAAAAGGCGCTGTTAAAACAAGGAAAACATATTGTACCAGGTAGACATTCCGTAGTACTGCTGAGCCCTTTTTCTGTTACCTACTGGCTAAGTTTACAGGCAGCTCCATCACACCTAGCTCCCATCTGTTTAGATAATTAGCATACTGTATAATCTCCTTATTTCTTTTTATAGAGAGACTTCTTTTTATAGAGAGAAAATAGAGTTTATTTCAGGTGTAAACACTTTCAAATATGGTGACTGACAGGCAGGAGCTACTGTTCTACTTCATCAGAGAGTCCCAGTCTTTTCCTGAGTCTCCTCGTGGGTGACTTCATCTTCTGGTTCCACAGGATGTAGATCAAGGGGTTGAGCAGAGGGGAGATGACCATGAAGGTGACAGAGATGACTTTATCCATGGGGAGAGATGTGCAGGACTGGGCAGAAACATAGATGCAGGGCACAAAATGCAGTGACCACAGTGATGAGGGAGGTGTAGGTAGATATGGCTTTCATCCTGCCTTCCCCTGCCTATGTCCTCAGCATTGTCAAGGTGGCAATGTAGTACACTTGCCGGAAGGTAGCACCACAGGGTAGCAATGAGGACTTGTTAGAAATCATCATCAGCTCTGAAAAGAAGATGCCTGTGCAGCCAAGTTTGATGACATTTGTTATGTTTGTCAGTAAGATGATCGTCTTTAGCCCGAAATACTGGACATACCTAGAAAACATTCAAAGTCAAATTAGTTAAACATAATAAATATATTTCAATTTCAGCATGCATAATCTTAACCCTAGCTAGAAGTTTAATGTTTTTACCCATTGTCTTTGATCCTAAAATTTCATGTTATTAGGTGCAGTGTGCAACAATTCATAATACTACTTCTTGATAAAAGCACTTCCGAAGTTAAAGTCCTTTGGGTAACTGAATGTCTTAGTGTCCTTGATCCATTTTCAGGAGTTAAAGAGCAAACTCAACTAAAGGAATCTCTAAAGTTCTTCCACTGTGTCCCTGCCTTATGTGTAAATCTCTCAGCCTCAGGCTTAATGAAACAATGGCAAACAGAATATTATTGGACAGGAAAATAGGAGTAACTGACTGACTCTAGTGTTGATGCAGTTTGGATGAGAGTCATTAAAATGTTATCAAAACACACACGTTTACATACACACATATCCGTGCATTCTGGCTGGTGTCCAGATTCTTCAGAGGCAGCAGAAGGAATTGATCTGATTTGTAGCTTCTAGTTTTTGCTCTGAGACCCTGTGGATGCCCTGCTCCCTTAGTCTCAGGCATATTATGAGAGCTAGACAAAGGATTTCTGCTGGACGTGAAGTTGGGAATCAAGTGGCTAGTTCCACTTGTGGTGAAGGAATTTCAGTGGAAATCATTATTGTTGTTAACACATACACCGATCTATAAAAATACAGAGATCATTATCAGAAAAATCCTACATTTTAGCCTGTGTCCTGGTTATCTAATGAGAAGAAAGAAAAAGAATTTCCTTATTCTCAGCTTAATTCTTTGTTAAAACATGTCAATCCATGCACCTAAAATCTTTGCAGGGATCTTTTCATGTTTTCAAGAGTATGAAAGATGTTATATCTGAATATATATTATATCTGTCATGGATATAGGCTGTCAGGAAGTTAGCGAGAGGGCACTGAACTTCAAGCAGTTTTATAGCCCTTATATTTCCTCTTCAACAGAAAACTGTGGTGGCTTCATGAACCTGTTTGTCGCTATTTCTAGAGCCATGTAATCTGCCCCCATCACAGTGATCCAGGGTTAAGTGAATCCTTAGTTCTGCTCTTCCTTTCATTTCCAGTCATCTTATTACACAGTAGAGGAAAAGTAGCTGATACAAAGAAACAAGCAGAACCGATACAGGGTAGAGACAAGGCTTCACATTGTGAAAAGGTCTTAAAGTTGATTAATGACTTCACAAAGCTTGGGTGCTCTCAACACTGACGTATTAGTGTAATATGAAAGAGGAGCCTTTGGGCAGTGCAATATGTTTTTCTGAAGAGGAATTTAAAATCAATATTTCAGTATTTTTATATGAGAATGAGAGTTGAAGAGAAAAAGCAAATCACAATAAGAATAAACTTGTGAACAGATATAAGGAACTACCATCCAGCAAGGACAGGAATTAAGAGTGTTGTAGGAACTCTGGCATCTCTACCCTATTTTGAGAATGCAGGAAAGGTAAACTCTAGTATTCACTTTTCTTGCCTAGCTTCATCTTCATCTCTGCCATACCCACAGGAGCCACCAGCCAGATTTGATTCTTTTCATTTCTACAGAAAATAGAAGAGCCGCCACAATCACACTTAGGTGCCTGTGTTCGTTTCTTTTATTAATGCTATGATGAAATATCTAGCAAAAGCCACTTAAGGAAGGAGGCGTTTATTCTGGCCCACAGTTCAAGGGTGCAGCCCATCATGTTGAGAAAGTGCTCAACCAGGAGTTTGAGGCAGCTAGTCACACTATACAGTCAGGAAGAAGAGAGACATGAATGACAAAGCACAGTTGGCTTTCTTTCTCTTTTTAATTCATTTGGAGACCCCATCCCATGGACTCATGCTGCCCAGTAGTAGGGTGGGTCTTCCTATCTCAATTTACCCAACCTAGAAACTCGTTTACAGGCATGTCCAGAGATTTATCTCCTAGACTTTCTAGATCCTAACAAGTTGTAATTAATATTATCCACCACCACAGTGCCCATAAAATCTGAACTTCCCTTAATAAGTCATTTATTTTAGCTCTTATAATCTTTTAGGTATAGAATTTTGTTTCATCCTAAGTAGAAGAACATCAAAGTTTTGAAGTTTCCAGGACAATTATATGCTGCCTGTCTCCTTTTCTCAAATGCATGCAAGATGTTGTGTGGAGAAAGCCTTATTGACAATGTAAACGTTTCTTATATATTTCTGAAGAGTGCCAAACTATCTAGCTTGAATACTTTTGTGTTTGGTGTTTGGTTCCTAAAAACTTCATTCAAGATTCATATATCATTCTTTGCCAAAGAGTAAAGTGGACTGGGAGAAGCCTCGGGCCAGTTATGATCCACATTAGGAAGGTTTGAGAACCAGAACTGGGGTGCTTTTGTTGTTCTCTTCTTAATATGATCTTTCTAGAAAACATGGATATATTAATGGTTAAAAATTATTTCCTCCCTCAAGATGGTTGTTAACAAAACCAGAACTATTCTCTTAATATCAAAGTTATAGGGACCATAGAGATGGTTTAACAATTAAGAATGCATACAGCTCTTGCAGAAGACCTGAGTTAAGTTCCCAATATCCAGTTATGGCTGCTCATAACCACCTGCCACTCCAGCTCCAGGAGATCTGATGCTGTCTTTTGGCCTCTATGGACACTTCCTTCATATGCATAAACCCACACTCAATACACATATATTCAAATAGGAATATTCAGGTTACAGAAATGAATGCGTTCACAGGTATTGTTAGGTGCCACAATATATAACTCAGGAACCTCTTTCCAAAGTCCAAATATTTAAAAAATTCAGCATAGAAATATATGTAACATGTGAAGTAGTACAAACAATGTAGCCCTGTGGCAACCTTTTTCTAAAGTTTTGGATATGCATCAAATGTTGGTGATCCATGCTTTCGAAGGCTATATAATTGACATAGTTAAAAATTTCCACTTGATTGTCAGCAGAGCATATGAATAAAAATAAAGGTAGAAGAGCAACAAAAGCCAAACAAGTTTCTGTATACTGCAGTAGAGTTGTGCAAGGGAGTAATCCCAAAAGATGCGTACATGAGAGCTGGGTGTGAAGGCAAGTGTTTGAGAGTTATTTCTGATGTTCTGCAGCAGTGGGAGATTTCTGAAGACTGAGGAAAGAGCCAACATCAGTCAGAGATGAATTTCCCCGCAGGACATGATAAGTACTGTGGGTAAGGGGATCACAGCAATCTTTTTAGCATCTCTGAAGAACTCAGGAAAATTCCCACCAAAGTAAGAGACAGCTTATAGCTCTGCCTTGACCGTGAAACAGATGAGATGACATGAGATGAGGTGAGGTGAGAGACAGAGAGAGAGAGAGAGAGAGAGAGAGAGAGAGAGAGAGAGAGAGAGAGAGAGAGGACAGAGACAGAGAGAACTTCTCAAGCCCCTTCTGCCTAAATATGTCCACTCACTAAGATAAGGACAGGAACTAGAGTAACAAAACAGAGATGATGTTGCCAGAAAGTCAAGAAGAAGACAAGAAAGAAGCTTGGAAAAGCTTTGGCTTAATTTTACAAATAATTTCCTATTCTAGGGAGTACCATTTGTGTAAGTGTTTTTTACTTTATCCTATTAGCAGATTTACACACCCTATAAAATACCATATAGCTGTGGCAAACAGATTGGTGTACCACCCAGAACACAGTACATTTAAGAAAGCTCATAGCAATATATGGGATAATATGTTTCTTCTTTCAAATTATAGACTGTTGGTAATCCAATATTTTATTCTCCTGAGGAAAGAAATCCAAGGATTTTCTTCTAATATTAGCTATTAGCCAGAACTAGATCTGAGATGGATATCTAACACTATTCCCTCTGCCCTACTGTGTTGACAGGGAAACAACATGATGGCCTCTTTCTCCAGTGCAGAAATCAAATACCTCTTTATCCATTTGCTCTAATCTGTTCTAACCAACCTTTTCCCTCTTTTGAGCTTTCTAATTCAGCGGGCATGTCATTTACCTCAGAGCCAACAACCCTAACTGCCTTGCTAATAATACTTCTCCATGGTCATGTCTACAGGTAGACGAGGAAACTTTGTGAGTATAAAGAGTCATAAAACTCTCTTGTACCTTGACAATTAAAATTAAGAAAATGTTGGCAAGATATATGAAACAAATGTCCAAGTGCACGTTTTAGTCAATCTGGGCTGATGTAACCAAACATCTTAGACTATAGAGTGTCTATACAACAGAGATTTATTTTCACAGTTTTTTTGATTCATGACCAAAGTTTATTATTTCACTGGAAATATTGAAATTTTATCCAAAGCTGTGTATGAATATATCATTTCCTATCTAAATTGTTTTTACACAGACATTAGTTGTTTTAAAAAGGCAAAATTCCTTCTGCTATAGTTAAACATATTTTCCCTCATCCTTTATCATTAGTAATATGTTGTTAAATAGAAAACTCTTTCTGATATGTTAACCACAAATGAAATTTACTTAGGAATAATTAACATGATTTAATATCCTGGACAAGATTATAGAATAACTTAGGAATTTGTTAGTGATTTGGGTCTTCAAAATTGGTTAATAAAGAAATTAAATGCATGTTGTTTGATCAATTTTCATTTCTCAATGAAAATTTTCTATATATTCTCAACATTCTATGAGACCATGTAACCCCATTGTGTTTTTCATTATAGTTTGGTTCTCTTGAACAGCTGATCAGAAGCTGAAATGGAAAATAAGAATTAAAGATAGAAAAAGCTGCAAACCTCTGAAAAATCATATAGCCTTAATCAATACATTATGGCAGTTCAACTCTTATGGAAATTTAGCTAACAATTTGACAGTACGATTTATAGAGTGATAGGTTTTTTGGTGTTAATGGAAAACTTATCTTCTCTGCTTAAAGCTTGGATTTGGATTCCTGATGCCATTTACAAAGAAATTTCATTATTCTGTCCCAAATCTGCATTTTGTCCTTTTTAAAGTCACTTTATAATATGATTTGCTTAATTAAAAATAATGTACATTTATTTATATATTTAAAATTGTTATAAAACTGATTCTAAAAATAAGTATTTTGAGCAAAGTGTGTGGTGCACATCTTTAATCACAGCACTTTGGAGGCAGAGGCAGATGGATCTCTGTGAGTTCTAGGCCAACTTGGTCTACACAGCTAGTTTCAGGCCAGCTGGGGCTACAGGGAAACCCTGTCGCAAAAAGACCAAAAAAAGTATTTTAAATTATTTGTGTTTCTCCTTTTACTCATATGGTTCATTAATGTCAGTGGACAATATTGTTTTAAAATTTAAAAAAAAATAAGGGCTGGAGAGATGGCTCAGCGGTTAAGAACACTGGTTGTCCTTGCAAAAGTCCCTGGTTCAAATTCCAGCACCCACATGGCAGCCTAACAACTGTCCATAACTCCAGTCCCAGGGGATCCGACAGCCTCTTCTGTCTTCTGCTGGCCTTGCATGACATGGGTGCACTGACCTACATGCAGGCAATACACGCAAACACATAAATTTTTTTTAAAAAACTTAAAAAAAATAATGCAACACTTGTCATATAGTTACTTCGTAAAATATAAAGTGTTTCTGATTTCAACCTCAGTCCTCTGTTACATGTTTGCTTTTTTTTTTTTTTTGGTCTGTTTTTGTTTTTTAAAAAAAGGAAATAAAGAAAATACAAATTAAAAAAAGGCACAGGAACCAGTACTGGCCATTGACATGTCTATCTAGAGTCTCTCTTTTAAAGAAGATCACCTCTCCCTCACCCAGAAGTAAAAAGCTGCCAATAGTTCTTTGGCTAAGATTAGGGCCTGCTGTCCATTTCCCCAGTTCTATGCTGGTTTTTTGTGGGTCAGTCTTGTACATGCTGACACTGTAGATTCATATGAGCAAGGTTCCAGGAGCCTGTAAGACTCTGTCTCCATTTGGTCATGCATCTCCTCCCTTGACTCTTACAGTTTTTCTGCCCTGTCGTCTGCAATGGTCCCTGAGCCCTGGGTGGGTGAAGTTTAAGATAGGAGTCCTGTCCAAGGACCCATACTCTGAAAATTCTTATTCTCTGTGCTTTGGCCATTTGTGGCCTTTTGTGTTCATTGTCCTTTGTTGCATGAGAAGCTTCACTGATGAGAGTTGAAAGATGCATTACCATTCTCTCTACACAGTTCTCGAAGCTGGCAAGTCCAAGATCAAAGCAGTTTCAATATCTGGTGACAGTCTACTCTTTTTCTGGATGGTACCTCATTTCTGTGTCTTTGTGGGTAGAAAAAACAAACAAGCATTTTTAATTTTATTTTATAAGGAATGTTATAAGGGGATTGATCTCACAAGGGCTCCATCTTGACCTCCAGTCCCTTTAATACTATTTCATTGGGAGTTAGAGTTAAATATATGGATTTGGTGGTCTTACTTAGACATTCAGATTGTAGCAGTACTTATTATGGGATTGGTGACTATAGGCACTATGCTTTAAAACAAGTCTTGTCTGTTTATTCATTTTGTATAACTGGACAATTCACATATTCTACCCCTCCTTGCCTCTGGTAACTACTGTCCTAGTTTCTGTTTCTATGAGTTTACCTAGTTCACATATCTGGTAAATTGAATCACATAATACTCGTCCTTTGTGACTCATTTCATGGCATAATAGCTCCCAGATGTTGTACAGAGCCCAGTCTTCACAGCTATGTTCAAATGATTGTTTTCCTTTTGACCTTGGGGTGCCATTTCTTGTCTCAATAGCCCAGCAAACAGGCTTGTAGGCCTATGTGCCTGCTCACTGCAGGAGCCAAATAATGGATTCTAGAAATCTGGCTAAAGCATGTCCCTTATTCTACAACCATTCTTATACAGCAATCGGTTATGTCTAGCGGTCATGTGCACAATACAGTTTAAATCTTTTCTATTCTCCTGGGAATGTTTTTGAATGCATGCCCATTTCCCTGAGTACATAGCAAGGTTGCTATCTTCAGAAAAAGGGTGTTTGAGCAGTTTCTGTTAAGCTTTTTCCATATGCAGGGTCTGCCACTGCTGATTTACAAACTGTAAGATGACACAATCCAGAAACATTCAGCAATGAGCCACACAGCTTCTTGTGCTGTGGCTGTGAGTCATTTATGAGACAGAGGGCATGAAGAAACAGGCTGGAGAGGTCTGTGTCATTGGTGGTCCCACAGCCACTTGAAGCAAGTGGCTCCTGTAAGCAATGACTTCTTCTTTGAACTTGTCCATCTCCCAACGTTTGCTCTTTCATTCACAGGTAACTTCTGCCATCAGATGTGATTAATATCTGATTAGCTCTGATCTACCCAGGCCCCATTTGATATTCCGAGGTTCAGAGTTGCCTGATAGCCTTCCTTCTTTGGGCAGGTTGGGCCACTGCTCAGTGAGGTGCTAGCGAATGATGTTTTAGTGGTTTATTAGGAACAAATCTCTTGAGCAAATTTTGCACTCAAAGGATAAGAAATGTTCATTGAACTATTTTTTAGCCACTAGCTCCAGTCTCTGTATTTCTGGTCTCAGATATATTTAATATCTGAGCAACTGAATTAGAAACTTCTAATAGACCATCCTAGATCACTGTCCTTTGATAAGCCTTTCACAACTCCATCCACTCAGGCCCCTCCTGAAGTTTAAATATTTCTCTGGTGATTTTGTGAATTGAGGGCAATATGATTCTTAGACTGAAAAATAAAACAAAGGCCCTTATGTTTAATGCCAAGCAACATGACATGCCTCTGAGCGTCCTGCTTTTTATCAGACTCTAAGTTAGGTATTTTTATGGTTTTGAGAATGACTTTAGTTGTTCTAGTCCATGTAATTCCTGGGTCTTTGACTCTTAGCTGGGCTTATTAGCTTGTCTCTATTTGTCATATGAGTCACTTATAGTCCTTAACTGCCTTTGACCAGTTCCTCAGAGGGGAAATTCTCATAATATAGTCAGTGCAATTTCCTAACTTGCTTGGCATGCTTATTAAATTGAAGTCTTATCTCATGAAATTACAGCAGTTATGTTGGCGAATTCAAACAAACTGTGGCAATACAGTAGATTTACACTGGTTTCTATTGTGAGAACGCAAATTATGCCTACTTGTTCCTGCAAATTGGAAGGAAAGGGAAGCACTAGCCTAAGTAATAATGACTCAGCAGTTCTTAGCCCACAGTGCTTCCCTACAGAAAAGACATCACAGAGCAGAAGCATTTAGAATACCACCTCGCTCACTGCTTTATGAGCTATGTGTACTGACTGATGAGGTCTGTTAAAAAGGAAGCTCCTGGGAAGAACCAGTCCTACCTGAGTCATTCCCACAGTCAGTGAACTACTCACCCCTGGTGTTCCACATTGCTTACAATTTATTGCCTAATAAAGGTAAAGAATTATTAAAGTTTCCATTTATCATGGTCAATTAAAGCTCTAGGAAGGTGACTTTAAACTGTATGTACCTACATGGTAAAAGAATACAGACAAAACACTCATATACATAAAATAAAAAATAAATAGTTTTTCAAAAAAGGATACTGGCTACATTCTCTATCAGCACAAACTGTCTACCCCAAAGATAAATTTAGCTAAAGGTCATTAAACAGCGAAGAGTCTTTCTAACCCTACAGTTCCACACCTAACGTCAGCCTGACTTTGGTCCCTTCACATGGCATCTCCCATGTTTGCTTCTCCATGGCATCTTCCTAGTTTGCTGCTGGCCCTTTCAGAGCATGGTCTCTTTCTCCCATGAATGAGATGGAATATCAGATACCTCTATAGTCATTTCAGGAAGCTGCGCCTGCCACCCCAGGCTCTTTAACCAAAATCCTTCAAAAAGCCCATGATCTTCCTTTAGCACTGGCCAAACATCATTCAGCTCTCAGTCTATCTTTTTTTTTAAATTGTATTTATTATTATTTTATGTGCATGTGTGTATTGCCTGCATGTAGGTAAGTGCACCCGTGTTGTGTAGTGCATGCGGAGGTCAGAAGAGGCAGTTGGATCCCCCGGGACTGGAATTACAGACAGTTGTAGGTGCCATGTGGGTGTTGGGATTCAAACCCTGGTCTTCTATAAGAACAACCAGTGTTCTTAACCACTGAGCCATCTCCCAGCCCCTCAGTCGATCTTTTCAGACTCAGTTTTACCCATGGAAATAAATTCAGGTCAATTCTCAAGTACTTTCTGTTTGATTTGTGAGTCTTGCCATTTGATGTGATTTCTTCCAGACTACAATACCTAAAATAAACTTTCAGTGATGATTTAGGAGGGGTGGGAAGGATGAGAACAGTGCCTCACGCTCTAAATGTTGCTATTACTACATTAATATCTTAGCTGGAACTGTACTTGATGAGCTAGGGGTGTAGCTCAGCACTTTCCTAGCATGTTAAAAGTGGAAGGAAGGAAAGAAAGGAGGAGGAGGGAGGGAGAGAGGGTGGTGAGGGGGAATGGCTATTGATATTGATATCCTTTTTATAACATTGTTTTTATAAACCACTCAAATTGCTCCTTGGGTGGGTTATTATCCCCTGTATCTCCTTCCTTTTCTCACTCTCTTTTCATTTTTATGTTCAGATTATATGTCATCACACAGCACCCTGTACATTTGCTGAGTCATCAAATCTATCTCTCTCCTGAGTATTATTTTCTTGGCTTCCCAAGAACTAGAGTGCATGAGAGACCAAGAGAAGACCCTCCAGATTACAACACCTTCCATTATCCTTCGCAGGAACAGTGACCTGAGTGTCTCCCTGGTCATCAAACAGCAAACCCTTGAGCTTTCATCCCTACAGCATTAGAACTGGAGCATTTGTGGGGCAGGGAAAGCAGAGTTAAAGTGCACTAAAGTGATTCTCATGTTCAGATAGGTCACTGAAGTAGATAATTTTAGTATTTGATGAATATCAGTGCCTATAAGGGGAGTGGAGTTATAATACTTCCAATAATAAAGAATTACTATTATTTTATGTATCTATTAAAATAGGAATGGAATGAGAACAGAGCAGAATATTCATAGCAATTTTTTCAACTGCCATTTCTTATGGCTTTGAAATCACTATATGTGCTACATATAGATGTCATATTTTCATTCATTTTTTATAATACAATTTCTTTCTGTACCTTTTCTGTAACAAGCTGGAGTGAATGCACTTCTTTGGGAAGTTTTCTCGTGTGTGTGTGTGTGTGTGTGTGTGTGTGTGTGTGAATAGATTATAATATAGATTCGTCATTACATTCTATGTGAAATTCCTTTCTTAAAGCTATTTTTATCACAATCTTTTGCTTCTGTCCATGAATTTTATCACTGTATTTATGTTTGAATATCAGATACAGATATTTTGAAATGAGAATAAAGGAAAATATTGTGAAATTGAGAGCTGCCTATAAACACCATGTTGAGGTCTACAAGTGTGAGAGCCATTTTATTCAGGGGATCTTTTCTTTTTAGGGAAATTAGCCTGATTTCCTCTATTGTGAAGACATTCTGATAGTTCCATATTATGTTGTCTCTCTGGTTTTCCACATTGCCTCATATGCTGAGCTTTTTAAATTTTGTCTAGTCTTTTTTCTTTTATTCTGTTGGAGTCACGTGATTTTTCTATTCGCCCTTCCTAATTATCCTCGTTTTCAAGCCTCTTTTCCTTCTCTAGAGGCTTGTTTGTTTGATCCACTAGCCTACTGATAAATATTTATTAACTGTTTTTAAAAAGAAACATAGAGGCCTGGAGAGATGGCTCAGCGGTTAAGAGCACTGACTGCTCCTGCAGAGGACCTGGGTTCAAGTCCCAGCACCCACATGGCGGCTATGAACCTTCCTTAACTCCAGTTCCAGGGTAATCTGACGCCGCCTTCTGACCTCCGAGGCATTGCACGACATGGATGCAACTCACTTACATGCAAGCAATACACTCATGAGCATAAAATAAAAAAAATAAATAAAATATTTTATTAAAAAAAAAGAGCCATGGAGAAAGACTTCACTTTTCAAGCTTGCTAATTTTCATGTTGTGCATACTCCTGCCATAGTTTCCAGTACACAATTGGGTTAGCTGGGAAGAGAGGAGTAAAACTGGTTTACAAAATGGCTGTGAACTGTTTTTACTGCCCCATCTTCTATATTCCTAGTCTAGTGAAGGCTGAGACTTGGTTCATTTCATTGTTGTATTTCCAGTTCCTAGAACATTGCCTGGTACACTGTCAACACACCACATATTCATTTAATCAATTAAAGAACAAAGGAAATGCCCTGGTTCCAAGAAACAGGCCAGTGAAATCCAATCGGACTGGCTTGCTGATTCTAGCTTTTATACAACCCATTCATGACCCTAAATTGTTTAAAATAAGTAAAGATTTTAGTGTGCAGTCTTTAAAAAAAAATCAGTGTTTAAAAATTATGCTGCAAATACTTTATGTTGTGGTGTCATTGTTTTTGACACAATATGTATACTATAGAAAAAAATCCTATTAAAACAAAAAAGGGGAAAAAAGGACAGAATGGAGAAAGGGAGGAAAGGAAAAAGGAAGGGAGGGAAATAATCTAAGTATTGTCTGAGTCTCTGTTATATGCTCTGAATTGCTTTATGTGGATTATAGTTTAAGGTTAAGAATATGAATTTGAGGGGCTGGAGAGATGGCTCAATGGTTAAGAGCACTGAATGCTCTTGAAGAGGACTCAACTTCAATTCCCAGCACCCACATGGCAGCTAACAACTATCTGCAACTCCGGTTCCAGGGGATCTGGTGCCCTCTTCTGGCCTCTGTGGAAATTGCATGACAAAGGTGCACTTACATACATGCAGGCAATACATTCCTACACATAAAATAAAAATAACAATAACATTTTTAAAGAATATTAATAAGATAATTTTAAAAGAATATTCTATAAAATAATTTCATAATATTTCTGTAATTGTAGTAGCTCTACATGGGATAATACTCCTCACAAAAGCCATAGGTTACCTAATAAAAAGCCCACTGCCAGGTAAGAGATACCTCCCCTTGAGTTGTTGGTCAGGAGTATCCTAGAGGACTCTCCCAAACAATAGAGGTTATTGCCATTGCTCTTGGTTGCTCAACAGAACTTGATGGTAAGACCTTATTGAAGACATGATATACTTTGGCCACAGGATATGGAGAAATCAAATTTGTCTGACCAGGAAGCTTCCTCCCTACTGGATAGCTTTCACAGTACCTGAAGTTACTAGGTGGACTCTTGTAGAGGATAGGTGAGTCATCAACAGCTGTACTCAGCTTTGAACCCTGTAAGCTATGCTAATGACTGGTATATCAAGAGATGCCTATGGGTTCAATAGTGCAATAGTGACATAAATGTTATCAAGGCAACCAACTGCTTTCTGATTGGGTTTAAAGTCTACTTCACAGGAGGAAATACATGTCTGGTACTACAAACCTGGTCAGGAACTCATATTTGGGATCTCATAGGCCCCAGTGTTAACCTACTACCATTATTTTACTAAATGGACATAGTATCAAATTGCCCTCTAAGTTCATATCTCTATAATCATAGATTAGTAGATTAGTACAGCTCTCAAACCTCATCAGAGAAGTTTCTTTGTGCAGTAGATGGGGATTAATGCAGAAACTTAGAACTGGTCAAACTGTAGAGACTAGGTGTCTGTGGAATGATCAGCCACAAGTGCGTCTTTGTCACATCCCTCCTCCCAAGCTTCAGGGACCATTGCAGAAGAGACATTGAAAGATTGTAAGAGCCAGAGGTTGGGGAAGATCAGAGTGAAATAGTGTCTTTGGACATGACAGAACAGCTACACTCATGGAATCACAGCAGCTGTGGTTGCTTACACAAGACCAGCACTAGATCAAAACCCCTCCCCACTAGCTGAGGAGGTATTCACAGTTGATGGCTTTTAGGGAAGGGAGAATCAGTTTTCTTTAAGGTGTAGCCTCTCATAGGTTGACTGCTTTCCAGTATGTGGCCCCACAACTGTAACTGCATGGTCTGCACAAATTGGAATTACTGGGCTATAAAAAAAAAAGAAGTTGAGAGGGACAGGTTGGGGTTGAATCTGTAAAGAATTAGGGGGAATAATGGAGGTGAATATGATCAAAATACCTTGTTTGCATGTGTGATCCTCTATAAAATTAATAAAATATTATACTTCATAAAAAGAAATTCTGGAGAAAGACTCCTGGAAGTAAAAATCCCATGATGTTTCTTACTGATGATACAGATATTGCCTCAGTTCCCTGTCTGAGAGTATTGCTATAAGGACATAATGAGAGGATACGTATATAAATACTTAGCAGAGTTTGACATATAGTAAATATGTATTAAATTTTAGAAATAATTATTTTATGAAAGCCTACCAACATTATGAAGTTTTGTGTTTGCTATTTTCCCTTTTCAGTGAGGCTTCTGAAGGACAAAGAGATTCAACTATTTATTTAAAATAATCCAGTTATTAGTCACAAAGCATTTTTCAGTAGGAAACAAGATGGGGGTTTTAAAGGCAAAGCCCTCTCAAACATTATGATGTTATTATAAGAATACAGGATTTTAAAATATGACTGCAATATAGAAAAGTTCAGACAACAGATATTTCACAATCAAATCACAAGACAAAATGTAATGTATGATACAAAAATTAAATGTTGTGATTAATGTATTTATTTAACAAATACACATAAAGCACTGATTATTCAATTATGCTTTTATAAGAATTCAGTCTCTTCCCTCATGGAATTTATCTCTCAGTACATTGTAAAATAACAAAATGAAAAGAGATTCAGCAAAGATAATAAATATCTTCAACAGAAAAATTACATATATTTAGGGACAAGTAATCTTGGTGCAAACATTGTTTAGAAAAAATTAACCTATGAGAGACTGAATTAATGAAAAGAGGATAAGCTATAGGAAAAATCAATGAATATACAGTTGCCAAGAATAAAAGGATGGTGCACGTTTAGGGATGATAGTTATGGAGGACAGGATATACTATATCAACACTCGGAAAAATGGTAACCAGAGTAGACATTAGAATATTAGATTGAAAAAGGGTAGCACCTAGAACTGAACAAAAATGTTAAATTGTGGTCAGATTTTTCCACACCAAATTTTCCAATAGTCAGGGAACTGGAGAGATGGCTCAGTGGCTAAGAGCACTCAGTGGCTAAGTGGGTCCCCAGCACCCACATGGTAGCTAACAACCTTCCTTAACTCCAGGTCCAGGGGCTCTGATGCCCTTTTCTAGCCTCCATGTGCATTGCATGACACAGGTGCACTTATGTACATGCAAGCAAAACACTATTACACATTAAATAATAAATAAATAAATAAATAAATAAATAAAAATTTGAAGTAAAAAATTCTAGTAGATAGTAGAGCAATCTTCAGAAAACTGAGAAAAATAGTGGTATATAAGTATTACGTACTATACTAGTCAAGGTTTTCTAAAGGAACAGAACTGATAGAATGAATGCATATATATATTATATGTATATCTGAAGATTAAAATGGAATTTATTAGATTGGCTTGCAAAATATGTTCTGGGTAATCTAACAGTGGCTGTCTCACACTGGAGAGGCCATGTATCAAGCAGTTGTTTAGTCCATGAGACTTGATGTCTTAACAGTTCCAATCTGACACTGCAGACCTACAGGATTCCTGGAGAGCTGCTGATTTTCTGTCTGTATTAGAAGTGTGAAGAAGGTGGTTCTAATATCGTGAAGAAATGCAATAGGATTGATGAACTTGCCATCAAGAGTGAAAGCAAGCAGGCAAAAGCAAGTCTCCTTCTTTCATGTCTTTTTATCTGCGCTGCCATCAGAAGGTGCCACTCACATTTAGAATGGGCCTTCCACTTCAAATAATCTGTTCAAGACGTTTCCTAACAGGAGTGCCCAGAAGGTTGTATTTTCATTGATTCCAGATCAAGTCAAGTTGACAACCAATATTAGTTACACCAATCTCTTAACTATACAGAAAGTACTATGAAGAGGTCTCTGGGAATACTATAAAAATGGGAAGGAGGAAAGCCAGTCACATACTGGTTTGCTGCTGTTGCTGCAATGAATGACCACTACTAATACTTTCAATTGCATAGAATTACTTAAACAGTGACCATTTCATGTTTCTCTTTCACTTTTAAGGTTGTTAGTGATTACATGGATTCTACTCCTACAGTCTAGATAATATCAATATTTTTAAATCAGCTGAGTAACAACCTTGAATTCCCACTGCTATGTAATCTATCCTGCCCAGCTCTATAGATGATTGCATAGAACATTATAAGGTCATTGCCATTAATATTAGATAATTTAAGTTTTATACTAGGGCCATAAGTGTTAGCTCATATCTGAGGCCAGAGAAATAGGCTAATTTTGTAGAATTTTCCTAAATCCAGTAGTTGCCTTGTTAGTCTCCTAAAAGATTTTACTGTTTGTAAAGGATATTAGTAAAGTGGTGTGATCACCTGTGATTTTATTTGTAGTGCAATTTTCAATGTTAACTAACAATTTAAGATAATATTTGATAGGTTTCTCCACTGGAATATTGTAATTTTTATACTGTAGAAAGCACATTGTGGGGTGATAATTACTCACTATACAACTTTCTTCTTTCTTGCCAAATTTTTGCTCATTCCTTCTAGGAGTCATTGGTGACTCTTCCCTGTACCAGCTATTTCTGTAGCCATCCATATGCTAATCTCATCATACATTCTATATTTATTAATTAGAATTATTTTTTAGGACAAGTCATTCATTTAAATTTTATTTACTAATTTACTTTATCAGTATGATTTTAGAGAATCCTATTCATTAGTGGGTGCTCATCTCTTATTCTCAGTGTATATTTTAACGAGAAATGGTCCCAGATTCTAAAGACAGTGCCTCTTTATTTATGACCTATTTCCTCTTTATTTATGACATCATTCTGTTAGCAGTGTCTCACTATCTGCCATGGCATCATGTATTAGACCTATGTAACTTGCTCACCTCCAACATTAATATTGCCTAGTTTTGTTATTTTTGTGGATAGTACTATTGAGGAATTGAGTTCTTGGTACTAGGTGGGTTTTATTCTTGTGATATTGGATCTAGGCCTTTAAAAAAATAAGACAGGGACCATCTATGTAGCCCTGGCTGGTCTGGAAGTTGTAAATAGACCAGGCTGGCCTTGAACTCACAGAGATCCATATGCTTCTGCCTCCTGACAATTGGGATAAAAGTCATGCCTCACTACATCTGGCATCTAGACCTTTTCAATGGGAAAATATATACCTTGAGATCATAAACTAGCTCCAATTCAAAGCCAATAACACTAGCTTTACTTTATCCTCCCCATTTTCCATATTTGTAGCTCAATTGCCTTGGAAGATAGAAATAAGTATCCCAAAAGCCACAATATATTTATATATTTTCTTAATCCTAGAATACACTAGACAGCTAAAGAAATATTGACCAATCACCACCACCACCTAGGAGAGTTCTGTATCACTTTCTTCCAGTTCTTGTCTCTCTCTATATATATATATATACACATATATATTTATATATATATATATAAATTTTTCTAATCAGCCTATCTAGAGTCACTCCCTTTAACAAGAGCAGCTCTTCTTCTCCCAGCAGTAAAAAGCTGCCAATAGCTCTTCAGCTAAGATTGGGGTCTGTTGTCCATTTCCATAGTTCTGTGCTTGGTTTTGGTCTGCTTGAGTTTGCATGGGTCTTGTGCATGCTGACACCATTGCTGTAGGTTCATATGAGCAAAGTCTCAGGAACCTGTAGGACTCTGTTTCTATATGGTCATGCACCTCCTCCCTGGCTCTTACAATCTTTCTGTCCCCTCTTCCACAATGGTCCTTGAGCCCTGGGCAGGTGAAGTGAAGTTCAATATAGGAATCATATCAAGGACCCACACTCTGCAGACTTTTATTCTATATACTTTGACCATTTGTGTTCTTTTGTGTTCATTGCCCTCTGTTGCATGAGGGAGCTTCATTGATGAGATTTGAGAGATGCATTAGGGGAAACTTCCATCTGAGTTATTGGCCATGGTAGTCCAAGAGACTCCCAAAATTACTCAGGCTATCACCACAACCCTTGATTGCCTCCCAAAACTTGAAGGTAAGACCCTATTGCTGAAGACAGGACTTGGAGCAATGGGTCTGTAACTAATCTGGAAGCCACCTCCCCTTAAGGCTAGCTCTTATAGCATTAGAGAGCACTATGCAAGCTAATAAGGGGGAACACCAATTGCTGGTCCAACCCAGCTTCAGGGCCTAATAACCACATTACTGGTACAGAAAACTATACTGGGGTAGTAGTGGTACTTTTATCTTTGGGGCAATCAACAGCTACCTAATTGGACTTAAAGCCCACTCAATGGGAAGAAATTCATGTATGGTACTATAAACATAGCCAAATACACATGGCTAGAGAGGTCATAGATCTTAGGAAAAACTCTAAGTCTGTCACATTCCTAGAAAAAATGTTATTTCTTACTGTATGCAAAATATAGACCCTTAAATTTAGAGTTATCTCAATCACCACTCATCAAAGAGCAACAGGCAGAGATTATTAAAGTTGCACAACTGATGATACACAGAGATTGTGAATTGCCCAAGCCTAAATGACACATCTACAATGCAACCTCTACACCTAAGGTTCATGGAACATAGTGGAACAAGGGATAGAACAGTAAGGGTATATTTTTAAGTAAAATGTTCTCAAGTTACTGAAATTTGGCTCTTTTCCCCATTTCTATTTGTTTTATCCATTTGAAGTACAGATTGGTTTTCTCTCTGTGATTTGATCTCTTCTGACTTTTTGCTTTTCTTCCTGTTATGTTTTTCCTTCATTTTCCTCTTTCCTCTCTCACTACCCTCTCCTCTCTTTCCCACCCCTTCTTTCTTTCAGAACATAACACAGCTATGGAATTTGGAATCCTAACAGAAAGTTACACATTTTTGGTATAGTTTAATTCTTTCTTACAGCTTCTTTTGGATGTAATTTGCTATTAGTCCACACACATTTGTCACTCTCTGTCAGATCCTTTGACAGATATTTTGCATCTTTTAAAATTTTTGAATCATCATTGGGCCTGGCTCTGTTGTTTGTTTACTGTCTTCAAACTCTTTGTTCATATTTTAATTTATGTCTCATTATTTTCAAATGAATGCTGCACACTGAGTACAGGACAACAGACACTGATATGAATAGAAGTTTGCCTAGGAAGAGGCAAAGCTCTCCTTCTAAACACCCATTGCAGAGGTTTATTTTTACATCTTAAATTTTTTTATTCTTTTTAATTGATTGGGAAGTTTTGTGAATTTAATATGATATATTTTTATCATATTTAGATCCCCTCAGCTATCCGTCCTCCCTTACAACCCCCCCCCCCCCCC
>NW_008339438.1:219964-225135 GCF_000622305.1 Nannospalax galili | reverse complement strand
CCCCCCCCCCCCACACACACATTTAAATCTATTGAGTAACATTTGCGCCTTCAGTGTAGGTCCATCCACTGGTGCCTGGTCAATCTATCAAGAGTCTCACCCTTAAATGAGACTGACTCTTCCCCTCACAGCAGCCATCTGTTGCCAATACTTCCTCAGGTAGGGCTGGGGTTTCTTATCCACTTCCCCATCTTTGTGCTGGAGTTTTGTCTAACTTGAGCTTATGTGGGACTTGTGCGTGCTGTCACCATTGTGTGAGTTCATATGAGTCACTGAACAGCTGTCTGGAAAACTAAGCTTCCTTGTAGTCATCTGCCACCTCTGGTTCTTACAGTCTTTCCATTCCTCTCTTCTGCAATGATCTCTGAACCTTGGGAGGCAGAAGTTTGACATACGTGTCCTATTCAGAAATAAACACTCTGCACTCTCTTGTTCTCTGCACATTGGTCACTTGTGAGTTTCTGTGTTCATCACTATCTACTGCATAAGGAAGCCTCTTTGCTGAGAGTTGAGAGATGAGTAATTTGTACAATTTTCATTGGAATTTATGTTATCTTTTAAATGACAGAATAAGAATCTTTAGTGAGTTTTTTAAATTTTTAAATTTTATTGAATTTTTGTGTATTTCACATAGAAAATCTTTTATACCCCTTTCCTCGTCCCTCTAGGCACTTTCCCATAGGCCCCCCCCCACTGATTAGAGTTAATATATTCTATCATTTGTGTTAAGGCCTACTATGTAAAGTTTGTGTCCTCAGATGTCCCTCAGTGCAAGTTCATCCACAGGGTTCAGTCCATCTATTTAGAGTCTCTCCCTTTAGTGATGTTTTATCATTTTAAAATGGATTATAAAAATAAATTTTACATTACAAAATATATTCCTTTCATTTCATCTTGGTCTACTCTATTACTCAAGTTTGCTGAGCAGTCCACTGCTAGGTACAAGTGTAAGACTAATGGACTGAAGGTAATAGAAGCAACATTCAAAACCTGAGCTTGGCGTTCTTAAGACTGATCAACAACACATTTGTAAAAAGTAACTAAAGGTACTTACTGTAGCATTTAAAAGATAACATAAATCCCAGTGACTGTTCTACAAATTACTCAATCAGCAGTATGTCAGAGTGTAAACGTCTTTCCTGAAACTTGTGTATAGATTTTTAGTCCTTATGCTATTTCATTTGTAGTTTAAACAGTTGTGCTAAAGACATTCAGCCATAGTTGATTTCACTCAAATGCTTTTAGTCATTTATATGAAACTTTAAAGTATTCAAAGAAAAGGCAGATGCAGAAATATCAAAGAGCAGTTGTCCTTGATGCATTGAACTGAGATAAGTGGATTGTCCAGGATCAGTCAAAACCTAGCTTTTCTTTGAATTACCATGTTCTCAAAACTACTAATGATAGTTCTGTCTAATGACCAAAGCTATGACCTCACATGCAAAATTTTAGAAGTACATATTGAGGAGGAAATAACTCATATTACAAGTTCTTTGTCTAACTCTGCTGTTGTATTTTGTATGTATTTAGGCTAACTATAGTTATCAAAAAATCACAAGAAAGGTGAAATTCTCGTTGGATCCCAAACAAAACCTGGTATACTTTATTAACAATCAATTAGATGTGGAAAAGAAATGCTTCCTTCTCAAAAAAGAAAAGGAAGGAAGGAATGAAGGAAGGAAGGAATGAAGGAAGGAAGAGACCAAGAAACTAACAAACCAAGAAAGGTTAGAAAAAAAACTGAAATTGAGTTCAAGTTAGCCCCAAAGTTTTTAAGGTACTTATCCCATCCCAGTTTATGAACCACAGGTCTTTCTGCTTTTGTGAGTTTGGCTGTTTTAGCATTCATGTTTAAGTAAGAGCATAGGACACATCTTTCTGTGATTGGTTTATTTCACTTAGCATAATGTTCTTTAGTTCCATCCATGTTAGTGCAAATGACAGAATTTCATTCTTTTTTAAAGGTGAATCATATAAGTGATGTGGCTTAGAGCACTGACTACTCCTGCAGAGAACCCAAGTTTAGTTCTCAGAACCCACAAGATGGCTAACAAATATCTGTAACACCAGTTACAAAATGATCTGATGCCTTCTTCTGGCCTCTGCTGCTGTTGCATGTACATGGTACACGTACATTCATGCAGAAAAAATACTCATACACATAAAATAAAAATAAATTTAATGATTTTAAAAATTATTTATTCAATAACCACATACTTAGAAGAAGCATTTCACTACATCAGCATTGACATATTCAGTAACAATTTTCTGAGCTAGGATGCATCTCACAAAATTGGCTGTATATTTTCAGGTTTACAGTTAAATTATTACAGTTATACAATATTGTACTCAGTATAAACCCTATAAGACATAAAATTAAATGAGGTTTTAACCTTTAAAAAAGATCTCCATTTCATTATTAAAATACAGAGTTTCATACAGAAAACTTCATTTTTAATGCAATTGACATTAAGATGTTTGCACATGCATTTCTAATCTCTATATATCAGATTATTACTAGTCACAGCTGGTTACTTTCTGAGCTCCTTGGCATCTGAGCATGGATATAAAGTCATCAGGTAATTTTGAATGATAATGCTTTTCATGTCTACTAATTATTAAGGAGCAAATTTTTATGTTTTGAAGAACTATTATTATTTTTAATTATTATATTTTTAAAAATTTTTTAATAACTACATGATTAGAAGCTTTTCACTACAGCTTTAATATACTCAGTAACACACTCCAGAGCAAAAGTACATCTCTTTTACAAGTTGGTACAAGTTTCTAGGTTTACAGTTGAATTAATATATATTACTGAACTCAGTATAACTCCTGTAAGAAAAAAAGAAGATAAGTTTTTAACCTTTAAAAAAGATCTTCATTTCATTTTACAATATATTGTTCCTTGCAGAAAGACTCATTGTGTTTCCTAACAACACTTAGATGTTGGTGCTTGCATCTCCAGTCTGTATGTATCTGACTATTACCAGTCATAACTGGTTGCACTTGGATCCTTGGCGCCTGTGTATGTCTACAAAGTCATCGGGCAGACTTCAATGGTCTTGTCCACCATGTCTACCATTCCGCATGATGCAAACCTCCATGCCTCCTACTCAAACACAATACACCCTTTAAAAATTTGTAGTTTTTTTTGTGTATGTGTGTATGTTTGTGTATACCACACACAACATCCCAAACCATCTCATTCGACTATACACCCACTTCCCATGTAGCACCCTCCCATAGCCTCCCTCCCCCTACTAGAGCCCTTATACTCTGATATCCCTACTACTGTATGCTGTGTTGTTGGCACCCCTGGCCATTCCATACTACTTGCCCTTCTGGTAAATCTAGTCAGCAATCTAGTGGTCTTTGTTTTAGGAGGATCAGCTGCTCCTCATCTAGAAGTAATTAGTTGTCAATATTCCTTTATACAAGATTGGGGTCTGCTGTTCATTTTCCCAGTTCTATGCTGGGTTACTATCTGGGAGTCCCTTTGGCCACCCTAGCAAACAACTCAAAAGAAGGTATTGCCTGTCTGGCATTGTAGCTATGCATGTGGACTCTTAAGAAATTATATTGGCCCCTTTAATCTTTGGTTATACTTTCCTTTTGGGTGTTTAAGGCCATAGAGTTGGCCCAGATAAACCAATTTATTATTAATCTATAGGTCATTCGAGGATCTGTTCCTCAGAGGTCACATGGGCTTGGGAGGAGCCCCTGGCTCCTTTATTTTACCAGTTCCACCTATGTGAAGATAAGTCAAAGGTCCTGCTCGACCATGGTAGGCTTCACTTGGAAGCATGGAGGTAATGATTCCTCTGTGTTGACCCTCCTCTTTGTAGATTGGACACTGGTTCAAGTCCATCTGGTGGGGTCTCCTCTGCCTCCTTGATCAAGAGGACAGGTGACCAACCACCATAACAGGGCATTTTGAGAGATGCATAGAGTAGGACGACAACAGCAGTGGAAGTGACGCGATGGGAGTGAACACATCATGGTGATATCCTGTGAAAAAAGCAGAAATACACACCCGTCCCGGGCCACCATGGGGGCTAGGTAGCCACATTAGCGAGCAATTGTAGCAGCGGTGTCCTTTTTGTTGAAGACCCAAGCCTGGTGGGCTTGGGGGGCATTCGACATTTATCTCTTGCATTGTCTCACCGCTCCATCATGGTTTTCCACTTAAGGTGCCTCCATTTCCCCCCTGTCTCCCTTAATAATACCCTTCTCCTACGGTCCTATCTCTCTTGAGCCACTCATCAATTGAGGGACACCTAGGTTGCTTCCATCTCTTAGCTATTGTGAAAAGAGCAGCAACAAACATGGATGTACAAGTGTCTCTGCAACAGGACGAGTTCTTTGGGTATATGCCAAGGAGTGGTATAACTGGGTCAAATGGTAGGTTCATTTGTAGTTTTCTAAGAGTTCTCCACACTGCCTTCCATAGGGGCTGAACCAGTTTGCAACTCCACCAGCAGTGGATGAGTGTTCCCCTTTCCCCACATCCCTTCCAACATTTGGCATCATTTGTTCTCTTAACAGATTCTAGTTCCATCCATTTACCTGCAAATTTCATGATTTCATCTTTCTTTACTGCTGAGTAAAACTCCATCAATAAATGAACCATATTTTCATTATCCTCTTGTCAATTGAGGGACACTTAGGTTGTTTCCATCTCTTAGCTATTGTGAAAAAAGGCACAACAAACATGGATGTACAAGTGTCTCTGCAATAGGATGAGTTCTTTGGGTATGTGCCAAGGAGTGGTATAACTGGGTCAAATGGTAGGTACATTTGTAGTTTTTTAAGAGTTCTCCACACTGCTTTCCATAGGGGTTGAACATGTTTGCAGCCCCACCAGCAGTGGATGAGTGTTTCCCATTCCCCACAACCTCTCCAACATTTAGTATCATTTGTTCTCTTGATCTTAATCAGTCTGACTGTGGTAAGATGAAGTCTTAAATGGTTTTAATTTGCATTTCCCTAATTATTAGTGACGTTGAACACCTTTTAACATGTTTCATAGCCATCTTTACTTCTTCTTTTGATAATTCTCTGTTCAGCTCCTTAGCCCATCTTTTAATTGGGTTGCTTCTTTTTTTGGTTCTCTGTTTTCTGAGTTCATTATATATTCTGGATATTAAACCTCTATGTGTTTATGGTTT
>NW_008339438.1:218471-219499 GCF_000622305.1 Nannospalax galili | reverse complement strand
GGTGGAGATCCAGTTTTGCCAGCACCATTTGCTGAACATGCTGTCTTTCCTCCAGTGAATATTCTTGGCCCCTTTGTCAAATATCAGGTGGCTGAAGTTGCATTTACTCATATTTGGCTCTTCAATTTTGTTCCATTGACCTATGGGTTTATTTTTGTGACAATACCATGTTGTTTTTATGACTATAGCTCTGTAATACAGCTTAAAATCTGGTATAGTAATCCCCCTGGCATTTCTCTTAGTGCTCAGGGTTGTTTTGGCTATCCAAGATCTTTTGTGCTTCCATATGAATCTTAGGATAGTTTCTTCTAATCCTGTGAAAAATGTGTTGGGGAGTTTGATTGACATTGCATTGAATCTATAAATGACTTTTGGCAGGATCGTCATTGTCACATTAATTCCTCCAATCTATGAGCATGGGAGGTCCTTCCATTTTCTGATGTCTTCCTCAATCTCTTTCTTTAAAGATTTAAAATTTTCTTTTTAGATCTTTTTAATGTCTTTGGTCAGGTTTATTCCGAGATATTTTACTTTTTTTTTGGTAGCTCTTGTGAAGGGGAGTGTTTCCATGTGCTCTTTCTCTGATTGCTTGTTATTGGCGTATAGAAAGGCAACAGGCTTTTGTAGGTTAATTTTGAAACCTGCCACTTTCCTGAATGTATTAATAATTTCTAGGAGTTTTTGGGTGGAATTTTTGGTGTCTCTTAGATATAATATCATATCATCTGCAAAAAGGGATAACTTGATCTCTTCTTTTCCAATTATTACTCCTTTAATTTCCTTCTCTTTTCATATTGCTCTTGAGAGAGTTTCAAGTACTGTGTTAAAGAGAAGTGGAGATAGTGGACAGCCTTGCCTGGTTCCTGATTTCAATGGGAATGCTTCCAGTTTTTCTCTATTTAGAATGATGTTGGCTGTGGGTTTGTTACATATGGCTTTAATTATGTTGAGATAGGTTCCCTCCAGTCCAATTCATTCTGGGACTTTGAACATAAATGCATGTTGAATTTTGTCAAAGGCCTTCTCTG
>NW_008339438.1:218150-218278 GCF_000622305.1 Nannospalax galili | reverse complement strand
TGTTCATTAAGGATATGGGTCTATAGTTTTCGTTATTGGTTGTATCTTTACCTGGCTTTGGTTTTAGAGTGATGCTGGTTTCATAGAAGGAATTTGGAAGTTCTCCCTCCATTTTTTTAAAAAATAAC
>NW_008339438.1:216854-217771 GCF_000622305.1 Nannospalax galili | reverse complement strand
GTATCTTTCTGGTGTCTGTTGTGATGTTTCCCCTTTCATCTCTGATTTTGTTGCTTTGGAGATGCTCTTTCTTTCTTTTGGTTAACTGGGCTAGCGGTCCATCAACCTTTTTCTTTTCAAAGAACCAGCTCTTGGAATTCTTGATTTTTTGTATTGTTTTGTTTCAGTTTCATTAATTTCTGCCCTGATTTTTGTTATTTCTTCTTGTCTGCTGGGTTTGGGTTTCATTTGCTGTTGCTTTTCAAATGTGTTGAGTTGCAATGTTAAGTCATTTATTGGTGATCTTTCTGACTTTTCGATGTAGGCACCTAGAGCTGTAAAGTTCCCTCTAAGGACTGCTTTCAGTGTGTCCCAGAGGTTTTGTTGTGTTGTACTGTTCTTTTCATTTAATTCCAGGAATATTTTTATTTCTTTCTTAATTTCTCTTTTGACCCATTCATCATTCAGAAGTGTGTTGTTTAATCTCCATGTGTTCATGTGCTGATTAGGGCTTCTTCGGGTGTTGATTGTAAGCTGTATTGTATTGTGGTCACATAGAATGCATGGAATTATTTCAATCTTTTTGTATTTGTGAGGTTTGTTTTGTGCCCCAGTATATATTCTATTTTGGAGAAGGTTCCATGGAGTGCTGAGTAGAAGGTATGTCCTTTGGTGCTTGGGTGGAATACTTTGTAGATGTCTGTTAAGTCCATTTGATATATGGTATTGTTTAATTCAGATGTCTCCCTGTTAACTCTCTTCCCTGTTGACCTATCTAATGGGGACAGTGAGGTATTAAAGTCCCCTACTATTAATGAGTTGGTGTTAATCTGGGTCTTAAAGTCCTGTAGTATTGTTTTTATGAAGTTGTGTGCACCAGAGTTTGATGAATATATGTTCGTCATTGTAATATCTTCTTGATTCATTGTTCCTTTGAT
>NW_008339438.1:201648-216124 GCF_000622305.1 Nannospalax galili | reverse complement strand
TCTTCATTGTCTTCCCCTATTTTCTGGTCCTGTCTGTTTGATGTTGTATATGCTTCTTGTATTTGTATGGTCATGTCTTTCTTTAATTTTGGGAAACTTTCTTCTACAATTCTGTTGAAGATCTGGTCCATGCCATTTTCTTGGGATTCTTCTCCTTCCTATATGCCTGTGATTTGTAAGTTTTGTCTTTTTATCTTGTCACACAATTGCTGTGTATCCCATTCTTGTGCTTGCTTAAATTTTTCGTAATCTTTGCTTGAGTGGTCTAGTTCATCCACTTTATTTTCCAGTCTTGATACTCTGTTTTCCATTTCATTCATCCTATTGATGAGGCTTTCTCCTGTTGTTTCTAATTGGCTCATTGAGTCTTTCACTTCCTTCTTCATTTCAGCCTGAGTTTTCTTCAGTGTTTCTATCTCTTGTGAATTCAGTCAGAAGTTTATCCCTATCTGTTTATAATTGTTCTTTTGAGTTCCATGTCCTGTGTTATATCTAGGGAGTTCTCATTGTATTACTCTAGAGGACTATTGGTATTTGGTGGGGATATATTATTTTGGGTTTTCATGTTATTATTTTTTCTCTGTAACTTTGACATGTGAATTTCTTTTGTAGTTTCTGATTCTTGTTTGAGACTCAAGCCTCAAGTTTAGGCCTGTTTTTTTTTGTTTTGTTTTGTTTTGTGTGTGTGTGTGTGTGTGTGTGTGTGTGTGTGTGTGTGTGAACTTTATATGTCTTTGTGGTTTACTTTCTGGGCATGAAAAGCTGTTTTGTCTAAGATTCCAGTTCTCTCTTTGGATTTTATATTGGAGTGGCCAGATTGCTTTTGTCTTCAGGAGTTCCCACAGAGGCCCAAGTCAGATGAGGATCAGATGCTCTCACACTTTCTCCTAAGGTCTGGATCCCTGCAGGAAAGACTTTGGCCTCAGGAATTTGGGGGTTGGGCTGGCCTGGGATCCAGGTCCAGGAAAGATGCTGGTCTAGGGCAGCTGGTGGCCATGCCACCCAGAGATGCAAAGGAAGATGGGGACAGGAAGTGGCCCCAAGGGCTCCTGGGCACTGCACTTAGGAGCTGGGTTGGTCTGGATGCAAAGGATCAGGAAGAGGAAAGAACAGCTCCTGCAACTTGGAAAGAATCTGGGAGTTGGTGCAGTCCCTGGGAAGTAGAGGGAGGTGAGGGCGGGCCAGGCCCAGAGTGCTCTGGGGGGACCTGAGAAGGCACTGAATTGCTCTGGATATAAAGGATCAGGAAGCAGTAGTGTTTCCCTGGGTGTCTGGGCCACCAAGACAAGGAATGGGACAGGACCCAGGCTAGGAGGAGACACCAGTTGGGGAGATGGGAGGGTGAATGAGGCTGGGGGAGTCAAGGCGCAGAGGGTGTGATGGACTTATCCCAGAGAGAGGGCTGCAGATCCTGCAGGCCCAGGGAAGCCATGATTTTTTTGAGATGGGTTTCCCTGTAGTTCCAGTGTACCTGGGACTACCTATGTAGACAAGGCTGCTCTGGGTCACAGAGATCAGAGTGCTAAGATTAAAGGCATATACCACCACACCCAGCTAAAAAACTTTTATAGGAACAAAATAATAAAACCTAATAGTATTCCATTGTGTGTGTGTGTAGCTGATTTTCTTTATCCATTTTATTTTGATAGATACTTAAAAATGTAGTGTTTGTGAGTAGTGCTGCAATAAAATATGAATACATAATATTGATAGATATAATATTGCTATATATATAATATTGATGTTTAAGGAACTGATTTCAAATCTTTTAAGTAAATACCTTAAAATGGGATTTGTGGATCACATGATATTTCTGTTTTCAGCTTTATGAAGTTCTCTGCAGCTTTCCAATTTATATGCTCACTGACAGTGTACAAGAGCATCCCTTTATGGGTAACTGTGATTGATAGCTTTAGTTGTCAACTTAATATACCTGGGTAGTGAAATTCTCAATTGGTGAATTGCCTCCATTTGAATGGCCTGTGGCCATGTCTGTGGGGCATCTTCTTGATTATTGAATGATGTCAGAGGGCCCAGCCCACTGTGGGTGGTGCTACCCCTGGGCAGGTGGCCCTATGTTGTGTAAGAAAGCAGGTTGAGAATGGGCCAGGGGAGCAGGTCAGTAAGCAGCATTCCTCTGTGGACTGTGTTCCAGCTCCTGCCCCCAGGTACTTGCCCTGAGTTCCTACCTTGGTCTCCCTCAGTGATGAACTGTGACCCCAGGAGATATAAGCTAAATAAACCCTTTCCTCCCCAAGTTGGTATTGGTCAGAATGTTTGGTCATGGCAATGGAGAAACAAACTAGAACAATATTCTTGCCAATATTTGATATCTTCTGTTGTTTTTATTATAGCCATTCTGATAGTTGTTGCTTGATATTGATTTAAATGAGGCTTTCCCTAATGATTAGTGACACTGAGAAGTTTTCAGACATCTGTTGGTAATCTGTATGTCTTTTGAGAAATATGTAGTTATGTCCCTTCTTGCATTTTTTCAAGGTATATTTTAACTGAATTTTTGTATATTTCATATAAAACATCTTAAATCATCCTTATACCCTCTCTCCCATCTGAACCCCCTATTGGCCCCCTCCCCCACTAGATTTCATGCAATCTGTCATTTATGATAAGGCCTATCCCCATCAAGCCCAGTTTGTTTACCCAGATGTTCCTTAGTGCAAGTTCATCTACTGGAATCTAGTAAACCTGTCTAGAATCACTCCCTTAAAGAAGATTAGCTTTCTTTCATCCAGCAGTAATCAGCTGCCAAGAGTTCTTCAGCTAAGGTTAGGGCCCAATGCCAATTTCCCCAGTCTAAGATGGATTTTTAATCTGTTTGGTTTTGCCTGGGTCTTGTGCATGCTGACATCTTTGCTGAAGGTTCATATATGCAAGGTCCCAGAAGCCTGTGAGACTCTGTTTCTATATGATCATGCACCTTGTCCTCTGGTTCTTAAAATGTTTCTGCCCCGTCTTTTGCCATGGGTGGATAAGGTTTAATATAGGAGTCCTGTTCAGGGACCCACACTCTACAGACTCTTAGCCTCTACTCTTTGGCCAGTTGTGGCCTTCTGTGTGCATCGTACTCTATTGCATGAGGAAGTTTCTCTGGTGAGAGTCCATGGATGCATTAGTATTGTCTCTATCCCCTGTTCTGCTATGTTCCATGAGCCTTAGGGGTAGAGGTTTTGTTGTAGATGTGTCACTTAGGGTTGGGCATCTCTCAGACACGTATTCTCTGTGCGTGACCAGTTGTGGAACCTGTAGTAGCCTTGTCCATTTTTTAAAACAGGGTACTTTTGCTACTGAGTTGCTAAGCTCCTTTGATAGCTTGGATGTCACTCCTCTATTGGATACCTGGCTTTCAGATATCTCCCCGATTTTTAGGCTGTTTGTTCTCATTATTGATTATTTCTTCTTCTGTGCAGAAGCTTTTTAGTTTATTTCCATTTGCCTTGTACTTTTGTTGCCTATCCCTTGAGGAATAAATCTGAAGAGATCATTGCCCAAATGTTACATTTCCCCCTTGTATTTTCTTGTAGTAGTTCAACTGGTTATGATTTTACATTTAAGCTCTTAGGTCATTGTGAGTTGTTTTTTATCTATGGTGCAAAATAAAATGTCCAATTTCTTTCTTTAGCATATGTCTATCCACTTTCCCCAGCATTGTTTACTGGGACTACACACTTTTATTATAATATAATGCTTTTTTTTAGTTTCATTTACATGGAAGACCTTTTATCATTCCTGTACTTTAAATCTGGGATTGTCCTTAAAATTAAGTAATCAAGGTGATTCTCTCTAGTAGCTTGTAATTGAATCATCTATGGGTTTGATTTGTTGATTGATAGACAGTTCTAGCCCAGTCTGGCCTCAAATTTAGGCTCCTCCCTCCTCAGCCTCCTGAATACTTTGATTACAGGTTTACACCACTGTGACCTGTTATTGTTATGGCCTCTGTTATTATCTCCTTCTCCCCCTCCCTCTCTTTATTCTCCCTCCTCCTCTTCATCATCTTCTTACCATTCATTTACTGTTGTTATATTAGAGAATTATTTAATTCACTTATATTCAAGGAAGTATTTTGGTAGGTAACAACTTGTAAGTGCCATCCTGTTAGTTGTTTTGTATTTTGGCTTCATTCGTCTTTTCTTGATATTTTCTTCAGTGGTTTGATGAGTTTCTGTGTGAAATGTTTTGACTCCTTTCTGCTTTAGTTTTGTACTTCTTTATATTTTTTGTTTTGTGGTTATCTTGAGGCTTATGTTGAACATCTATAACAGCCTATATCAAACTTATCACCACTTCATTGAATAGAATCATCTGATCCTTTTATTTCTCTACGCATCTCCTAGGACTAGTTCATTCTATACTTAATTCTCAGGTTACAAAATGAATCATTTCCCAGAGAACAGAGCACAGTGGTGAACAGCTACAGTTTCCTGGATGACCAGGGAGAGAGATAAAAGCAACTTTCCTCCAAGGCAGAGGGTGATCATTTTTGCTGAAAAATAGTATTTAACCCATTAGATGACTTTATGCAGAAATGTCATCAACAACAAAGCTGTTGGGAGACAACAATAACTTAGCCAGTTATGTGACTCTAAAATTAGGACTTTTAAAAAGTTAAATTGGAGCAAGTGACACTAGAAGATTAATTACATAACAAAAATACAAAGAAAAATCAACCATAGTCTGGCATCAGGTGTTACTAATGTATGGCTCACTGCTTACTATAGTGTTCATGGAATAAACATGACCTTCTACAATGATACAAGAACACACTTGGCAAAAGGTCAAAGGTAGAGTAAAAGGCCACTGAATGCCTCAAAGCTCTTTAAATTGTGGTCTGATCAGCTCAATACCTGATCCATTTATCATTTATCTTTATATCTATCAGTACACATTTCATGAAATTACTCCGATAAAGTGAATAAAGGTCAATTGTATAAGTCCATTGTCAAATTCCTTTTCATTTATAGATAGGTGTGGCCTCTGTCTAGTCAATTAGCAAGCATACAAGATGTAACAAGCACGCATGAAGCCATTATCTTAGGAGGATAACTTAGAGTCTGGGAACATAGTAACAGTTCACTACAAACCTGGAGTGCTGAGTCTCTAATAAGTTTTCCCTGGTAGACAACACTCCACACATGTTGCCACAACTTATTGCACATTCTTTTGGGATTCCACTGAGAGAAGACTCAGGAATTTGCTTAGGTTCCTACAACCTTTTCTCCATGTGCTTTTTAACTTTGCTGATTTGATTTGATTTGATTTTGTAATAAATATTAGCTGTGGGTGAACTTCGTACTGATCCTGCTGAGTCTTTCTATCGCTATCTCTGATACCGGAGGTGGTATTAGAGTCTTCTGACACACCACATTTAATTGAATGTCCATATCAAGATACATAAAGTCTAAAGAATTGATTGATATTCCATATGAACTGTAGCCAAGACAAATCAGTAGCCCAATTGTGGTGTCTATCTGTATACAGAACTGCATCCAAGGTACTTGATTAAGCCAAAACCAAATGAGGTAGACGTGGGATTATTTCTTTCAGACTTTCAAAGATTTGGACACACTATCATATTCAGATTATTAAGAGCCAGAGACATGCAAGTTTATAAGAACAAGTGGGTTTTGACAGTAAACAGTCAGGAGGTAGGAGACGGATTTTGAAAGGGAACAATTGCAAGTGGATAGCTGGCATATGCTGGAGAAGTGAAATGTAAAGTGCATCAGGGAATAAGTAATGATAATTGTGTATTTTCAAATGCTCTGGTTAACCCTAAGAATATGAATGCTTCATTTATAATTCAGTTTCATGCAAAACTGATGGATTGCAGAAGTCCCATTAAAATTCAATGATGTTTAAAAAGCATTCCTGGGGCTAGAGAGATGGCATAGTAGTTAAGAGCACTGGCTGCTCTTGCAGAAGACATGGGTTTAGTTCCTAGCACCACATGGTAACTCCAATTTCAGGGGATCTGATGCCCTCTTCTAACTTCCATGGGCATTGCATTGGTACACTTACATGCATGCAGGCAAGATACTCATACACATAAAATAATAATTTTTAATTAAATAAAAATGTTCCTCTTAGTAATGCTCAGAACTTCCATTCTATGTCTCTAATTAAGCTGTCCTTTCCTCTCTGTTCTTTGTTAAGGGCCACAATGAGCGAGAAATGGAACCTCAACTCTTCAGAAAACTGGAATCCCATCTGGATTAGCAATGACACACAGCATCATCCATACTCAAATGTTAACATTACCTATGTGGACTACTATCTTCATCAACCTCAAGTGGCAGCGATCTTCATTATTTCCTACTTCCTGATTTTCTTCCTGTGCATGGTGGGAAATACCATGGTTTGCTTTATTGTAATGAGGAACAAACACATGCACACAGTCACAAATTTCTTCATCTTAAACCTGGCAATAAGCGATTTACTTGTTGGGATATTCTGTATGCCTACAACACTGCTGGACAATATTATAGCAGGTATGTTGACTTGTGTGTGGTATAAAGATGATGGCAGAAAATTCTATCTACAAATCTCCAGAATCAGAGCAGGATCACTCATTCATTCATTCATTCATTCATTCACACATATTTATCAAGTTCCCAGAACTATTCCAGTTATCTGTCTTCACAATATCAGCATTTGAAATGAGATATATAATAAACATATAAATGCACAGTTTGGGAACAAGAAGTACAGAGAAAATTTCAAGTGACAGATGTAGAGTGGAAGTCATTAGTTTTATAGACCACTCAGTGAAGGTCATTGGAGAATGAGAACCATAACTTCTTACTAAAACATTTGAACTTGCTTACTGCCAACCAGAGCACATACAATCAAGAATATTATATTATGAACTGTCAAGTTCAAGGAACCAGTGCATCTGATTTCAATGGATGTGCTCCAAAATAACATCACAGGAATTTCAATCTAATTTAAACTGGTTTTTAGGCTCTGCTGGGCTTAATCAAAAAGATTTCTAGCAATTTTTGAGGGACGATGGAGCAGTCCAAATGATTTCTCAGCAAGTGGTATTTTATTATGTTCTATACATGTCACTTCCTGTGGTAGGGGTTCGGGTACCTCCCTCCAGCATGCCTGGGTGCATGTCATCACTTCTTTGGCATCATCTTATATGAGCTGAGGTGCAGGGACAGTGTAGTTCCAGATCCAGCAGAGTTTTCATACAGAGTCAGTTTACTATTGCTGTATTAACTGAGCAACACACTTGAGATGTTCAATTCCAATCCTTGTAAGAAAGCAGGAAGCCATCACAGCATATTGACTTTATCCACAGTAACCAACAGCAGTTTCTGCACAAAATTATTTTAGATTGAATGATGATTTTAATATTTTGCAGAAGTTGCCTCACTGTGCCCGTTCATTTCCTTCCTCAACAGCCTGCTGCTTTCCGTACTTCTGGTCTTTGCTTTGGGTCATTATGGCCATATTTCTAAGTAATGTAATTTGATGTCATATAAAATTCATTTTAATAATCTATTTCTACTTCACAAACACAGAATACATTCATATCCTTACCTAATCCCACCCTCTCAGTATGGGGGAAGCTCAGTGGTCTCTCTGTCTCTTCACTGATACCCTGACAATCTTTGTCATTTCTCTTGTCCTCAGTCCTGTTTTGTGGGTGCAACATCTCTTTCTGCTTTTTCCTTCCTGAGAAATGGTGCATACAAAGAAACACTTGTGAGAACTTAAATGTCTGCAAATGCCCTTTTTTACCATCACACTTGACAGCAGCTAGCTGCATGAACAATCAATCCTAGGTTAGAAGTTTGCCTCTCAGAATTTTAAAGGAATCCCTTTCTTATGACTGCTGAGAAATGCTGAGTTGCTTCTCAAAATTTTGACTCTTGCTTTTTGTATTTGATTTGTATATTTTTCTTCCTGAAAGTTTTTAGTCTTTTTATTCCTAGTATTCTCAAGTTTATGAAATTAGGCCTTAGTTTTCTCTGGTTTATTTATTGCACTCGATGCAAACTATTCATTTCAATCAGAAAATGAGTGTCCTTTATCCTGGGGAATTTTCTTAGAGAGTCCTTTTCATTCTCCCTTCTTTGACTATGTTAATCATGTGTAAGAGTTCTGGGTGGCCACTTTTAATCTTTTCTCATCTATCTTATGCTTTATTGTCCTATTTTTCAAAAGTGTTCAGAGTGCTAGAGGTGTGATGAAATATACTCATAATCCTAGCACTTTAGAGGATTGGGGGGGTGCAATTTAAAGGCCAGCTGGGGCTCATAGAGACTCTGTCACAAAAATCTAAGGACCTGGGGCTAGACAGATAGGTAGCTCAGTAATGAGGTGCATGTGCTGTTCCTCTAGAGGAGCCAGCTTCAGTTTCTGGCGGCACCCATACCAGTTGGCTCACAACTGCCTGTAACTCTAGCACCAGGGGGAACTGAAACCCCCTTCTGGCCTCTGCCGGCACCCTCAATCCCATGTACAACCCCCCCATTACATAATTTAAAATAAAAAATAAATTAAAATTCTTAAGGACTGGAGATGGAGAGATGGTGCAGTGGCTTAACAGCACTGACTACTCATGCAGAGGAACTCAGTTCAGTTCCCAGCACCCATTTGGCAGCTAACAACCCTCAACTACTCCAGTTCCAGGAAATCTGAAGTCCTCTTCTGGCCTCAAGGAATTGCACACATGAGTGCACTTGCAATCATCCAGGCAGGGTTCTTAAACCCTAAGCCATCTCTCCAGTTCCACCAGTGAAATTTCTAGCTCTGGGTCTTTTTAATATTTAATTATTGTACTGTCTAGAGTCTACATAACCTGGCTTATAAAAGTGGCTGAGACGAAAGAACCAACTTGTACATGATGTGATGTCTTAGCTTTTGACTCCAACATTTCTTGCACATAAAATTTTTAAAAATCTAAGAGCGAAGGATTTAGTTCATAGCCACAATGCCTGCCTAGTTTGTGTAAGGTCCTGGATTCAACCCCCAGCACTATAGGGCAGGGAAAGGGTTTTCCTGAACTTTTATTTTGAATCCTTCATTTTTGTTAAAATATGTGGCCTATTTTTATTTGTTTTCTGAATGTTCCTTTTATGCCATATACATATTTTGTGGTGCAGTCATTTCTACGGAGTTTAAGTGAGCAACACAAGATAAATCTTACACTATAGATATATTATTTGGGGCTAGGAACCACATAGTTGCTTATTGTTGGTATTTTGATCAGCTGTGGAACTGTATAATGGCTCCATCTGTTGTACAAAGAAGCTTCTTTGATGAGTGGTGAGAGCTATACTTATCTGTAAATATAAAGATAGGTATTTAGAATATAGTAAGAAATTAGGGCTGGAGAAATGGTTCAGCAGTTAAATTCACTCCCTGCTCTTGCAGACTATCCAGGTTCGGTTCCCAGCAGCTACATGGTGGCTAACAACTGTCCATAACTCCAGTTCCAAGGGATCCAACGCCCTCTTCTGACCTCCACAAGCATTGCACGACTCAGGTGCATTTATGTACACACAGGCAATACACTCATACACATAATAAATAAAAATAGTAAATAAAATATTTTTTTAAAAAACAAATTACATTGTTTTAGGAAAGTGGCAGTAGCAGGTTCTCCTCTAAGGTTTATGTTCTCTTTAACCATGTGGATCTGGCTATGTTTGCAATGCCATGCATGGATTCCCTCCTATTAAGTTGGGCCCATCACCATTGTGGTTCACAGGCTTCAGGTGGAAATGCTACAGATACAATATCTACATAATAAATTATATACAAAAAAAAGGATTTTTACCTACATTAGTATTCCAAGGTTTGTATGCTGTCTTTTGCATCTATTTTTTTAATCAAATAAGCACAACCTAACAAATTTCAATGTTTTTTTTTTTTGGTTTCCATTTGGTAGAATCATTCAAGAATCTATTTTAAGTTTATAGGCTGCTAAGGCAGGAGGATTGCATGTTTGAGGTCAGCCTGGACAACATAGTAAGACATTGTCTCAGAAAGAAAAGCAAAATAAAGCTAATCTAATATCTTTTTATTGTGTTATTTCAGTACTAGACATTAAATAAGAATATTTTGCTTTTGAAAAATAAACTATACTTTTAAAAGATAAATTTTAAAAATCAAAAATACATATACAGAGTATTTGAGAGAAGAAATTACTTTTCCTTACTAGCAGATGGGTGTTTAGAATGTCAAACTGCTACAGTAGTTTCACTGATTTCTCTTACAAACATCTTAGTAGCTGAGGTCTAGTTAAGTAATTCTAGTACATTATTTGCATTCATGAAAAATAATCTTTATTCCAAAAGTCACTATTATGTCAATTGTACATTATGCATATTTCTTTTGTATGTAACTCCTGATTCCTCACAATTTATGCGATATGCTTCCAAACTGGGAAATTAATATTCTGCATGTTTTATTCATTTAAGGCATTATCACATAAAGTTTATGATCTATACTCTGGAAACATCTTACTTAGGTTCAAATCCTTAATAGTTCTAACTAGCTGTGGCAAGATATGTGATATTTGTGTCTGTTACTTTGTCTATGGATATCATCATTAGAGAGTAATAAACCCTTCAAATTCTCATGGGGTTTAGGGCTGGAGAGATGGTTCAGTGGTTAAGACCACTGGCTGCTCTTGCAGAGGACCCGGGTTCAGTTGCCAGCATTCACATAGCAGCTAATAACCATTCATAACTCCAGTTCCAGGGACATGATGCCCTCTTCTGACCTGCATAGGCATTGCATGACTCAGGTACACTTACATGCAGGCAAAACATTCATACACATACAATAAAAATAAATTTAAAAAATTTTAAATATCATGGGGATTAGATACATTATTAAATGCACAGTGTTCCTTAGTACCTTGAATGTAATAGTTACTATATAATTTCTACACTGTGACTATTTCACTAATTAACAGACCTCTAAGGAAGTGACTGGAAATACTGGGATACATTATTCTACAGCTGCCTTGACTTCACACCTTTTGTTTATAATTGCAGTAGAATAAAATAAAACGATCTCTTTAAAACTTCAATTTTTCTTCCAGGATGGCCATTTGGAAACACAATGTGCAAGGTCAGTGGACTAGTACAGGGAATATCAGTGGCAGCTTCGGTCTTCACCTTGGTTGCAATAGCGGTGGATAGGTAAGTCAACACCGAATCCTGAATCCATGTGAATGGTTGGGCCTCTGACTAATTCAGCAGATAATAGACAAACTCCTGACTTTGAGCAAATAGTCCCTGGATAGTATAATATGCATCATACCTCTTTAAGAGCAAGGCCTATGCCTACAAAGGTTTGGCAATTTAAAAATATCTATTGAGGGGCTGGAGAGATGGCCCAGCGGTTAAGAGCACTGGCTGCTCTTGCAGAGGACCCAAGTTTAGTTCCCAGCACCAACAAGGTGGCAAACAACTGTCTGTAACTCCAGTTCCAAGGGAGCCAATGCCCTCTTCTGACCTCCATAGGCACTGTACAACATGAATGTAGTTGTATACATGCAGGCAAGACACTCATACACATAAAATAAAAATAGTAAATAAAATATTTTTTAAAATCTATTGAATTTTCTGCATTAAAATTCTGCAAATTAGGGCTAGTGTGATTTTAATTTTTTTCTCACTACAATCTAGAATTTTCTAATGGTGAGAAAACAAATAGGCTGAAATAAATCCGAAGTTTTATCCAGAGTTTAAGATTAAAATTCTAGAAGTAAGAATATGGCTCAGTAGTGGAACATGTTCATAGCATCGGTAAGGACCTGGGTTTAATCCCCAACACTGAAAAAATATTAAATGTCCCATACGAATTCATTTATTGACTTTATTGGGTTGAGTAGCTTCTAAAACTAATGACAAGTGATGCCTTAGGAAGTATGTAAGTTGGTTGAGTAACACCACCAACAGATCTATTAAAAATTACCCACAGGCCTACAAGAAGGCTCAGCAGGTAAAGGCACTTGACAATGAGCCCAATGATCTGAGTTTAATTCTTACAACTTGCATGATAAGAGAGAACAGACTTCTACCAGTTTTCCTCTCACCTACACATATACACTGTGGCATGTATGTGTATACGCACACTAATTCAGTGTAAAAAGATTTTTGTTAGAAAAATAAAAATAAATATCTATTAAGCATCAGTACATAACAATATATAACAACTATGAGGAGATAATTATTAATTCTCTCCATTATGACAAGGAGTGGTAGATCAGAACTTTATCTTGGGAGGAAAGTGGGGAAAAGACATCTCTTAAGACTAACATCCACACAGGGCATGGGAACAGAGAGATGCTTTTCCAGAGAAGCACACAAGCAGTTAAGTTTGAGTGGGGCAAGCAATTTGCACATTAGGCCCCCAAAAGAGGCCAGGGTGGGTTTTCTGTGGCCTTATCCCCAGTTTAAAAATTTTTTTAAAAAATTTTATGTGTATTGGCTGTATTGCCTGCATGGATGTAAGTACACCTGTGTCATGCAGTGCCCACAGAGATCAGAAGTGGGCATCCAGTTCCCTGGAACTAGAATTACAAATAGTTGTTAGTTTCTATGTGGGTTCTGGGAATCGAACTCAGGTCCTCTGTAAGAGCAGCCAGTGCTCTTAACTGCTGAGCCTCTCTCTAGCCCTGACTTTTCCCCAATTTTAAAGTGTAAACTGTCCTGAAGACAACAGAGACTAATTTTAGACACATTACCAGCAAATGAATCTATTGCAGTGATGTGAGATTACAAAAAGGGACTGCCATTAAGAAAGCTTTGTAACAACACAGATGGGAGAGGATAGGTATGTACATGAAGGCCATGGTGACTTGTTTGAAGAAATATTTGAGAGGTGAACTAAACAATGAGCTGTTTGATGAAAAATCTAAGTGAAATTGACCTGAAAAACCAGAATCAATCAATCAATCAATCAATCAATCAATCAATCAATCAATCTCTCTCTCTCGGCCCCCTCCTCCCTCTCTCTTTCTCTGTGTGTGTATACAAGAAGAAGGAAAAGAGTAAGATTAAAATATGAAATATACTGATAATATCAACATCAAAAGAACAAACTGGTGGCTTATGTTTGTTTAATATTCGCCTACAATTTGCATCATAATTTATAAGGTATTAATGTACTTCCAAGGACAAAACATATATAGATCATTTTTTTATTTACACATGAATGGAATTTAAACATTTACTAGTTACCAAATGCCAACACTCTCTAAGATGCACAAGACTTTAGATTCCATTTCCAGCCTCTTCCCCAAGGCGTTAGCAATTTCCCACCTTACTACGTCTTGTTATGTCAAGATACTGAATTATAACTATGTGCCTCTTTATTTTATGATACTTAAAGGAGTTCTACTGCTGAATTATTGCTTCATTGAATATTTATAAGAAATAATTCACGTAATCACATTTTTTCACATCTTATACAGTTAATACTTTCTGTGAAATTACAACTGGAAATGTCGGCCACAGTATTTGTTGTCAGAATCATTGATACATTGCTTTTCTTCTTTGCTATAACTATTTAACAAGGCCATTTGGACTGTAATAAACCATAGCAATTTTGCACAAGAGATGCACGATTATTTTTCTTTTATGTGAACACATACATTCTGGCTGCTCAAAATGGACATCACATTTTAAAGAAACACTGAACACAACAGTGTCTCTCGAGTGTAGATCATGCAGTAATTTATAGTGACCAAAGCTATATCACTTGTGATTTCTACTACAATCTTAAGCTTAGCATGTTTACGTCTACATTACATTTAGTACTGAAGTGTTTTTTTTAATTCATTATGCAATGTTTCTATCATGATTCCCGAGAAACAATTTAAAACTAAACATTGATCTTCATTTTAGAAAGTAAATGAGATTAAAATCACTAAACAATTTAATTTTTTTTGTTCAGTGGGTGACTTTATAGAGATCACGTTGAATGAATCAGGGCAACATAAGTCAACCTGCATATATTTCAAATACATAAAGTTTCAATGAGGTTGCATAATGATACATACACTATGTTGTCCTGTGAAATTTAAAACATTGTAAATACAGGCTAACACTGGAAAAGCATAAACACATACAGAGGAGGGGCGCAGGTCAACTTCAGAACGTCCCTAGAGGAATGTCTGCCAAGACTGCTGCTGAGTCTGCAAAGTTTACTTTCTTTTAAGAAAACCTGGCATAAATAGGGTATATCTGCTAGATTTGGAGAGCGGTAACACAGAAGTACATTACATATTTCCTTCTACCTTTTTTATACTTGAAAAATCATTTCAATGAGGTTAATTAATAAATGAAAGTAAGAGTATTTTATTCTTTGCATGCTGTGATGCTTTGATTTCAGAGGCATCCTGAATTTTAAATTGTGTGTTTACATATGTTTGACTTTTTTTTCAAGATTATAACTTTAGTTTTCCTCATTTCATTTTTTAATT
>NW_008339438.1:182622-201506 GCF_000622305.1 Nannospalax galili | reverse complement strand
ATTCAGAGGTAGCACCAATAATATAAAACAATATTTATTTATTAATAAATTTTGGTATTTGACAATTTCATGCATGTACATAATGTATTCTCGTTACTCTCCTCCCCATACTCTCCTGCCTCCCTACCAGCCCCCTCCTTTCCTAGTAATTTCATTCTCATATTGATGACACTTTGCTTTGCTTTGTGCCCCATACGGTTTAACTAGACTGTATATGTGACCTTGGGTTTGGAACCATTGATTATAACTAGTAAGCTCACCAGTGGGTATATAACTTGATACTGTGCCTCACCCCCTCCCAGAATCTATTAGTTGTTAATAGTTCATCAGTAAGTGGTAAGGCCCCATGAGACCCTTCTCCAATAGCTGACTGCTAGGCAGTCCAAACGTGCAGCCCAATACCATTAGTCACCATGGCTGTGAGCTCATGATTGCTGTGGCTATGTCATGCTGAGAAGCTGGCGTTTTGCAGCCTTTCTCCCTGTCCTCCAGCTAGGACATTCTTTTTGTTCCCTCTTCCACAGTGTTCCCTGAGCCTCAAGGGGATGATATAAATGTCTTGTTTAGGACTGAGATCCCCCCAGCCTTTATTCTCAGCATCCTGTGAAGCTGCTGGTCTCTGCATTCATCTCCATTCACTGCAAGGAGAAGCTTGTCTTAATTAAGGCTGAGCATAGCCTTCACCTATGGGCATAAACGCAAATCTTTAGAAGGCAATTTGATGCCACATCCATTTAGCTAAGCAGCTAAAGTATGTTACCCTCTTTAGCCTAAGCCCTCTTTAATTATGGATTTTTAATTGGATTACAGTACTAGGCATGGGCTCCCTCTTTGGAGCCAGCCTCAAATATAGTCAAGGAGTAGTTACTCCCATAACACTTGTACCACTATTGTGCCAATGGGCATATCTTGCCTGGCAGGTATTTCAGTTCATACAGTTCATAGCTGGGTAAGACCCTTGATGTCTTTATTCCCCTAATAACCTGTATAATGTCATCTGGCACTATATAAGCTAGCCAGCAATGAAGAAGCTTCCAGCTCAGTCCCAGCTTTATTTTTCCATATTTTGCATCCACAGTATGCAGTGTCTTCAACAATAGGATCTTATCAACTAGTTCTTTTGGGTAACAAAGAGGAATGGCAGGACCCTGTATTATTTGAGAGCAGTAGGGTTTGGAGGCCTCCCTGACCTACAGCTCCTACAGAGGTATCCCACACCTGGCATTGGGGTTATTGTTTAGTAACCGGCATTATCTAGCCTTGTGGGTATCTGCCTTCAAACTCTCGTTGGTGTTGGTTAATTGGATTTTCCTATAGTAGGCTTCCTTGTGGCTTTTTTCATGTCCACTTCATTTTGATTACTCCTCCCCCATCCTTTTATCATCCCATACCCTTATCCTTCTTCCTGTACAATCCCAAACTTGCCAAATCTCATCTGAATTATTATTAACACCTGTTCACTTGAAAATATTGGTAACTAAAAAAGCAAAATGCACTAATAACTGTAATCATAAAATTGATATTTCCCTTGGATATGTAAAATCCTTATAAAGTTACCATTGACTGCACAAAGTCAACTCTTTAGCACAACTTTAGTGATTATTATATGATATGTCCATTGATTTCTTCAGTGGGGACTGGTCTCTCTATCTTGTTCCCCTTTGCTTTGACTTAAAAATATTTTAAACCTAATTTATGAATAATAGGGGAAAAACTTCTGCACATTGTACCTATGAAATTACTTATAAGCTGAAGGTGGGTTAATGGTTGGTTTCATTGATTAGAAGATTAGGGAGACACTAAGCACATAAGAGGAAGGCCTCCCCAAGGAAAGAGCTGCAAAGGCTAGTCATTCTTTGAAGACATGTCATGGAATTTAATTTTTCCTATCATCAAAACTTTCCCTATCTGCAGATCTATCTGAAAAGAAATATTTTTTTTTGTAAAAAATCTTAGTTTTAAAATCATCATAAAATCAAAAATTGGAAAAGTAAACAGATAAGTAAATTAGATAAAAACAGATAAATTAGATAAAATTGTAAAGTTGCAAATATCATGTACATATTATAGTTAATAATAAACATCAATAACAGCAGTAAGAGCCACAATATCAAATGTAACAAAATGAGTCAACTGATGTTGAATTGCTGTGCTCACCAGAGGATGTAGAAAGGCTCTTATTTGGAACTCATGGAACCTCTCAGACCCATACAGTTGTGAAACCAATAACCCAGACTACTTCTTGGCATAAAATAAATGACGACTTATCCCTCCCCTTCATGTTTCTATGGGCTGTGTGCTGAGCAAACACCTCCATGTTTCCCCTGCCCATCACTCATGCTGTAGTGTTACTCTGGGAATTACGCTGAAGCTGATACATCCAAGATGGAAGCCTGATGTTTCCCAAGGCCTTTTCCCACATGCCTCTCATCTAATCCATGCTTCTTGGGACCTGGGAGCTGCCTTTTCAGAAGACGCTTTCCAAAAGGACAAGTCCTAAGGACAAAAGCAGCTTCTGCTTGCATCATGCTTGCTGCTGTCCTATTGACCTGAGCATGTTCCATGGCCAAGCACACATATGATATAACAGGAGCATCAAAAACATAAAGGGGGATGAGTTCATGGATGGTTACTGATGAACAGTCTACTGCAGCATGGTAGAACTAACTCTATACAAGGCACGACAGCTTTGTAGGTTAGGGACATGAGCTCTGGAATTAAACTACTTGTGTTAACATCATGGGTACCAATAGGCAGGATTATTACCTTTTTCTAAATCTAAATCCTCATATTTTAAATAGAGAAACTTAAACTAACAACTCATGAAAGCCCATGGAACATAGTCTGGAGGGCAGAGTTTTAAGTGGCTGTATTCAATATATTCCAATATAACACCATTACTACTTTTTATCAGTAATATTTGATATGCTTCATTTTTCGCTTTTGAATTAAAATATATTCATATCAATTACATAAGTTGCCAAAGATTGCTTCACTACCACAGATGGAAATTTTCTGTTTTTGAGGGGAATGTGTGTGATGGTTCTCACATTTGATTTGCACCATGAACAGAAGTTGAGGCAGTGCCTCATTGCTCTTTGCCTTTCATTGCAGATTCAGATGTGTGGTCTACCCTTTTAAGCCAAAGCTCACTGTCAAGACAGCGTTTGTCACTATTGTGATCATCTGGGTCCTGGCCATCACCATTATATCTCCATCTGCAGTAATGTTACAAGTACAAGAAGAAAAATACTACCGAGTGAGACTCAGCTCCCAGAATAAAACCAGCACAGTCTACTGGTGCCGGGAGGACTGGCCAAACCAGGAAATGAGGAAGATCTACACTACTGTGCTGTTTGGCACCATTTACCTGGCCCCGTTGTCCCTCATTGTTGTCATGTATGGAAGGATTGGGGCTTCGCTCTTCAAGTCTGCAGCACGCTACACAGGCAAGCAGAGCCAGGAGCAGTGGCACATGTCCAAGAAGAAGCAGAAGGTCATCAAGATGCTGTTGACAGTGGCGCTGCTATTCATCCTCTCCTGGCTGCCCCTGTGGACTCTTATGATGCTCTCAGACTATGCTGACTTGTCTCCAAGTGAACTGCACATTATCAACATCTATATCTATCCTTTTGCCCACTGGCTTGCCTTTTGCAACAGCAGTGTCAACCCCATCATTTATGGTTTCTTCAATGAAAATTTTCACAGTGGTTTCCAAGATGCCTTCCAAATACAGATCTGCCAAAGGAAAGCAAAACCCCAGGAGGCCTATGTCCTACAAGCTCAAAGCAACATGGTCATAAACACATCTGGCCAGCTCACTCAGGAACCTGCACCTCAAAAGCCATGTGGGGAAAATTTGCTGTGTAGAAAAAGTGCTGAGAATCCAAACAGAGATTAATGATAGAACAGGGAGAGGGTACTAACAGTACTGAGGTTTAAGACTACGCAGTGTGGTAATCCTTGTGCTGCCATATATGCTGGCCAGTGTATGAGTGTGGAAATATATTTCAATATTGAGGCTTCTTGTGACTTTGTACTTACTCCTTTTCTAATATTCTGAAAAAACCCATTTAATGAATACTCACTCAAGCAAAACTATTAAATATACAAAATGTCTTATCTTCATAACTAGGCTTATGGTTCATGAAAAATTCACAGTGGCTCACATGTTGGCCTGAAAAATATGTTCCGAAGGAACAGTTTTTAAAGCCTGACCTTTCCCATTTCAGCCATTTTTGTATGAGGCAAGTAAACCAAACATGTGTGTTTAACTTGTAAATCTAGCAATCATTTTGTCTGTCATTCTAACTATCCTCTCTCCATCATCTATGTATCTGTCTATAAGGACACATGCATTTTACATGAAAGTACGTTTTGTCAATTCTCCAATTGATTTTGGATTTGAAATTTTAGATTTACTAATGTGTTTGTGGTTTTTAAATATTCTAGGTCTTCTAAGAAAAGCATTGTATTATGTGACCTCTCTGCTACTGTATTCTCATTGTTGTCGATTTGTCTGGATCAACCTGGAAGCAAGATGCTGGAGGTGCATCAGTAATCATAATCCCTGGTGACCTCAGCTTGTGTGTTGGAAATACAGTACAAAATAAGGGAATGTAGATTTCTTTCATTTTAAAAGATATGTTTTTTTGTCCTTTAACGGAAAATAAAGATATGGCTGGGTGAGCACCTTTAATCCCAGCACTCAGAAGAAAGAGGAAGACAGATCTCTGTGAGTTTGAGGCCAGCTTCATCTATATAGTGAGTTCCAGGCCAGACAGGCTGTCTAGTGAGCCCTTTCCCCCCACCCCAAAATGGACGAAGTTAGGTAAACCATAATATCATTTCCTATAAGTTACTTTTGACTTTTTAGTATTTCCTAGTTGAATCCCTATTTATTACAGAGTTACTTTCTAATAGAATGTTCAAACCCAAAACAAGCAAATCCGTACACATTTCAGTAGGTGGCAGGGAATGACACCTTTTTTAAATGACTGAGAGATGATCAACAGTCATCCCAAGACTCCCCTGACATACAGAGAGATCAAGAACAATTTTTCCAAACTTCCTAGTGGACACAATATTTAAACGCAACACTCAAGAATTTAGTAAATTAGTATTAAATTTAAAAAGAGTGTTGATAACCCCTCAATTTCACTGTTAAAATTATTCAACTCTTTCCAGAGTTGGTAGAATCATCTTCCTGAAGTAGATAGCTGATTTGTTCTCCATTGTAAAATGTTTTGAGAAGCTCCATTAAGACACATGTATGCCCCAGGCTCACTAAGGCCTGGCCTGCACCTGCTCTTTGTATCTCTGACCCAAATTATTTTTCCAAACTCCATCAAAATGAGATGCTTAGCCTAGATTGTTGTGTGAATTTATTTGTTTTTCTCTGTTTAAACTTTGTGTGTCTATTCTTTGTCAAACATCTAATCCAAAGAGCGACTTCAGAAAGTTTTTCTGTATTCTTACTGCAGAAGTGATTACTCCTTAGTCCAGAGTTGACTTATACAACAACCTAGCATGTAAATGTTTATGTTTCATGTTGCAATTAGAACATATAGTGACTTTCTCAAAGATAAATGAAGTGGGCTTCATTCTTCTTCAGATTCTCTGCAGCATGAGTTGTAATAAGGGGTCTTTAGTATGTAAAGGTTGGATAATTTCCATAGGCAAAAATAAAATTAAAAACCCATCTGTCTGTTGGCTTAAGAGGAAAGTCTACTACTGAGCAAGTAGTTTTCTCCAGTCAGATTTACCACATTCACAATATAAAGATGAGATATTTTAATGAACTGGAACAACAAAGGAAAATATGGAGGAAAGGAAAATGCTTTGAACATTTATACTTGGCATTTGAATTTTGAAATCATAAAAGATACACCACCAGCTAACACAGGACTTTGGACAAATATATTTCCACCAGCTAACACAGGACTTTGGACAAATATATTTCCTATACCTCAGTTTTCTCATTTGCAAGATGAGAATAACAGTGGTTCTGTCCATTGGGTATTCTGTGACTATTAAAGGATGGGGGAGCACAGCTTGTGAAATAAAAAAGCAGAGTAATTATCATTGAGTAAAAGCAAATCGCTATTATGTTGATTATACTATAGTTATAATAATCTCAAAATTGTGTACTGATTTCTCAATATGTTTTCTAAACCTCACAAGAGTGCTATGAGATCTGTATTATTATTATCATTTACAGAGAACTGTATTGAGTCTAAAAGTAGGAGATATTTTTCTCAAATTATTTAATGTGTATATGTGGGTGTCTGTGGGGTTGTATGCCATGTGTGTGTGGGGGGTACCCTTGGAAGCCAGAAGAGGGCTTCCAGTTCTCTGAATCTAGAGTTACAGGAAGTTGAGAGCCACCAGATGTGGGTGCTTGGAACCAAATCCAGGATCTCTGGGAGAACAGCAAGTGCTCTTAACCACTGAGTCATCTTTCTAGCCCATTTTCCCACATTCTTAAGGTTTAAACGTAGTAAAATAAATTGGGAACTCTCTCTCATAATTTAAAATCTATTTTAACATTTTTAATGTTATATTATTTCTCTGTTGTAATAAACTTAGTTTTTCACTCATTCACAGCTACTTTTCCAATAACTTTTTAATTTTAAAATTAACACCTTTTATTTGTAGAATTTGGTGGAAATACAGAATGGTACAAAAGAAAACAAATTACCCTCAATCTTTCTACAAAGGACAACACCAGTTTAAACACTTACTCTAAACAACGCTAAGGTACATATATCCCCTGTACACCCATCACAGCAGTGATCATCTTACAGCAGATGCCTAATAGGGGAAGTGATGAGGTGGCCAATTTAGAAACACCTTTGACACGATTTTGTTTTTTCTAAAAGGTATCAATACACAATCCACATTTTGTGATTGACTCTCATAGTAGCCTTAGTCCATATTCAATTTCTTTTCCCAACCTACTTTAATAAGTGAAAATTTACTCATTATTTAGGAGTCATGTCTTATTCTCCATTATTGAAGGAAGCCTAGAATATAATAGAAGAGTAGATAACACTGAAAGGAAATGAAGTAAAATTAAAATCATTCCTTCTCCTACTGTTGCATAGCAATGACCATTCTTGCTGTCACTTTGAGGCATGTGTGCATGCTTTCATCAATAAGGATATGATTCTAGGGTATCTTATTATTATTTGTTTAATGTATCACAGCTATGTCTCCATGTTGTTTAAGAGTCTTCCAAATATTTTATTCACTTCAGTGCTATTTCATTATTTATTAAAGTTATCTGTGGTTGGAAATGTCAGTCATATCTTTTTTTGTAAAATGATATAATTACATAAACTTTGCACAACACTGAACATATTATAACATCTCAGAACAGTGTTAAAAGGAACTTCCTTGACTAAAATGAATATTTTGGGGTCTTTTTGAGACAAGGTCTCCCTGTAGCTCCAGCTGGCCTGGAGCTTGCTATGTAGACCAGGCTGGCCTTGAACTCACGGCAATGTGCCTGCCTCTGCCTCCTGAGTGCTGGGATTAAAGGTGTGTGCCACCATGCCTGGCTATAAGAATTGTTTTGAAAAGATGAATTTCTTAATGTTTTAATATTCATTGTTAGGCACTTCTTAATTCTTTACAAGCTTTTTATATTTGTTTGAGGTATAAGAGGATTTGTTCACATACTCTCTCAAATATTACACATTCTAGAAAACTTTTTTTCTAACCAGTTTAGTGAGAATGTATTTCCCTCTGTGTTATGGTATGAATGTGAAATATCTCCCACAGGCTCATGTGTTTGAACACTTGGTCCTTAGCTATTGATGCTGTTTGGGGAGGTTTGGGAACCTTTGGGACTGTAGGCCAGGTAGCAGAAGTAGGTCTCTGGGGAGCAGGCTTGAACATGGTATCTACTTCTGCTTCTGGCCCTATGGTCTCTGCTTCCTGATCTGTCAAAGTGTGAACAAGACATGTAGCCAGCTCCTACTGCCATGAACCAAGCCATTGTAGTCACTATGCAGCCCCCACCCTGATGGACTGACTATTCCTTTTGGAACTGTGAGTCAAAATAAACTCTGCTTCTCTTAAAATGCTCTGTCAAGGACTTTAGTCATCATGATAAAAAAAAAAGTAACTAACATAAAAGTTTGATACCAAGAAGTGAGGTGATAGTCCTGTGATAAATCAGCCCATATGCTCTTAGGCCTATGAACTGGTTTGTAGGAGAAATGTGGAACAGCTTGGAGCTATGCAATAGAGAATAGAATGTTGTAAGCAGAGTTTAATGGGACATTTTTGTGAGAATTTGAAAGACCAGAATGCTAAAAGGAATATAGACAGTGCTCAAGAGGTTTCTGAGAGGAACAAAAACTGTCTTAGAAATTACGTGAAGAGATGTTACTGCTACATTCTGACAATGTGTCTGGCTCCATTCTGCTCACAGTTTGCTCTTAGTACCTACATTAAAAAATGAGGACACGTAAATGACTTGACAGTGCAACTCAAGACTCTGGAAAGGCAAGAACAAACCAATCCCAAACCTATTAGATGAGGAGAAATAACAAAAATCAGAGCAGAAATTAATGAAATAGAAACAAACAAATAATACACAAAATCAATGAATCAGAGCTGGTTCTTTGAAAGGTTAAACAAGATAGACCCCTAATCCAGTTTAAAAAAAAGAAAGAGCAAACCCAAATCAGCAAAAATCATAGATGAAGGGTGAAACATCACAACACATACCAAAAAATCGAGACAATTGTAAGGGAATTCTTCAAAAATCTATACTCCATTTGATTTAAAAATCTAAAAGAAATGAATGATTTTCTAAAGTTATGGACACACCAAAGTTAAATCGAGAAGAGGTCATCAGCCTAAACAGACCCATAACAAATAACTCTCATATAAACATTTAAAAATTGCCCTGTTCTGACTTTTTTCTAGTTCCCTGTCTAGAATTTGTAATGCTAATTACTCTTGCCTTTACTTCTCCTTCACATCTCCTATTCATGATTCAAGGACTTTCTTCTCCCCTTAGAAACAAGAGTTATGCAATTTGGGAGTTTTTTAGATAGACCTACTGAAGGGGTACCACAATTGCCTCACCATGCATCCCTGTTCAGCATGGAGGAAGCCAGAGAGGTCTGCGTCCCGATTCCCTATTGGCAATTTGGGTAATCCCTTCAAAGGATGGAGTGATAAGAATAGGAGGTAGGAATTGGCTAGGGAGTTAGGGTAAAAAGATCCCGAAGAAATGTAGTCAGTTTCCTGGCTAAAAGTCAAAATGTCCTTAGGCATGTTAGCAACATACTCTGTTCCAAAGCCAAAAATGTCAAAAGTGTTTGGGATCTTGTATCTAATCCTTATAAGATTTTAGGGTTACCTCTTCAGAGGGAGGAATGTTGGAGGGGAGGGAGTGGGCATAGATTTGATCAAAACACCTTATATGCATGTATGAAATCCTCAATATAGATTTTGTAAAAATTAAAAAAAAATTGAAACAGTAATACAAAGCCTCCCAACTGAAAAAGCCCTGGCCCAGATGGTTTCACAGTAGAATTCCACATAATGAAATGGTAAGTGGGGCTGAATTCAAGGCAGCATAGCATTCAGGCCATTGCATAGCTGTTTCTCATGTCTCATGTGTTCTAGCCATGTTTATAGTGGGAATCTGGAGCAGAAAGCAGAACAGAAAGATGTGGGAAAGGTTTATTTTGATGAATAAAGGGGCATGTGCACATAAAACTTGCAAGGCTGAGGCAGGCAGCTTGCTGTTAGGTCAAGGTCAATATGAGCTAAGTAGTAAGTTCCAGGCCACCTGGGCTACAGGGTGAGACCTCATCTCAAACAAACAAACAAACAAACAAATAAATAAATAAATAAATAACAATCAGTTAAATAATAAGCAAAGTGGAAGCAGAGAAGTGTCAGCAGTCGTTAAATGAATTAATAGGCTAATGCAAGATCTTGTGCTTCAACTGGAGATGAAAGGAAGGATGCCTTGAGGACAAGACCCCATACATGGAGGACTCTTGGCTGCAAAAATGAAAATCCATTTAAAAGACATTCATTGGGAAAGAAAATGCCAGCAGAGACTGCCCTGCTTAAACAAGTGCACTGAAAGCAACTGATTTCTCAGTTCATCCACACAGGCACTCAGACAGAAGCCACTGGAGCTGTGGTAAAAGGGGCACCAGCTAAATCTCCAGCAGGCAGCAGAACTTAGTGTCCTTCACGTTGTGCCTATTTTGTAGGACTACAGAATGCAATAGTTACAGGGCCATAGAGGTTTATACCAAGGTTCAAAAAAAAAAAAGTCTCTCAAGGCAAGGTGCTGTACAGAAGGGTCAGATTCCTTGAGAGGCCCTGAGAAACCAGTGTGTGATTCTATGAAGATGCAGCGTAAGTTGCAGAGAAGAACCCAGGAAATTGGGATATCAAGAATGTTGGATGTCTGCCAACAAAAGCTTCTGGCACTGAAAAGAGCCTGCCTAGGAGCCCGTTTATTGTACAGATGGCAGAACTATAGGGACAAGACTACAGAAACCTGGTAGAGTTTAGACCTTGGCACCACAGATGGCTCTTTCCGGAATTAATGTCTCTTCTGCTGGTTTCCAGGCTTGTTTCAGTCTACTCTTTTCTTGCTCTCATCCTGTTGCTTCCCTTTGGAAAGAAATGTTTACTTGATGCCACTATATACTAGAACTATATAACTTCTTTTTAGATTTTGCAGGGGCTCACTGTTAAGCAATTGAATTGAATCTCAAAAAAGAATTTGGGCTTTTGCACAGCATTGGGATTTTTAAGAGTGTGAGGCATTCTGAAGTTTGACTTAATGTCTTTTGCACTGTGAAATGACTATGACCCTTTAAAGGCCAGAGGTAGAATATTGTGGTTTGAATGTAGAATGCACCCCATATGCTCATGTATTTTAACATTTGGTCCCCAGCTCTTGGGCATTGTTCTGGGAGGTTGTAGAACTTTAGGGACTGTGGGCTAGCTAACATAAGTAGGTCACTGGCTGACAACCTTGATGTTGGTGTTGACTTCTGCTTCCTGCTTGATTGTTCTGCTTCTTGACACACCAAGAAATGATGAGGCCACACTGAAGCTCCTGCCACCAGGGACTGAACCACTCTAGTCCTTCTATCCACCATGCATTCCACTATGTGATGGACTGATGACCCAACTGTGAACCAAATGAAGCCACACCTCCAAGTTGCCTATGTCAAATACTTTATCACAGCAATATACAACTAATAGGACATGCTTATTTTTATTTCATTAGTATATATTTGAACATTAAATTTTTTACTCAACTTGATTCATTTCTAATCATCTTTAATTGTATTCAATTTCATGTTTTTTTTAATTCTGTATCCTCTCATAAAGGGTTTACTTTTTGTTTTTTATTTTTAACTTTCCCAGACTGTGATTTTATCTCTAAACATTCAGTTAGGTGTTTTACATTTTCTATAGGGCACAGGTAAAGTAAACTGGGGCTACAGAAAAGTAATAGAAAAATGATGGAAAACCTTTTGGTGCCTAGGAATGGAAAAGAGCCATCAAGACCTGAGTGGAGAGACAACCTTAGGTAGACATCAAGAAAGATGGTAAATCCATTCTAGAGAAGCAGTCTTCCCAAGATTAGGATCTGAAAATGACAGAAACCTCCCTTGTCCCCAGCATAAGTACAACACATTGGCAAAACCACTGCCATGTATGGATTTAGAATCTTGGGGGAAGGGATTGTGGGAAATGAAGCCATTTAGAAAAGGATGAAACTGCCCCCAACATCAGGAAGCCCTCCATCCTCCAATCAGCTCAGCAGTAGAGGAATGTGGAACTGTGGCTCAAAGTTGGGAACCACAACTCCAGGTTCACGGTAGGGGACCAAGTTCCAGCTCACAGGGTTTGAACCACAGCTGCAGGTTTATGGGGAGGGTTACACTCTAGTCCACACAAGGGAATCATAACTCCATAACTTCCAGACTCACAGGAAGGCTCATAATTTCAATTACACTAGTTCCTACTCTTTTCCTGTCTTTATTGTTCTGTCTACATGATTATACTTATGTTTAAGAAAGAGGATTTTTGGCTTCTGTGCAGCAAACATAGGCAACAATTTCTTGCTGGTTTGAGGGTCTTACTAGAGGGACATCAGTATTGGAGTAAAGCACTTTTTGCTTGCTTAAGGAGACAGATGGATCAAGTGTTTTCTTTGTCATGGTCAAGAATATGGTTGGCTTTTTTGGTGTCTGCTGTTTTCACATCTTCCTCTTTAGCAAGGGATACAAGTGATGAGACATCTTGCTGGCATCACATTTAATCCCAGCACTTGAGAGGTGGAGGTAGGTAGTTCTTTGTGAATTTGAAGCCACAGCCTGGTCTACATAGTGAGTTCCAGGCAAGTTGGGGCTACAGGGAGACCCTGTCTCAAGAAAGAAGGAGAAAGAGAAGGAGAAGGAGAAGGAGGAGGAGGAGGAGGAGAGGAAAAGGAAGAAGGAGAAGGAGAAGAAGAAGAAGAAGAGGAGGGGGAAGGGGGAGGGAGAGGGGAGGAGGAGGAGGAGGAGAAGAAGAAGACGAAGACGAAGAAGAAGAAGAAGAAGAAGAAGAAGAAGAAGAAGAAGAAGGGGAGGGGGAGAGGGAGGGGGAGGAGGAGGTGGAGGAGGTGGAGGAGGAGGAAGAGGAAGAATAAGAAGGGGAGGAGGAGAAATATCAAATACAACATAAGGAGTAATTTGAAATGTGTTCTTGTTTTGTTTTATTCTGTGCATCGTAGCCCTGCCATCTAGATATCAATTGCTGAAACTCAGTGCCATGCAGTTTCCTCATTGAAAAATGAAAGTGATCATGGGATTATTTGAAAAGTTCATATAACGTTGTGTGTACATACCTTAGAACTGTGTGTATTACTTTTCCATCTACCGAAAGGAAACAATTCAGAACTGTCAACAGCTACCTCTACTATAAAGAAGCTCTGTACTATTTAGATAAGACTCATGTTTAAATATGTCTGTTCTAAATTGGTCATTTGGGCAATAAACAATAAACTCAGCCTACCACTGAGATCTATGTGCTGAAAGTTTTTATAATTTTATATTTTACTTCAAACAATCAAGTATCTGTCACATCCCATTTTATAGGCATTAATCTGGACGTAGAAACATCGGATAACATGTATAAAATTATAGAACATCTGAATTGGACACTGGCCCATGCAATTTCTAAGACAAGGCCCAGCCATCAAACCCTGCCTGCCAGTGCCTTCCTTCAGTGTTCAACAACAAGCAGCAGAATTACCTTTCAAGGAAATTAAATGATGTGTTTTCTCATCAAAACTACAAGGGAGAGAACATAAGATTAACAGAGTGTAATATCAAACCATTTTAACATTGGTTTAAAGTACATCCTTTAAGAAAAAAATAAGATCAGAACCTTCTAAAATCTCTGTGTGGTTTGCTGTCTACAGTAGTGTGTGTCTTCAGCTTCCCTCTACTAATGCACCTCTTGAAATAGCCTTGCTGTATTCCCAAAATATCCAATAGCTAGCTTACTAGACTCTGTTCGAGAAACATTCTGAAAAGTTCCCTTTTTAATGCCTTTCTCACCCCAAGAATATATTTTATGTTTCTTTATAAAACTTGACCTAAAGTATGTAATAGGTTTATCAACCAATCACTACATTCTTTATAATCTTAAATTCTAGGTCCTGTATATTCAGGAGATATTGTCCCAATTTTTCTTTTAGCAAAACTCTCTATCCCCTACATATTTGCACAGTAGAAAAGGCTAGCATACTTATTTTGGTTTATAGTGGAAGCATTTCATCTTACACAGGAACACATACCCATCTAGACAAACCAGTTCTCTGAACAAGGAGAGTCTCATGCACTCTTTCCTCTAAGAATTTTACCTCTTCTATGTTCCACAGTTTACTAATTGTAAACTAATTTGCTCTACTAGTCACACTGAGTACTGAATACCCTCGCTACCATTTTCATTATGGTTTCTGGCTGGCCTGGAAATCACTATGTAGATCAGGCTGGCCTTGAATTCACAGAGATCTGCATCTGGAGTGCTGGGATTAAAGGCATGTGCTACTACACCAGGCTACAGTTTCCTTTTAAAAAATTTCTCACTGATGTTGTGTATCAAAATAAAGAGCAGAGTGTTTTCACACTTTAAAGGTGGGCATTAGTCATATATATTTCCATTTTTCACAATGTTTGAAAAATAACTGCCAGGTATGTTTGTAGGAAATATTGAATGTGGTTACTTTCTGACCTAGGGATTGGTATGTATGTTCTCAGGAAGAAAAAGTGTTTCTTCATTATAATGAGAGATGTGAAACTGATTTATATTTTATTTAATTGAACTTATTTTGATAGTTTTTGTGCTATAGCTGCTAAACAAAGATCTGTTGGTGTGAAAGAATATCACGTGATGAGCTTAAACACATGTAAACATTGGTGATCCCATCACCATGATCAATGTATTAGGTGTATCCAAGCCTTGCAGAGCTTTCTTGTATTCCTTTCTTCATGGTTTTCTTTGTCTCTTTACTTAGAGTAGGAAAGTGTAGCATGAAATCTACGCCCTTTTAAGTTTTTCAGTATATAATACCATATTGTTAATTATGAGTACTACATTGTACTGCAGATCTTAGAACTTCACCTTCCATGGCACTCTGCTGTGTTTCTAGGCTTCAGTGCTGTCCTTAAAAACCTGTAGGAGACATTCTTTGTTTCCTGTGGCAAGTTTCTATAACAAGACTGATTTCAGCTTAGCTATAGTCCGTTTTTATTACAGTACATGAGCTCTCTCAATCAACTTGCAAGAATCTGCTGTCCTCTATAAGCCAGTCTGACTGTCCTGCCATAAAAATGGAATCATGAAACAGGAAAGCCATGTGGTCATTCTTTACCATCAGAGATAAGAATAAAGGTAGTTGTTCTGTTACATTATTTCTGGGAAGATGTGAACAAACATATACTCATCCCAGATAGGGAACTAACAACCAATCAAAATAAAGATACCACCAAAGTCCAACTTAGTGAACCAATGATTTATTGGAGTAACTTACAGGAGATGGTGAGGGGTTACTTACAGGATCAGAAATGATTCCAAGATGCCTGCGTCTCCAAAAATCCCACACTAGCATGGGTTATGACTCATGAAAGCTGGACACTTTGAGCTCACTGTACAACTAAAAGGTAGCTGGACAGGTCAGAGAGTATCTCTTCCAGGTAGCTTAATAGGTCTGAATCTCATCCATGAAGCTCAGCTAGTCTCTGCCTCTTCCAGGTGACTTATCTTGTCTGAGAGTGTATCTTAGCTATCTTACTGCAGAGTATTTCCTTAGACCCATTATATCAATATAATATGGACTTGGCTCAGGACTCTGTTATTTAGGCTTCATTTGTTTCAACATTAATTAGAAGACATGATGGTGTTTCTGACCCTGCCCTCAGAGCAATGTCAGTTTAAAGTCTGTATTGTGTAGCATGTGAAATCTAGAGGTACTCTTTTTTCATCTGTAAGTTTATTCTATCTAATGGTTACAAGTTTCTTTTGGTAAAGGAATTGGATGAAGTTTTTCATATCTATTTCATTGATGTTGAATACTTCATCAAGAAAGTCTGATCTATAATTCACAAGCTTTACTTCTGAGAACTAAATCTGGAAGGTAAATGATATATTTACTTTGTAGTAGCTTACAACAGCCTTTTCCCCATCAGAATTTGTCCCCCTCCTAGATTATACAGGTCAACAAAACCTTTACTATCTTCCTACCTAATTTGTGTCTAGGAACTCCATGTTCTATTAGCCATTACTGCATGTATGCGTGGATTTCATTATTGTTGTTGCTACTCTATTTCTGATTTTCATTACTCTTGTGTAGCAACTTCCTCTGAGATAAAATCTTCCATATTGGAGGGAAACTCTTAAGACACAGGATGCTCTAAGAATAAGTGAAAGATTCCATCCTTCAGGGAAGCTCCTTAAGCTCAGGAAGGAAACAACTCAAAAACTTCAGGAAGTCACTAAAATTTACTAGATACACTAGGCTTCTCCCTCTCCTCAAGTCTTTATCTATGTAGCTAAAATTCCTTCTGGGAGGCACAAATGACATGGCAAACTGCAGTCTGGGAAACCAATGAGTTTATTAGGCTTACAGAGCCATGAGTGGAGGTTTACTTACAGAAATGTGAGTACTCCTGAACTAAGGTCGCACGGGAAAATCTTCATCACAGCATGAATGGTGACTTCCCCACAGCTGCACAAAATGGTGAGAGACCCTCCGCACAGCTTCCTTAATTTATATGCCCTTCGTCCTTCCCTCTCAAGCAACTAGGGCTGAATGGTTGGTTGGGAGATGTGACCGACTCTCCCTGACCCTCCTTTCTTGCTGAGAGTTACAAGCAATAAGCTTAGCTGTGATGATCCTAGGCAAGTGGATGCCACCCAGCTTGAGAAGTCATCTGTCCATGGTCTGCCTGTTGGAGGATAGTCCTATGAAGCATTCTCACAGTGGTGTAACTAATTTTGATCATGAATCTTCATATTATATAACCAATAATGAGTGATAACTTGAATAATCCACCAAGCAGAAAGTACTGAATTGATTAAAGGCAAAGTATCCATCACCACCAAATTGCCACATGGATGAAGGTGAAAAAGCACAGAATGAGTTCTCGTCTTTAGTCAATCTGGAGAACCCTCATTAATAAGATGTATGATGAAAACGGCACAAATCTTGTTAGCATGGTTAGGAAAACTGCATGGGGAATTATATCAGTCAGGTAAATTTTCTGGGATTTATTTAGCACAAGGTTTTTATATGCTTATATCCTTAAAAGCTCCACAGACTAGTAACTGAGGCCAAAAGTTTTCTCAAATCAAAGTTCTTAGGCCTGTCCCTTAATATCTGCTCTTTCCATTCTGTCCCTCGGCTCACTAAGCTACTTGCAACTCCTCACTTCTACCACTGTATTTCACATTAGTTGGGTCTATTTGGGTTGCAAGTCACAGAAAATAAACTTGCGTTATAAAATTAAGAAACATTAATTCATATTGCTTAATTATTCTCTGGTAGGCAGCTCAGGTCTGATTTCATCCAGGTGCACAAAGGCTGGCATCTGCCTCCTATCTCTTGTCCCTGATTTCCCCTGACTTGGCCAAATTCTGAGCTTCATTCTCTGCATCTAATGGCCATATCTTAAAAGCTTGTAAAGAGAATGTCATGCCTCCCTCAAATACTTTTAATAGAAATTTGAAAACTGAGTCTCATTATACTGAGTTCAAGCATATACACTTCTCTAAGAAGATGAAATACATTGACAACCCAGTCTATAGCTTCATTGCTAACTCTTTGTGGTAAGACTATTCCTTATATGAGTCTCATGACCTGAAAATAGAAGCACATATACACATCAAAAAATTGTGATCTTACAAGCAAGAAACTGGATGCTAATGTTGATGAGAAGAAGGTATAAGTAAGTCATGTTTTGACACATAGATCCAATATAGCATTATCCCCTCCTTTGACAATAATTCATGGATGGTAGAAAAGATGAAAAATTAGAATCCACCATCTGAAATATATTTTTTTGCTTGCATGCAGGCATTTACCTACAAACCATGCAATATTTTCTCTTCTAGCCACTTAATCAAAAATCATAAACTCAAAACTTACATGATTTTTAACAGAAATATAAAACTTATCTGACTTTTCACATTTCTGACAGTAATGGTTTTGATGTCTCTGGTGCCCTTCTGTGATATAGTAGACCAATGTATATAATCTAAGTGCCCAAAGGTACATATTTTGGGGAAGGAGATATTAGAAATTTTTAGAACAGTGCGTTATTACAATAATAAGGTAGAAAAGAAAAATCCAAAACAATGGGAAAGACCTTGTGAGGTACAATGCGACTCAGAGGAAGGTGCTTTGCACTTCATGAAGAGCAAAATCCATAATTAAATCATGCCACTCTTATTGTCTCCTCAGAGATTCCAGTCTAATCCAGTTAGACCTACCCTAAGGAATTAATAAGGTATATTATGTTAGTTGACTGTTAGTCTAAGAATGACACTGAAGAATTCTATTCTATTAATCCAGTTTGAAAGTGAATTGTAAAAACAGTTACTTCCCATTAAGTTCTTACCGTGTACCAAATAATGTGATAAGAACTTTGCATTCCCTATGCATTTAATCCTTCCAATAAGCTCAAAGTGTCTGTGGCCTACACTTCTCACATGGATAAATGAAGCACAGAGAGGACAAACAAGGTCACACAAATAAACTTAGAGAGAGCTAATGAGAAAACATGTGGAAATGATTTTAAAGTCCTTTTGAGAATTGCTGTTTGCAGGAAAACAAACAGGAATTAGAAATAACATCATTTCTCCCTGCAGGCAGTTTGGTGACAACGAGGAGCAGAGGCAAGAGCAAGATTTTAATTGCATGGTGCTGGCTACACAGTAACAACAGGCAACATATTAAGCTTTTCTGTGGCTCATTTCCCTTACAATGAAAGGGAGGCAATACATTTATTATATTACTTATACACTATGCTACCTATGGATAATTGTGGCTATTATCAATAAAGTTTCCAGATATTTAGTTGATATGTGCATAAAGCTGTTCCATCTAAGCCCAAAGATGAGACCAAAATAATCAGTCCAGTCTATGAATATTTTAAAGATGTAAAGAGACTTACTGGAATGTCAGTAAAAGCCTTCTAGTCTTAGGCTTTTAAATCAATCATGTAATCCTATAATTATGCAGAAAAAATTTCCACCTTCCTAATTATGGAATCTTAGCTCGCTAAAAGAAATGATGCTTTATATAGTTGGCTGATTCCTCCCCCATCCTTTGGATT
>NW_008339438.1:180687-182497 GCF_000622305.1 Nannospalax galili | reverse complement strand
ATTTAACTTCTTAAACTATCGGAAACAAAAGTGTAAAAATTACTCTAATTCTGAATTCTAAAATAATAAAAATACATTCATTCAAAGATTGAATATGTCATTTTATGATTTATAATATGTAAATTTAATACTATTCATTTTCTGTAAGTTTAATCAGTATGTTATACTAATTTGTTACAGTTCTTTGTGGAAAAATGTCAGTTTAAATGTCAGCTGTGTGCATAAACATTCACTTTAATTTAAACGATAATTTGGTCATTGTTCGTGATGATACAGGGCAACCAGCAAAACATGGAGTCAAATTGTGTGAAGAATAGAAATTTTAATGATAATATCTCAGCAATATGCCAAAGGTAAATCATGTCATAGTAAGACTATGACTTCAGCTCTCAGCTTTGCCTTCAATAATTGAATGAATTTTGACAAATTATTCAATTTCCCTGGGATTTTGGCTACCTATACATAATCAGTGTCCCTTTCTGATGAAATATACAAATTGAATTACAAAATATTAGAATTTGAACCTTAAAGGACTCCAAATAGAGCCCTTTACATTTTTTAATTTTTAAAGAAAATAAGAATTCTACTTCATTCATGAAAATCACAATTCTAAACATAATTACTTTTCTACAGCATTGTGTTATATTTGTAGCATTTTTTACATTCATTATCTTATTTGCAAAAAATAACAGGAAAGTCTCTGATTTGTAAATGGAAGCCTATAGATGTAGGAAAAGTTCACTGTGATCTATTGATAGAGTTAGTAATCTATTCATAGTTTAAATTCTATGTGGAGTTTAAGCATAGAAAAATAACTAAAATTGCAACAAAAATGTCTGTTAAATGAAATAATAATATTGAGTTTAAATTGGAATAGGGAAAAAACATTTTCATTAACAGGTTTCCATTAGTCGAGCTTTGTGTTGATACCAGATCCAATACAGTCTTTCCAAAGTTACTAGACTTCACCCATGTTTTAAAGTAGTTTTGGGGGTTGGAAATATGGCTCAGCAATTAAGAGCACTGGCTGCTCTTACAGAGGGCCCAGGTTTCTAACTCCACTTTCAGGGGCTCTAAAACTCTCTTCTGGGTCTATGGGTATTGCATGCATATGGTACATTTACATTCATGTAGGCAAAACACTCATATACAAAAAACAGTAAATAAATAATAAATTGAAAGCAATTTGTGAGCACATTATAACTTTAAAAATCTGGAGGGAAAAGAACCAAAATCACAGAACCAAATAAAACAGAACCAAATTGCAGAAAATTTTCACATAGCATAGTGAGGGGGCTAAGGAGAACAAAAGTTACGGGGGCACAGGTAATGAAGAGGGAACCAGTACAGCCTGGCACTCCAAGCAAGCATGGACTGCCACTTGGATGTCCTAGTAACTACTATGAAGTCAGTCTCAAAGATAGTAAAGCTTCTATGAAATAGTTTATAAACCTGCATCACTGATTAAAGGATCTGTATCCTTTGGAAAAAATAGTTTTATTTTAAAGCAGTGATAGAGAAGAATAAGTTCAATCAATGAAGAAAGGTAAGACAAGGAAGAGGACAAGGTAAAAGTCGAATCCCCTTAAGGAGAAATGTTTTTAAATCAAAGATTATTTTCTTTTTTAATTATTTATTTAATAAACACACACTTAGAAGAAGCATTTCATTACAACAGAATTGACATATCCAGTAACAATTTCCTGAGCTAAGATACATCTCTTTCAAAACTGGCTGCAAAGTTTTAGGTTTCCAGTTGAATTATTACATTTACACAATACTGTACTCAGTTCTAAACCGTGTATGAGTG
>NW_008339438.1:151091-180589 GCF_000622305.1 Nannospalax galili | reverse complement strand
GCTAATAACAGATGTTTGCACATGCATCTCTAATCTCTATGTATCTGATTATTACTACTCACAGTCGGTTACACTCGGATTCTTGGCAACTGAATATGGATATAAAGTCGTCAGGTAGATTTCAATGGTAATGTTTTTCACATCGACTAGTTACTAAGGAGCAAATTTTTATGCTTTGAAGAATTATTTTCTTATCATATTTAAAATTTTTAATAACTACAAGATTAGAAGAAGCATTTCACTACAGCTTTAACACATTCAGTAACACACTTCAGAGCAAAGGTACATCTCTTTCACAAGTGGGTGCAAGTTTCTAGGTACACAGTTGAATTAATACAATTATACAATATTGAACTCAGAATAAGCCCTGTAAGACATAAAATCTTTAAAAAAGATCTGCATTTCATTTTAGAATATTGCAGAAAGACTTGCAGAAAGACTCATTGTTTTTGTTACTAACACTGAGATGTTGGCACTTTCATCTCTAATCTATATGTATCTGATTATTACTAGTCATAATCGGCTGCACTTGGATCCTTGGTGCCTGTGTATGTCTGTAAAGTCATTGGGTAGATTTCAATGGTAATGTTTATCACCTCTACTAATTAGCATGATGTAAATTTCCATGCCTCCTCCTCAAATATAATACATTTTTAAAAATTTGTTGATTATTTTTGGGTGTGTATAGCACACAGAACATCCCAAACCATCTTATTCAACTATATAGCCACTTCCCAGATGGCACCCTCCCATAGCCTCCCTACCCCCACTAGAGCCCTTATACTCTGTTATCCCTGCTACTGTCCACTGTGGTGTTGGCACTCCCAGCCCTTCCCCACTACTTGCCCTTCTGGTGAATCTAGTAAGCCTATCTAGAGGTCTTTGTTTTAGGAGGGTCAGCTGTTCCTCCCTTTTGCTGTTCATTTTCCCAGTTCTATGCTAGGTTACTATCTGGGAGTCCCTTTGTCAACCCTAGCCAACAACTCAAAAGAACGTATCTCCTATCTGGCACTATTGCTTGCTATGTAGCCTTTAGCTATGTATATGGACTCTTAAGAAATTATATTGGCCCCTTTAATCTTTGGTTATACATTCCTTTTGGGTGTTTAAGGCCATACAGTTGGCCCAGATAAACCAATTTATTTTTACTCTTAAGGTTGTTTGAGGATCTGTTCCTCAGGGGTCACGTGGGCTTGGGAGGAGCCCCTGGCTCCTTTCTTTTACCAGTTCCGCCTATGTGAAGATAAGTCTAAGGTCCTGCTTGACCATGGTTGGCTTCACTTGGAAGCATGGAGGAAATGATTCATCTGTGTTGACCCTCATCTTTGTAGACTGGAAACTGGTTCAAGTCCACCTGGTGGGGTCTCCTCGGCCTCCTTGATCAAGAGGAGTGGTGACCCACCACAATTACAGGACATTTTGAGAGATTCTCATTGTCCCCTGGAACTAGTCGACCTAGGAGGGCAAGGAGCAAAAACTGTCCTTTATGTCCCTCTGACCAAATTATTATAGGCCTACAAGTATGTCTAACATCCAAGAAAGTTAGTTCTACCAGTCTGGTACTTTTAATTACAGTGTGTCATGTAGATAAATTTTGGGCAAAAACCAATTGTTCTCAGCTAAACCTTACCTAGACATATATTTCTTGATCTGCTATATATAATTTGTCAGTAGGTTGTAGGGGTAATATCGTTCCCTCTGGTTTTCAAAACTAGCTAGGCATTATTTATCTCTCGCATTGTCTCACCCTTCCATCATGGTTTTCCCACTTAAGGTGCCCCCATTTCCCCCCTTTCTCCCTTCTCCTATGGTCCTACCTCTCTTGAGCTCCTTCTTTCCCTTTATGCCCTAGGTTCTTTGTATACCCTTCCCTTCCCCCTCCCTTAAACTAACCAAATTTTTGTGGGTCTCTCCCTCCCCTGATGGGCCACTAGCCACTGATCCACGAGGAGAAAGGGAGCAGAAGTGACGAACGGGGTCCGGATGGCCAGTGAGCAGGATGGAAAAGACATTCTGGGGAGTCAGATTCAGTGATACAGCTCCATTTATTCAGTGGGGGTCAGGGAAAATATAGTGTGGAGGCAGCAGCCAAAGCTTCAGCTGATAGGTGCTCATAGTATGCTTTATTTACATGTGGTAGGGGGATCCTATCATCTGGCTATAGAGAAATGCCTAATTATCATATAGAAAAAAACCCACCAAAGGTCATGTTCCAGATAAGGTCAGGCATCCATGTTTGGAGGCACTTTCCAGGTTGGTCAGGCAGAGAATAGGAGGCCCCTGCTAAAAGGAGTTGACCTTAACAGCAGGGTTCCCCAACATCTCCCCCTGTTTTGTTTTATAATGGAGAAGTGTCATCAAAAGTTTTAAGAGCCAACTCATCTATCTTGGGAGAATCCAAAGTCTGATAATTAACCATGACCTGATTGGTAGTAATTTTAGCAATGGTGACAATTTGTAAGAAATTGTATGAAACAGGGAGCAAGCATCAAAATAACACAGCATAATCAGGGGGCTACTGATATTGTAACATTCCCTCATCTGAAGAGGTAACCCCAAAATCTTTTTGGGATAAGAGCTCCCAAATACTTTTAATGCTTTTGGTCTTTGGGACAGAGTACTTTGTTTAAAGGCCCAAGGATATTTTGACTTTTAACCAAGAAAGAACCTGGCTACTTTTCTTTGGGGTCTTTTTACCCTAGTTGCCTAGCCAATTTCTATCTCCTATTCTTATACCGTCCTCTAAAGAGGTTTACCCAAATTGCCAATAGGGAATTGGGACACAGACTGCTCTGGCTTCTTCCATGCTGAACAGGGACGCAGGGTGAGGCAATCGGGGTACTCCCTTCAGTGGGTCTATCTAAAAGGGTCCCAAATTGTTTACCTCTTAACTATACGGAGGAAAGGAAGGTGTCTGACTGGTGCCTGGGATATGTTAAGTAAAAGTAAAGGTAAGAGTAAGGGCAAGAGCAGTTAGTATTACAATTTCTAGGCAGGGAACCAGAAAATGTCCAAATTAAAGTCCACTGGAATTTCTTGATGAGGGCTCCCAAAAGCATCCATCTAACACGTTTTGCCTCATTTTTCTTTTGTCTGTTAGGGCTGAACTGATGATTGATGAACTCAGGATTTGTTGTCAGGTACTTTGATAACTGTTGGCATGACTAGAATCAGCTCCCTCTTAAATGACATCCAGATAGGGAGAGAAAACAAATTTAACCATCATTTTAGAGCAACAGTGAGTTGTTTCCCTCAGCTGCAGGTGGGCACTACAGTATTGTAGACCAAGATTTAAAGTCCTACACCTGAGTAGAACTGTCCTATTAGGAACAAAACCACCAATGAGAGATAATTACCTAAACAATATCTTATAAGAACTTAAGTCTAATGTCTGGGATGTGTAATCCCTTGAATTCATAAAGAGATATACTGATGACTTTAATCTTTGGTTATACTTTCCTTTTGGGTGTTTAAGGCCATACCGTTGGCCCAAATAAACCAATTTATTATTACTTTTAAGGTCATATGAGGATCTGTTCCTCAGGGTTCACATGGGCTTAGGGAGAGCCCCTGTCTCCTCAGGCTTTTCTTTACCAGTTCCATCTATGTGAAGATAAGCCAAGAGGTCCTGCTTGACGTGGGCTTCACTTGGAAGCATGGAGGAAATGTTTCCTCTGTGTTGACCCTCCTCTTTGTAGACTGGACACTGGTTCAAGTCCATCTTCTGGGGTCTCCATGGCCTCCCTGAAAAAGAGGACAGGTGACTCACCAAAGTTACAGGACATTTCGAGAGATGCTCCATAACTCCTAGAACTTGTTTGACCTTGGAGGGCAAGAACAAAAATTTGTCCATTTAAGTCCCTCTGACCAGACTACCTCAAAGTCTTGCTATTAGACAACCAAGAAGGTTAGTTCTACCAGTCTGGTACTTTTAATTACCATGTGCTATATAGCTAAAGCTTGGGCAAAACCCAGACATTTTTAAGTAAACCTTAATGAGACATCCTTAAACTAGTTGACTAAGCTATGACCTTAGAAATTTTAAGATCTTTTTCTCATGCTTGATAAATTGTAACAAACCTACATAGACCTACATCACTTGCTTATGCTTTTTTATTTTTAACAAAATACCTCCATTCCTGTATCCTTCTAACATTTTTTACCTTACCATTCTCTTTCTTAATAGCCATGAGACATAATATAATTAACAAATAAACTTTCCATTTGTTGTGAGAATTCTTTTCTGGGGATATTAAGCAATGTTTTTCCCCTTTTTAGGTTGTAGTGTCAAACCAATGTTTGATGACATTTAAGTTTTTCTGGGGAACCAATGAACTTATTGAGCTTAGTTACAGAGGTGATTGAGGGGCTGCTGAGGTATATGAGTGACCTGAGAGTATTTACACTGGAAAGCCTTAACCCAGCATGGATCAAACCTTCTCTTCCTAGCCTTCCTCAGATAATACACTTTAGTCCTCCCCAAACCCAGGAGACCATGTATGATTAGGGCCATATTACATACAGTTTGTTGGGAAGAGCAGCTGGATACTCAGGTGAGGGTCCAATGAACCTGATTTTTATCCATATCTCCCGTATTAAGGTCTGTTTCTTACTGTTCTTCTCTTTCAGGTTCTTTCTTTTCCTTTACTTCCCTGTTTCTTTTCCATTATCCTGGTTCCCATAGTTATGTCTGGATACATACTCACTTATCAGGGTTTGGTTCTAGGATCCACATATGAGGGAAAACATATGTCAATTTTTTTCTGACTCTGTATTGCTTCACTTAGTATAACTGTTTCTAGTTTCATCCATTTACCTGCAGATTTCATGATTTCATCTTTCTTTACTGCTGAGTGAAACTCCCTCATATAAATGAACCACATTTTCATTATCCACTCGTCATTTGAGGGACACTTAGGTTGCTTCCATCTCTTAGTTATTGTGAAAAAAGCAACAACAAACATGGATGTACAAGTGTCTCTGCAATAGGATGAGTTCTTTGGGTCTATGCAAAGGAGTGGTATATCCATATGGAGGTGCTAAGCATCCAAGTGTAACTGACTGTGACTAGTAATAATCAGATAGAGATTAGAGATGCATGTGCAAACATCTAAGCGTTAGTAACATTAAAAATGAGTCTGTAGGCAACAGCATGTTTTAAAATGAAATGATAATCTTTTTTAAAGGTTAAAGACTCATTCAATTTTATGTCTTACAGGGTTTATACTGAGTTCAATATTGTATAACTGTATTAATTCAATTGTGAACCTAAAAATTTACAGCCACTTTTGAAAGAGATGTATCCTTGCTCTGGAAATTGTTACTGTATATGTTAAAGCTGTAATGAAATGCTTATTCTAATCATGTAGTTATTAAAAAATAATAATATGAAAAAAAAATTAAGTTTTGGTGGTTGGAGAGATGGTCAGTGGTTAAGAGCACTGTCTGCTCTTGCAGAAGACCTGGGTTTGTTTGTATCCCAGCATCCACATGGCATCTAACAACTGCCCATAACTCCAGTTCCAGGGCATCTGACACCCTCTTCTGTCCTCTGAGGGCACTGCATGACATGGATGCACTTAAATACATGCAGGCATAACATGCATACACATAAAATAAAAATAAAGGAATTATTTGTTATTTGAGAGTTTCAAACATGTATATAATGCATTCTGATTACTCTCTCCACCACCATCTCTTACCTTCCTCCCATTCCTATCAACCAACCCACCTCCATATCTGCTTTTCTCATTCATGACTTTTGGCTTTGTTTTGTACCCCATTTAGTTTAACAGAGCCACCTTTGTGATCCTTGGGTTGAGACTATCCATTGGAACCTGGTTGGGGTCATCAGTGAGTACACAACTGAAGGCAATAACTCCCTCTCTCCCTTTCTCTGAATCCATCAGTAAAATCAGTTCAGCAGTGAGTAGTTTCCCTTGAACCCTTCCTCCACCCATGCCTCACAGTTGATCAGCCCATATTTGTGAAGACCCAGGCGTGCATAGCTGTTGTGAGTTCATGATTGCAATGGCTTTGTATTGCTCAGAAGATAGTATCTCATGGCCCCTTTCCCTCTCATTCATTTCTACATTCTTTCCACCCCCAGTGCTTCCTAAGCCTTAGAGAGGATGGTGTAAGTATCTAGTTTAGGGCTGAGCCAGCATCAATCACTTTTTATCAGCTCCTTGTGTAGTCATAAGACTGTACAATCACCACTGTTCATCAGAAAGAGAGACTTCTATTAAGGCTGAGAGTATCATTTGTCTATGCATGTAAGTATAAATATTTAGGACACTGTGCAACACTGTATCATTTTAGCTGACAGTATTCAGTTACCCCCTATGGACTTTTACCTCCTTTGCCATGTTTCCTGTTTTTTAAATCAGATTTGTAACGCTAGGCATGAATTCTCTCCTAAGGAGTAGTCCTCAAATCCAGTTGGAAGAGTGGTTTGGATATGCCTATACGAGTAGTACCACATTGCACAAGTACACATATCTTGCCTGGCAGGTTGGCTTCATAGTTCATAGGGTTCACAGGTAGGTGAAACACTTGATGCTTTTTCTCTACTGGTAACCTTCATAGCACCTTCTTGGACTATAAAAGCTGGCTGGCAGGAGGGAAGCATTCAGTTCAGTTCAAGCTCTATTTCTCTATATCATGCAACCAAAGTATGTGGTGTCTTCAGCAAGAAGTTCTTATCATCTAATTCTGGTAGGCAACCAAGAGGAATGGCAGGAGCTTGAAATGTTGCAAGGGCCTCTGGGGCCTCTCTGACCCAAAGCTCATAAGTATGACCCTACCCCTGGCCCTAGGGTTAATTACCCATAGCTTCGGGAAGTATTTTTTTCTACCCCTGTAATGTATCTCCCTTTGAGCTTCTTAAAATTATACATAGGTTATATTTTTAAATTTGTTTGCAAGATAGTAGGTTTCCATATGGGTTTATTATACCTGTGAAGCCCATAATCTTCTGTCCTACACACAGAGGGCATTAAATCTGTACCATTATTTCTGTATCTTTGTTCTGAAAACACTGACACACAAACACCAGAGGTTGAATGTTTTTGAGAAGAAGGTAAAATGTAACCTAAGTGTTAAAGGCAGAAGTAGAGGCAGAAGGTGTTAGTTACTCACCATAAAGAAATACTCAACAGAAGCAACTTAAGGAAAGGGATTTATTCTGGCCCAGAATTTAACATGGAATATAAACCATATTGGTGGGAAGGCTTGGCAGTGGTAATGTGAAGAGGCTGGTCTCACTGTACCCACTGTCAGGAAGCAAAAAGAGACATGATGGTGCTCAGTTTACTAGATCCCTTTTTTCAGTCCAAGACTCCATCCCATGGGGCAGTGCCACCCACATTCAAGATTGATTTTTCCTCATTTAAATCTATATGGAAATACCTTCGTAGGTATACTCAGCAGTGTGTCTCCTAGATGATTCCAAATCCAGTGAAATCAACAATGAAGATTAATTATATTCACACAGAGGTTATAGACAATCAATCAAATATGAACATAGGACACAGGCAAGAGGGAGAAATTGAACCAGGCATGGTGGTGCACACCTTTAATTCCAGGCCAGCTTGGTTTACATACTGAGTCCCAGACCTGCTGGGGCTACTGGGTGACCCTGTTTCAAAACAAAACAGGAGGGAGAAATTAGTAGAAGAGAGTTAGAATCAAGTGTAGATTTTATGCTACGACTCTATTATTCCATTTTTATTGTGATTTTTGTCCTCATACAGCATGTCTTTTTCCTCCAGCTCTCTTCCTTTCTCTTTTTCTGAAGACCTTTTCAGCAACAAGCTTGGCTGCATTACTCAAACTGTTCTGTTTCTTTTGGTGCTTTTTACAGATAGATTTGCTTAAGTAAAAGTACACTTGCTGCCTTTGCACAACCATTATTGCTAACAGTTTCTCTTTTGGAGTTGGTGTCTCATCTCATTATATAGGCTATCACCAGCATTTGTACAATGTAGTGACAGAGGAAAATAGCTTTAATTACTGAGCCAAGTTCAGCAGGGTACAATAAAAAGGATTGCGTTTATTTTCTCAGACTCATCTAGACTCAGCCTGCAGGCTCTTCCTCTCCATACTGGCAGTGCATCTAGGAGGTCCAACATTCTCTTCAGCCATTCTGAGTTAATAAATGACTTATAATTCTGGGTATTAAGGTGTTAGTCCAATCCAGGATAGATTTAAACTCCTCTTAAATTAAACCACTGTCCTCCCTGCACAGAAACACTCAAGGCAGAGAAACCAGTGGCCAAAGGATGCCCAGTTACCCTCTTGATTTCTCCTCTAGCTGGTGTTTGTGGTTCCAGAATGTGCTGCTGATGAAGAAGACATGAGGAAATTCTTTTATTGGATGGCACTGTAATCTAGTTTTGTGCGCCTTCTATGTGACAGATGTACAGTCTCTGGCTAATTCATTCTCATGTGCAATACAAATGGCCAGTCCCCAGCTAAAGTGAGGCCTTGTCCCCCTCTCTGGGCATTGTCATCTATCCTCAATGCTGGTGACCCTCCACACCCAGCTTCCTTTACTCTGAGGTTGCTTGGCTTACGATTGGGAGTTCTCTTCAGTTTCATGTCACTCTATAGATATTAGTAGAGTCATATTATAATAGAGTACCATCAGACAAAGCTTACTACCACAAATTCATATTTATGGACCAAGAAGATATTCTTGAGAGAAAAAATGCCTATGTCCTTCACTCTCTCCAAACTTCTCCTTTGGAAGTTTATAAAATAGTAAGTGTTCATGTCTTTTTCAAACACCATTAGTGTAACTTACCTCTCCTCAAACCCCTCTTTCCAGGCACTACATTCTTTTCCTCTTCTTTCTTAAACCTCCCTCTTGATGAGCAGGGGGACGAAAGATATTAATGGAGGGAGCATAACAAAACAAAGATAAGCCGGCAAGTTTATGCCTAGATCCATATCCAATTATATGTGTGTGTGTGCTTATATATCAAAGAACATACAAAAAATTTCATAGTAGACTTCTTTTCTTCTTTTGTAATAGTCAATAAGTCAAAGTAACCCAAACCTACAGCAGTATAATGGATAAGCCTTGCTGTGTTCATAACAGGAATACTACGTGGAAAGGAACATAGGGCAATACCCAGCTGGCCCAGTGCAGTCCACTGCCTGTTTTCACAAGCACAAATTAGAATAGAGCCCACTCGCTTTTTAATGTTGTAGGTGACTACTTTTATACTTGAGAAGAGAGTTGAATAGTTGCAGGAAAGACTGTATGCCCCATAAAATTCAGAATAAGCACTATCTGACTCTTTAAACAGCTTCCTAAATCTTGCTATTTAGAAGTGATAATGAAGAAACTGAAGCTTTACAATTATAAGGAGCCTCAAAAACATTAGGTTAATCCAGAAGAATCTGATGGCAAAAATATATGAAGTACACAGGTCCATTCATATAAATACTGATCATATGAATGTTTTCATTTTTATGATTATCAGTTGAATTGTATATGTTTAATATGTGCTTTTTCATTATTGCATGTAATGCTTCAACAGTGACTTTACATAACTGGTGCCTAGAAAGTAGAGTGAGGGGACAGAACATAAACCTTACAGAACAGGAGAATCTGCTACATGCCACTCGCATTACAATTCTCTGAATAATTTATCCAGTGTTTTTAATAAATGATTTCATATTTCTCTCTTCACACTTTTAATTCTTTCTTCATCTATTCCATTTTTTGCTGCAAGTTTTGCCTTCTATCTGATAAGGTTCAGAAAAGATCTCCCAAGAGCAGTTACCACAGTATCTACCAACTGAATTGCCACTCACCTTCACCTAAGTGAGGACTTGCCCTTGGTTGTTAGCCTTCCCGCCTCTACAAGAACTTTGCTCCTGGGATTTATTCCTTTACTTGCTATGTACCCTCCATCCCCACCTTCTTCATTACTCTGAATTTCCTGAGGAAAAACCCGGAAACTTGTTCATGGCCTCTCATCTCCTTTCAGATCCCTCTGCTTCACCTTACAGCAAAATCCTCAAGGGTGTTTTTATCCAATGCCTCCATTCTTCCTGTCATTTCCATGAGTCTTTCATTTGCTGAGACCACTGCCTCTTCAGTGCTCTGGTCAAGGTCAATGCTGACCATCTTCTTGTCAATCATGGGGACTTTAATAAGGAAACAGCAAACAAAAGGCAAATGCAGGATAAAGAGACAATCTTATAACTGATGTTGGGTGGCTGTCATTAAAATGAAATGAAAATACTTGAATACAGAACAAGTACATGAGATTTGGAGGTCAAAGGATTGTAGAAGAGACTGACCCAAAGTGTTTAAATTGAAACTTGAAAAACAGTCCAATATGAATATGTCCTCTGAATAATTTGAGATATTTTAAAAATGATATTTACAATTTAATAGTTTTTAAAAATTTTTTATTTATTTATTTTTATTTTAGTCATATGAATGTTTTGCCTGCATGTGTAAGTGCATCCATGTCATGTGATGCCCACAGAGGTCAGAGTCCCTGGAACCACAGTTATGAATAGTTGTTAGCCTCCATGTGGGAGCTGGCAACCAAACCCTGTCCTTTGCAAGAACAGCCAGAGCTCTTAACTACTAAGCCATCTCTCCAGTCCCTAATAGTCAACTTTTAAAAACAATGTTTTGAGCAAATTACTTTTTAGGGGGAAAAAAATCTCATAGTCAAAACAGGGTCATAGCAACTTGGAGAAACCTGGGCTGGCATGTTTTTGCAAATGCTGCTGGTAAAAGTTCAACTGAAAGAGAAACAAATGTATTTTCCTGGAAGCCCAGAATGTCCCCCTCCCTGTTTTTCAAAGAATGTCTGTTTGGGTTCCTTACTACTGCGGTCATTCTAAGCCTGTAGGGAAATCTGTAGGCTATAAATTTCCTCTCTGGGTTATCTTGGTTATTTCCTAAAATAGACATCAAAATTCTTCTCTATTTTTCAGAGGAACATTACTTAGATTCTATCACACCAAGTTGTCCATGAGAAGCAAATGGTAAAAAAAAAATTCTGACAGAAAGTTCTGAATTATCAACAAACCGATTAAGACTGAAGGGCACTGCAGAAATGATAGAGTATCATTTTAGTCTGGGTGAAGCCAGGATTTGAGCTTAGAAAGGCAGACTAATATGAGCATTACATTCTTTTCTGAGATCACTCCTCAGTTGTCTCGTTGCATTTGCTTAGTGTGTTGAAATGCACTTTCATCTTTGCTTCCCAGATAGAGGATGAAGAAATGGTTGCCTTTTTATAGTTCCCCTTGTCTCTAGAGACAATGTGTGTCTGTACAATATCCCTTCATTACAGATATATCTAGTGAGTTCTATTAGATTTTCATGTCAGGCCTTAAGTCAATGCATGTTTACTTGGAAAATAATGACTGCTTTCAGGTTAAATTGAGTACACACTGAGCATGTTTTATGGGTACACCTGTACCTTTCAAAGCAACCTCCTGGTTCTCTGCCTAATCACATCCACCTTCACAAAACCTAGTTGAGTCTGCAGACACAGATGCTCAAGTTCCTTGCATTTTATGAATTCCTAGCAAGGACTCTGAAGGAGATAGAGCAGGATTTTATTGTATACTGTCATGCATTGTTTTTTAATCATTCTGTGGGTTTTTCCTGTTCTTCTAGAGAACTGTAAATTATTGATTTAATAGGTATGGTTTACAGACTTGGATAGCCTTCATTCATCAACCCTATGCTGAGTATGTAAGTAGAGAAGAAACCAGGGCTGAATTGAGTTATGAGCAAAAGCTGATTTCATAACAAAATCTGGTCAAATAATATAAACACAAGCCTATTTGTGTATGGCCTCCTTTGGGATCGCTTTTTATTGTCCTAATGCCCTTTCTTGTATAAGAGGGGAAACGAAAATTAAATTCCCTATGGAATGGAAACTTACTTTAGAGTTCAAGTAAATGGATGTCACATAATAACAGGAATCTATAGGACTCAAATTTCACCAAGAAGAGTATTTAATAGATATAATGTCTTAAAATTATGAGTTTACAGGAGCAAAGTCAAAGGCTGCTTGGACTGACAGGGCTAAGCCATTAAAAGTTGTCTGCAGCCTTCCATGTGAATTGTAAACACTGAAGTGGAGACTTTTGTCTGGTCCTCACTTGGGTTTTTGTCATGACCAATACTCTATAACCTGTTTACCAAACAAAGGTTTGGGACAAAATGAATAGCTTTTCTGTGTTTTGTTTTGTTTTTTTTCCTACAATTAAAAAATACCTTTTCAAGTGAAATGTCATGTGGTTGTTTGAATGAAAATGTCCTCCATGGGCTCTAAGTATTTGGAGATTTTGTCCCCAGATGATGGTATTGTTTTGGGAAGTCTTGTGGCCTTGCTGGAGGAAGTATGTCACTGGGGCTGGGCTTAGAGGTTTCTTAAGGCTTGTGGATTCCCAGTCACCTTCTGCTTCCTGTGCCTGCTTGAAGATATGAGCACTTAGCTTTCTGCTCTCTTTCAGCCACCTCACTGTGCCTCCCCACCATGATGATCTCTTATCCCTCTAAAACATGAAACTATAAGCACAAATAAACTCTTCTTCCTATAAGTTCCCTTGATCACATTGTTTTATCGCAGCAACAGAAAACATAACTAATACATGTCATATCCAAGGATGAAAGTAAACAGAAAGCAGAATCTTCACTAGAATAGAAAAAGGGCCTGAGCCTTCTGTGAACCTTCCTTTTTTTCTACACGTCTCCAGTTGCCTGTCAGGCCTGCTGAACCTGGCAAGCCCCAATTGAAATCATCTGAGCAGTGCAGAGAGAGCTCAATGCTTGTCTCCAAAATTATTATTGATGCTTAAGGAGAGAGAGGGGGGGGAAAGAGGGAGGAGAGAGAAAGATTTCCTAAAATTTGCGCTTGATTTTTACTAAGAAAAGTAAACAAATAAGAAAAGCCATCTTTCACTATCAATTAAAACAAAAACTTGCTAGGCTCATTCCTCCCAACTGTGGACCACAGTGAAGCACTTTATTAGGAGTTCAGGGTCTTGAAGCCCACCACAGGCATTTTAATGAGTCAATTTTTATTTTAGTGTTTGAGAAGCACCAAGTCCCCAAGCAGTAGATGTCAACCAGGATGTCTGTTAAAGTCACCTGGATAGTTTAAGGAAACTGATCCACTTTCTTCTAATCGAGATCTGTAGAGGAATAGTGGTTGTTTTTATACAATTTCCAGGTTATGTGAATATGCAGACAGGAGTGAAAAATCATGCTAGAGATTCTCTCTTCAAGGAAACCAAGCCTCAAAGAGGTCAAGGAAAAGAAAGCATGGCTCAGTCTATTCTGTAGGGAAGACATATAAATGGTGATTAATTACTGACCCCTGAGAAAACTAAAGCAGTCTGACAGGTTTTTGGGAAGACGTGTACTGACATGACCCTGGCTCTGAGAATTATTCCACAAGGAGCCTGGAGGCCTGCTTTGCCTCAGCTGTGAGGAATCATAACATGAGGCCACAGTGAAACCCAACTAAGATTTAAACACATGCTTCCATTTCAGCACTTCAAAGAAACGAGCTTCCGATTTGGATACACCCTGGCATTAGGCATTACCGGGCTGCTGTGGGTCAAACGTGGGTGAGTACTGTTATGCCTTGATAGTTTTGTTCAAATGCCCCAGGGAAGCTTTGGTTTGCTTGCTTGCTTTTGTTTCTGAGGGTTTTATTTTGATCTGGCTACACTCTCATTGTGTAGTCCAATCTGACCTTGTACTCCCAGCAGTTCTCCTGCCTTTACCTCTGGAATGCTGGGATTGCCCATGTATGCCAGTACACCCTGTCTCGGGTAGCTTTTGAGTGGGAAACAGCAGGTACTCATGGTTTGACCAGAGGTTGCAGTCTATCTGCTGGTTACATATATTATTGGCTGAACTTTGATAGTGGCTTTGAGAGGAACGTCGTAATTAAGTTTGGAATGACATACCCATTTGCTATACATTTGTTTAGTTTAGTTGATCCCTAGGCAGTCATTCTTAGTGCTAGTATAAGTAGTCTGACACCTAGCCACACCCCTCACCTTTCCCACCCTCCATGTGGTTGTTTGTGGTATAACCCATTTGTTCTTCATCACCCTGATCCAAATCCAGCTGCAAATATCTCCAGCTGGACGACAATAAAACCTAATAGTCAACAACAGAGTCAAGTAAATAAGTCTCTCCTTTGGTGTGTTTTATTTCGTTGATCTATATCTCAAACCTGAAGGATAGCACCCATGGACTCTCCCGCAGGATGGACTCGCCCCCAGGATGGACTCTTGATGGACTCTTCTGCTGAATGAACTCTCTCACAGGCCCTCCCTCATCTGGGGCCAGAGGCCTCACTCACCAAGTCCCCCAGCTGCTTGCTTCCAGACCTACAGTCCTTCCATTGGTAACACTAACCTTTCCAGGACCAGTGAGTGACACATTGTTTCTGATTCTTGCATTTTATTCTCAATTCCTCAGTTGTGTCTTTTCTAATCAAGATATCCAAAAGCCAACTTCCCCCTGGTCACCACTCTCTTGGAAAGTGGCTTTCTTGGCCTATGGTCATTATGAAGATAGAAAACTCAGGACCATAGCAGTGGAAATCACAGTATAGTATCTCATCTAGCTGTAGACTATTGATGAAGTCATAGGAGAAGCCGTCTTAATATATTTCATTATTAATCTCCCCACAACGTCTGCCTGGGGTACTTGCCAGACAGGATATTTTTAAAACAGTAGGATCAAAAATTTTCAACCGTTTTCTGTCTCAGAACAGTGATTTGGGATCTGACCAAAGAATTTGCCTTGTCATTCCAGTCTCCCTTTAAGCAGGCATCTACTTGACCTCCTTGAATTCTCTAAATCGCTACTAAACTTGATCTCCTGGCATTCTTTGTGTTTACTACAGAGGAAGGCAGAAACAGTTTAAAGGTTTCTGGTTTCCCTTAACATAATTGATTAAAACTGAGCAAAGGTCCAGTTTGATTTCTTCCATGAAAGGGAAAAAGCAGTATGTTTATTCAAATATTCCATCTACCCCAATTATCTCTTCGATAATATCAACTTGGCCAATAAGTAATCTCCCTGGCCACAGCCTTCATTTCTAGTGTCATCCTGACATTGGGCCCCAGCATGGCATGATGAAATCTTTCTCATTTCACCCTCAGGTGCCGTCTCTGTTTCTAGTACATGCACCTGCACATTAAGTCTCCATGTGTAATTATCCTAGGAAATTTTGTCTACCATTTCCAGGTGTCACTATAAAGGCCAGTCATACCGATTAGAGGCCAGGGAAGTGGCAAGCTTATCTCATACCTTCAACTTTTCAGACTATGGCTTTCACAGAGGGCTGAATTCTTTGCTCAAATATATTGCTTTTAAATCACAATTCTTATGATTCGATTTCAGTTCCTTCAAACTAGTGTGAATAGAATAAGGTTCTATGGCCCTCCAATAGGAAGATGTGGAGCTGAAATACAGATCTTAAATACAGAAGGTGATGCTATCTTCTCTGTTTTCATTCCTTTCTTCCAAATTTAACCGAATAGTTTGATCCACTTTAGGCAGTTACTCTTTTTGCCTTCCTCTCATTTCTTCACTTTATGTCACACCCCCCCCCCCCTTTTTAAGTATATGATGATTTTTTTTTCAGTCAAGCATCCTGCTGGTAATGATATCAGTCATGTCTTCTTGAATGTTATTTTAGCTCCCACAAAACAAGATTATATAAAACTCTCAATATTAAATTACATCCTTCTGTCCATCCAAAAGCTTCCCTTGTATCTCTTGCACAGCAAAGGACAATACAAATTAAAATTAAGAGGCTTAAAAATAAGGGGAGGAATTTCTTTATTTCCTTTTCTTAAAGGACTGACTTTAGAAAACTTTTAATTGTAGGTTCTTACTCTGTCTCTCAATGTATATTAGTTTGGAGCTATAATAACAAAGTACCAAAGACTAAATGGTGTGTAAACAAGTTTTCTTCCAGCTCTTGGGCTCAGTGTCCTTCCCAACATGATTACATTCTACTGAAGATCCTCATCTGAGTTGAAGATTGGTTTAATATATATATATATATATATAATCACATGGAAGAAAAGAGGCAGAAAAGCTGTCTGGGTACCAGTCCCATTCAGGAGAGCTCATCTTCATGATCTAATCACTTTAACATCCCCACCTGTAAACACCATCACATTGAGAGTTAGTACTTCAATTCATGGATTCAGGGGGACCTGTACAGGAAATAGTTGAGGAGTTGAATAGTAGGCTGTGCTCCCAAAGATGCACAGTAGGAGGATGAGTAGTTGAGTTCATCACTTAAGCGAGCAAGCTAGGTATTAAGCTGACTAATGCCAATGTAAGGGAAACAAATATTTCCTACAGTCTTTTGCCTTTATGGAGGAAAAATTAGACCTGAAGCTACATGGATTCCCAAGTAACTGACATGCCTTTCTTAGCATCTACTGCCATTTATTTAAAGAACTTTTCCTCTGTGATGTGGGAGTTTATAGAATGTACCCACCCTATAGAATATTTTCAGTTCAAAACCCCAAACAATAGGAATTCTGTAACCTGAAGCTGCATGGACTTGTACAGTGGGTAGACCTTGCTCCTTTGATGGGATGGACATGTTTGTCAGGAAGATTATTGTGTCACAGATGTAGCAATCTACCTCCTATAACAGGATTGGAGGTGTTACAGACCTATAAAGAGAGGGTGCCTACAGCTGTGCTTCAAGCCATCACACTGTGGGTGAGCCAATAGTTGCAGCAGTATCCAGGAAATGGATAAAGTGGCCCACTGATTGATGTCAATAATTTACTGATCTTTCCCAAACGTACTGGCATAATTCAAGATAGATCAGAATTGTTCTCTGGCTATTACCCATTTTGTCTTAGCTTGCTCATTGGTCATACAAATCCAAGTTAGAACAAAGGTGGTAGGAACTGCAGTGATTGACTCTTGCTCAAATCTTAACAAGAGCTAGTTTGAGAGCCATCCAGAGGAACATAGAGAAGAAATTTGAAGATATTGTGTTAGCAGCTCAGTGTTTACCAAAAGGAAATCATCCTTACTCTAAACGTACAAAAGGAAAAAAGAGAGGTGTGTCATTATTTATAAGAAGCTGGGCCATTTGAAGAGGAAATGTAAATAAGATAAATTGTGAGGAAAAGAGAATCCAGACAACTTAAAGGGATAAAGCTCCCACTTAGAAATTTACAAATGGCTACAGATTGATGGGTTGAGGGAATCTCGAGAACAATCCACATTTCAATAACTTCTGTTCAGGCTAATCATCCTTACCTTCTCTGTGGATATTCAAATTGCTCCTGTTTATTCTGAGGTTTCTTTGGGAATCTCTTGCTTTCCATTTGATGGTAGATTAACATAGGTTGCCAGCATTTGGGGCAAGTTGTCACATTTCTTTTCCCCTAAGGTTCCCACACAGGAACACTTGTTCTGATTCTTTGTCTGAAGCCCCACTGTAACTTACGTTACCATATTCTGTGCTCTGGATGGAGTGCTCAGGGTACAAGGCTCCTGATTTGGTTACTATCTGCCTTCTAAAATAAAGGATCATGGTATTAAGGATGCTTCTTTGTTTTTGCTTATGAAAGAGCCCAATATTGATGTCAAAGGATTTTTAAGGCATTCAGGACTTTATTTCATTATAGTCATTAAGTTGAGAAATTTGTCCCACTAGAGGGGTCTAATGCTATTCACACTCTAGATGAATTGCTGGTAGCCTCAGAAACTAGAGAACAATGTAGGCTCATGCTTGTCTTTATTTCAGTTCCTCACAGAGACAGACATAAGGCCATACTTCATCACTTACAATATTGCTTAACTAAGGTAAACTATTTAGGGCACCTCATCATCTGTGGGCCATAGAATGTTGCAATATAAAAGTCAGGCCCTTTGGCACATAAAGTAACCTACAAAAAACATTCTGGGGGACTTGTAAAGAGTAGTAGACTACAGCATGCAGAGTGACTAAACATTGTTACATCATGCCTGGTTTACTCACTGCAGCCTGATGAAGTTTTTGAACAGTGCATGTTGGCTATCTTTTTCTCCATCCTCAGTAATTTCTATTTCTTTATATTGCACATTCAATCATGCTCATTGACAACTTATATGCTTCTGATAAAAGAGGTTCAGCTAAGATTTCCTGTGCTATGATAATGTAGGTTCCATGGAAGTAAATATTTTTCTACTTTAAAAATAAAACTTCTTTTCATTATCCTGGTCCCTGTATTTATGTCTGGTTACTTCCATGGGACCTAAAATAATTTTGAGGAAGATAAAAGAGCTTTAAACTGCTTGCTCAAGTACTGATAGTTTTACTGACAGCTGCAAATGATTTGCTGAAATGTGGTGGATCCCTCTCAGAAGCTCCCTTTTAATATTCAAAGAAAAGCAGATGAACAGATAAACTACCAAGGGGGCCAAAACATGTATAGGCTTTGGTAATTGCCTAATGAAATAATTTCTAAGTTTTCTGTTTGTGTGGCTAATGCACCTTTAGCAATGATCTGATAAAAGAAGATTTTAAAGACACTGTACCTAATGCCTTTTTCAGTGACCTGATATTATCTCTGAAATACAGTTGTTCAACAGACAGTGTCCCAAACTCCAGTGCCTATGAGAGGCTTCTAGGTGGAAGAGCTGAACTCTAAAATATTGCCATAAAATACATTTTTTTTCTTTCAAATGAAGACAATTAGCTAACACAGGTGGTCAAGTGGAACACTAAGTGGATGTAGATGAAATGTGCATCACAAAATATGCTAAAAGGCCCTAATATTTGAGGACTACTCATCATTTTATTTTGGGGATGTATTTATAATGGGTTGGATATGCTTGGCAATATAAAAAGATGGCTTCTGTTGCAATCTTTTTAGTGAATTACTTGTGAGGAACATCACATTCAGATTTAATGTTTAGTGCTAAAGCTGTTGCCTTTGTCCTCTTTGTGGAAAGCTTTTCTGTGCTGTGGGGGGGGGTATTTGTTCTCAGTTGTATTTCCCCAGCACACTGCTCACCCCTACTTCTGAAGCAGTGTTCAGTTTATGGATTGCGGAGGCTATGTGTCAGTTACTGTTTTCAGGGTAAATTGGCCAACTCCCTATCTTCATCAAATGTCAAGGTCAGTATTCATATCATCTGGAGCTGTCTGTCTACAGCAGTTCTCAGCAATTTATGAGATCAGTCTTCAAACAATATCTCTTCTTTCTTCATGGTCATCATCATATGTGCGTAATGACTTTCCATGTTGCTCTAGTTCTCTGAGCTCTTACTCTTCATCTTCAGAATATTCTTGGGATACCCAGCCTTGGTCTCTTCCCCCTAGCTTAAATCTTGGTAAATCAGTTGACTGTCATTGTAAGTGAATATAACAGCCTTCTTGGTAGCCATAAAACATTATTAAGGCACCTCATGTATTCTACCATTCATGTTAAGTCTTATTCATTCAGGCATTTGTCCCTAAATATCCTTCAGTGTAAATGTATCCACTGGAGTCTAGTCAACCCATCTAGAGAACATATGTAAGATATACTCTCCCTCACCCAGCAGCAATCAGTCTCCAATAGTTTTCAGTCTAGTGCCAGCTTGTCAACTATTCCCCTTTTCCCCTGTGGGCCCTTGTTTGAGTTGACATGGGTCCTGTGCTCATTGTTGTTACAGAGTTTGAAGCCACTGGGAAAAAGACTTCCAGACTCAATTCAAATTTTAATTGGTCAGATTTATTAGGGCTATAGCAGTCTGTGGTCCCTTAGTAGATTTAGGACCCATGGCCCTGAGGGGAGGGTGAAACTAACTTGTAAAGGCAGAAAACACAAACACCATAGGAATTTCATCACACATGAATAGTGGCAGGTGGTCCTGAATATGGTCAGGATGCCCAAGTTAGCAGATAAATAAGGAAACTACAGAAGCCAAAACAAGCTTGTGTTAGTTCTTCTCTTAACTGATTTATAGAGACCCTGACAGTAAGGCTCTTTCTGATTAAGTGCAGCTGCAGTGTCTGGGAAGTGACCAAGCTCAGCTACTCCAAAGAAAGCACTCTTCTAAGGGGAAGAAACTAAGTTCAGGTGTTTAACCTTGAAGCTGGCTGTTTTTCTAGCTTTTGAAGTTCAAAATGGCTGCTTTATACAAAATGAAGTTACTTTGGCTATTACAATTTGGGGGAGTCCATTTGGGGCCATTCCTATGCCACCATTGCTACAAGTTCACATGTTTAAGCTTCCAGTGGCTTGGAAGCCTCTACTTTCCTGTGTTCACGAACCAGCCCTGACTCTTACGATCTTTCCTCCCTCTTCCACAATGGTCCCTGAGCCATGAGTGGATGAAGTTCCATAAAGGAGTCCTATCCTATACTCTACAGTCTCTTATTCTTTAAAACTTGGCCGGTTGTGGCCAAGTGTGCATCACACTCTGTTGTATAAAGCAGCTTTACTGGTGAGAGTTGAGGGATGCATTAGTTTTCTCTCTACTACTTGTTCCATTATGTTCCATGAGCCTTAGGTGTAGAGGTTCAACTGTAGTTGTGTCACCTAGTACTGGACATTTCTCAGACATATGTTCTCTGTATCTGACCAATTCTGCAGTAGCCTCCATCCATTGTAAAAAGAAGCTTCTTTGATGAGTGTTGTATGGTATGCTTGTCTGTAAATATAAAGATCGATATTTAGCATATAGTAAGAAGTTTCATTTGTCTTGAGATATGAAAGAGATATAGTTTTCTCTAAGATCTATGTCCTTTCCAGCCATGTGTATTTGTGTTTACAGTGCCACCCATCAATTCCCTCCCATTGAGAGGGCTTTAAGTCCATTTAGATAGTAGTTGATTGCCCCCCAGATAACAGTGCCACTACTACACCAATAGAGGTAGTTTGCTGTGCCAGTTGTTATGGTTATTAGGCTTTAGGGCTGGGTTGGACCATTGATTGTTTTTCTCCCTTCGCAGTTTGCATATCATTATCTAGCATTATGATAGCCAAACTTCAGTTAGAAGGCTTCCAGGTTAGTTCCTGCTCCATTGTTTCAAGTCCTATACCCTAAGTATGTCCTGTCCTCAACAGTAGGGTTTTATCTACTTGTTCTAGGAGATAACCAAGAGGTTTGACAATATCTTGTGTTATTTTGGGAGTCTCCTGGACCACCTTCACCAACCACTCTAATGGAGGTCTCTTCTGTCTGGCACTGTGTTCCTTGTCAAGCAGCTCCCAGGTATATATATGAAATTAATATACAGGTATTGTATGTGCAATTCTCATAGGGTTTCGAGGGCATCAATTTTCCCTCTAGGTTTCCTAGCCACCCGAAGATTCATTCATTTCTACTCTTTTTTTCTCCCATCCAGCCTCCCTCTTCCTTCCCTTCCTAGTCACAGTGCCCCCATTATCCCCGCCCTCCCCCTAATACCACCAGACTCCCTCCATCCTCCCTCTCCTGACTTCCCTCCCTCCCCCACAATATGGCCCCTTGCATGTCCCTCCCTCCTCTCATCCCTGCCAAAAACTCCCACTTTTCCCAACTCCCTCCTGGTAACATCGGTTCCCTACTATCCCCCTGTTAGGTTTTTTCTTTTCCTTTACCTCCATGTATCCTTTCCCTTTTCCTGGATCCTGATGTTACACCAGAATTTATATACTCACATATAAGGGATTGATGCTAGTTTTCTAACTTTTATGACTCAGTATTGTGACCCACAATCACTCTTACACACATTGGCACCCCAGAGAATCTTTCCTCTATTTAACTATAGCTTGTTATCAGCTGGCCAACTTTTCTCCCTCTTTTCCTCCCATTTGCCCTTTCTGGCCTCTGTTAACTACCATTCTATTTTCAAGTTCTAGGAGATTAGCCTTTTTAGATTGTACATATGCGTGAGATCATGTGATAGTTTCTGTGTGTGCTTGGCTTATTTCATTTAGCATTGTGGCCTTTCCATCCTCGTTATTCCAAATGAGAGATTTCATTTTAAGACTTACAAGTATTACATTGCTGAGAGGTGCCATGTTTTCTTTATTTGTTTTTCAGTCCATGGATATTTTGGTTGCTTTCTTTTTTGGCTATTATGAGTAGTGTTGATGTGAACATGGTTGTACAGATACTTTTTCTGCATACTGAATTCATTTCTTTTGGGTATTTACCCAGGAGGAAAATGGCTGAATCCCAGGATAATTTTAAGGTTTCAAGAACCATTTCTGGTGTGTCCCATTCTGAGTATAGATCAAGTGTACACAGGCATTCTTTTCTCCACACCATAGTTTCATCTTTATCACTTGTCTCCTTATCACTTGTCTCCTTTATAAAATTTTATTTATTTTTATTTTATGTTTTTGAGTATATTGCCTACATGTATGTAAGTGTATCTATGTTGTGCAGTGCCCATAGAAGTAGGAAGAGGGCATTGTATCCCCTGTAACTGCAATTATGAATGGTTGTTAGCTGTCATGTGGGTGCTGGGAATTGAACCCAGGTCCTCTACAAGAGTAGTCAGTGCACTTAACTTCTGAGCTTTCTCTCCAGCCACATTTGTCTCTGTTATAGTCATTCCATTTGAAGGAAAGTGATTTTTCATTGTCGAGTTCATTGCAAACCTTTGCTACTTCATAAATTGCTAGACTTTCAGTATATCAAATAATTGTATTAGACAAATAGGGAATAAAGTTACACATACTGGGCTCCTCTTCATACAGAGCATTGCCAACTGATTCTTCCTCTGTGGTTACACTTGATACTTGTTGAGAGCTACTATTATTATGGGCACAGCCATTGCTGCATTAGGCTGTGGCAGCTTGCCTTGACTTAAGCATTGGAGAAAGAATGCTTCCACCTTGAGAGTTTCCCTGCTTTCTGCTTCTGTGGCCTGAGTTGACAGACTATGCTTCCCTGATTAATTGGTAGTCTTGGATACATAACCAAAGAGTTCTGTTTCAGTTTATGGGCACTGGGGTTTCTCAGCACTGATAGCTTGGCTTCTATGTAGAAATAATGAACTATAGTAGTTGCTAAGAGTAATTACAAACAGTAAACCCTATATCTAAAATATTATAAATATTATGTAACTGAATCTTGGATACTGTAAATGTTGGGTGAGTGTCAGTTTGTGAAATAATGTATTCTTGGTAGTAACGTAATGTATTCTTAGTTATTCCTTGGTTACTCCAGATCTGATTCCTATATAAGCTTGGTTTGGTTCACAATAAACATGCACTGGCACATAGACCTCTGCATCTCCTGTGTCTTGATTTCTATCTGTCTGTGTTCCCAAGCCCTTCAGGCTTGAACTGTGGTCACTGTACCATGACAGATACTCAAAAGTCAATTGTTTGAGATTAATACCATTGATTGCAGAGCATTTTAGGAGTAATAGATTGTCAGATATGATTCCAACTTTCATCAAGATTGCTGTGGGATCTTGATTCAGTTAATGTCATGTGTTTATTGTTATTATGGTTTCTTGTGGCCAGTTTAAAAATGGACATGGGCATGGGAAATGTTGCCTTCTGAGTTTGCTGATGGGCTGAAAGAAATGTATATGTCTCAAAAGCAAGTCAGTCTGTTATGGGATCTTCATATAACTGGTATATGGTGCCTGTGAACATGATGATTTCCTTCTCTCCTTGACTACAACCTACAAATAATCAATATTCCACCCTATGCTGTACCATTATACTACCATTCTCTCTGAGGTTCAAGACATTGCAGAGCAACTGCTTAAGGACCAGAAAACACTGGCACACACTGATGCATGTCTTCCTTTGAAATAAGACTGTTTCTTTTTCATTGACAATAGTTATTAGACATAAATGCACTTACAGTACACTCATTTAACTTTTCATGACTCAAAATGATATTCAGATATAGGTACAGGATGGATAATTTTGAAAGTTTAGAACAAGCATTTCCATTAATAGTGCATCATAAATTTTTATGTTCAAAGTATACAAAGAAAGAAGGCAAGAACCCTAAAGAATTTTTCTTAGGCGGGAGCAATGGCTCTATGTTTAAGAGCATGTACTGCTTTTCCAGAGGACCTGAGGCCAATTCTCAGAGACTATATCAGGAGGCTAGCAAACACCTGTAACTCTAGCTCCTCTGGGATCCAACACCTCTGACTTCTTCAGGCACTTGCAGTCATGTATACATGACACCAGTACATATAATTTTTAAAATATAATAAATTAAATTTTTTTCTCCATCTCTCACAGTATTAAAACTGATAAAAGCTATAATTTAACAAATTGCTGCTTTTTGATAAGTATAATTTGTTTAGATAAGGAAAATTAATCATAGATAGAATAATTTGGTTCAGCTCATTTGTCATGTAAGAAAGTCAGAATTAACCCCAATTGTTCTATGGCACATGCCTTTAATTCCAGCACTCAGGAGGCAGAGGCAGGCAGGTCTACATAGTGAATTCCAGGCCAGCTTTGGCAATAGAATGAGACCCTGAGACCCTATCTCAAATAACAACAACAAAAACAAGCAAAAAAAGTTATGAGGACTAAGAAATACAATTCTTTAAGCTGTTGTTTTTTCTATATAAAAAAGATCAGGCTGGAGAGATGGCTCAGTGGTTAAGAGCAGTCACTGGCTGCTCTTGTAGAGGACCCAGGCTCAAGTCCCAGCACTCACATGGCAGCTACCAACTGTCTGTATCTCCAGTTCAGGGGAATTAAATAATCTCTTCTGACTCCTCAGGCATTGCATGACATGGGTGCGCTTACATATATGCAGGCAATACACTCATACACATAAAATAAAAGTAATAATGATTTTTAAAAAAAGATCATGAGACATAAAAATACAATTCTACTCCCCCTACTGAGTTTCAACTTTGTCATAATGCATAGTTGACACATGCTGTACAAAGGTAAAAAATGGACATTCTTTAGCTCCTTAAACAATGACAAAATCAGGATCTCTTAGTAGTTGTCACAAACTCTTTCACCTAGCCGTTTTCTTGGTGATATTCATGAATGCTAAAAATTAGTTTTGGAAAAAACGAAAAGAATTAGTTTTCAGAAAATGTTTCCAACTATTGTTCGAAAAAGGAGATTCAAAAATGGAAATTCTGGTCTCATCTGCTAGGCTCTAGAGAGGTACTCACATAGGAAGGCAGGGAGAATTCTAGATGCTTCTGTTGTTGGTTCAAGAAAGTAATCTCATCAGGTATGGTGATACATGTCTTTAATCCCAGCACTTGGGAGCAGAGGCAAGTAGAGCTCTGTGAGTTGGAGGCCAGCCTAGTCTACATAATGAGTTCCAGGCCAGCTGGGGCTACAGGAAGACCCTGTCTCAAAAACACAACAAAAAACAGTAAAAAGATGTAAGTATTGATACTAAATGATCTTCATTAACTTAGCATTTTCTAGAATTTAAAATTTCTCCTTACAGTAGGGGAAGATGAACTTAGGAAAATTGTATTGCGTGATTCCAGATAAAACTAGTTCCCTCCCCACAATGGGGAAAAGATGTGAATTTAAAAGACCCTCTGATATCCTCCTGAGGATCCTTCTTCCTCCATGACACTTTCTCCTGCAGAGGTAGATGCAATGTAGGAACTACAGGGACTGTACTCACCTGGCATCCAACTCATCACATGATGTAGTACTAAAATAACAGACTTTGGTGGGCTTTGGTTTCCACTGGCCCTTTATTCTCTCTCTCTCTCTCTCTCTCTCTCTCTCTCTCTCTCTCTCTGGTCTTTTTGAGACAGGGTCTCAGTGTAGCCGCAGCCGGCCTGGATTGGCTAGGGAGACCAGGCTGGCCTCAAACTCACAAAGATCCACCTGCCTCTGCCTCTTGAGTGCTGGGATTAAAGGTGTGCACTACCACGCCCGGCCCTTTATTCTCTTTTAAGTTTAAATGAGAATAACTCTTTGTACCATTACTGGCAACATGACAAGAGAATTACTACCAAATCCTTACGAGATACAATGAAGAAAATTCACCTCCATGAGCATTATAGATTAATTTCTCAGTCACCTAGATTTTGTATATGACAGCCTCAGGTCTAGAAATTTAGTCCTTTACAATAAAATTTATTTCTATTCATATCATAAGGCAGTGTTTTTGCTGACCTGGAGTTTTAAGACAAAACATATATGGGGCTATGAAAAAAATAGGTGAAATAGCCTTTAATTTAAGCTGTTTCCCTTAATGGCATCTTGAAACTTTTAATAGCTTACATGTGTTGATCATTTTCCAGTTACAGTTCTATTAATTAATTCACATAATACTCCTTCACCATAACATCAGATTAATGAGGCAAAGAGGAACTTAGTTCTATTGTTTCCTGTTGTACACATAAGGAAAAAGTTCTGACAAGTAGCTATATATTTTAATCCTGGATTTCATCCTCTTTTTTTTTTAAATACTGGATAAGCTTTAATTCAAGGATGATGCTTTCAAAAATTTTAATAAGTATCTAGAGAATTTTTTCAGACTTTGGTCAAGATTTGTATGTTTGCTCTAGTCAAAAAGTCTTTAATTAAAAAAAACATTATGTGTATGAGTGTTATGCCTGCATGTATAAAAATGCACCCATGTGTATGATGCCCACAGAAGCCAGGAGAGGGCATCAGATGCCCTGGAACTGGAGTTTACACAGGGTTTAGCTGCCATGTGGATGCTGGGATCTGAACTTGGGTCCTCTGTAGGAGCAGTTAGTGCTCTTAACTGCTGAGTCATCTCCAGCCCCTAGTCAGAAAGCCTTTATCACATCATAGATTTCATCGTCCTTTTGTTTTCACTTTTTATTTCCCTGAAATCTTCATTTGCTTTGTAAGATTTGATCTCTGTTATCATAGTACTCACCTTCCCTCACTTCTGTGATTTTCTGTCTCTGCATTCATTAGTGCTCATTTGTTGGTGTGGCTATTTAGTATGAGACAAATTAGATGTTAGGACAGTTACTAGCAATAGAATGAGTAATTACATGATGATAAAAGTTTTATTTCACAAGAAAAACTTTAAAATTTTTATATCATACATGTAGCTCTTACACACATTGATAAAAATATAGCTCTGAATTATGATAAGGCTAAATTGAAAGATGCACAGATACTTGTATCATAACCATCAGAACCATTGAAAATATTACAATGGTAGGGTCTTTGTAGGTTTAGTTAATAACAAGGACTCTCAAATGGTGAAATTATCATGGATTAGTAGCAGTGAGCCCCTGTTCCTGTTGTAAGATCAATTTGGCAGCAAGAAAAAGATGTTTCATTCTGCTCTGACTCTGAAATACAGGGGATTACTTTCAAAGAACAAGGGAAGCTTGTAGACCTTGGGAAAGGCAGCAGAAGCCTCCAGAGGGAATGCAGCGCTGCCATTTTAGTCCATTTTCCTCATAATGGGCTTAGTAAACATACATCTCTAACTCCAGTTTCAAACCATGCATTTCATTGTAGCATCCCTCCTTTGCTCATTATAATTTTTTCTCTAATAGAAAGAAACTTCAGTCTCATTTTCTACAATGCATTTATTCTTTTGTTCAACCGTAGTGCATACATAGTTTCAGAACTGTTAATGTAAGCAAACCCCAAGCACAACAAGCATATATTGACTGCTTGCAAGGATTACATCTTTTCTGGTGTTAGCCCTGCCATATCTAGTAAATACTATTTCACATATTACTTAACCAGCTCCTTTCTCACAGGTAGGAGAGTTTTCAGCCTCCAGGCAGCCCATTTTATATTACTTATGCATGTCTGACTTTGGCTTGGATCACCAGTTAATCGCCGGGCTCCTCATGGGAACGCAGCTAAGGTTTTTGGTTCTCTGTATTTCTCGAGTATTTATTTCCATCCTTTATCTTGTGTTTCCTTGTTGGTTTATAATTCGTTTACTTGAAAGGCCTATGATATTACTAAACACTCTTGTTCCCTCAGCTTGTTACCGCCACTTTTCACTGGACTTCTAAGCATGTCTGTTCATGTGGTTCATGAATCTACAACTGCATCATGGGAAAAGTGACATCATATAAAGTTTAGCTCTGTGACTTTCATTTTCTAAGATGCTTGACTCTTTAAATACTGACTGGCCCAGTTTCTTCCAAAGCTTACAGAGAAATAGATGGGTTCTTTTTTCCAGTTCCTCCTTTGATCTTACTGGGAGGATTAGCTACAAACCAGTCTTTAGTATGTCAAAGGAATGATGCTCAAAGCCAGGACCTGTCCTCCAGGTGGCATGTTCAGCATTCATTCCAGTCTGTGTGTCTCAGCTAATCCAAAATCAGAAACCCCTACCTGTAACTTCTCTTAGCACCATTAATGGAGGATGGTCTGGTTTGAAATGGTATTGTAGTCATCATTGTAAACCTTTTAATAAGAAATTTAAAAATAACATCCAAGTGCTACATTGTAAGCAAGTTACCAAATTGGCCAGAGTATAGCCTACAGGGTTGGGTCAAGTGTTCTTTTTTCTTTGTGAATATATATTTTTTTATTTCATTTTTCTTTACTGCTGAATAGAACTCCATTGTGTAAATATACCACATTTTTGTTAACCACTCATCAGTTGAGGGACACTTAGCTGCTTCCATCTCTTAGCTATTGTGAAAAGAGCAGCAACAAGCATGGTTGTACAAGTGTCTCTACAATAGGGTGAGTCCTTTGGGTATATATCAAGGACTGGTATAACCAGTTCATATGTTAGGTTCATTTTTAGTTTTCTTAACAGTTCTCCACGCTGTTTTCCATACAGGTTGCATGAGTTTGCAATCTCACCAGCAGTGAATGAGCGTTCCCCTTTCTCGAAATCCTCACCAGCATTTGGTATCTTTTGTTCTCTCGATCCTAGCCAGTCTGATCGAGGTAAGGTGATACCTTAGGGTGGTTTTAATTGGCATTTCCCTAATTACTAATGATGTTGAACACTTTTTGAGATGTTTCTTAGTCATCTTTATTACTTCCTCTGAGAACTCTCTGCTTAGATCATTAGCCCATCTTTTAGTTGGGTCATTTGGTTTCTTGATTCTTTGTTTTTGGAGTTCTTTATATATTTTAGATGTTAAACTTCTGTCAAATGTATCACTGGTGAAGATTTTTTCCCATTCTGTGGGTTTTCTCTTAATATATTAGATTGTTTCTTTTGCTGTACAGAAGCTTTTAAGTTTAATGAGGTCCCACTTGTTGATTGATGACCTTCATTCCTGAGCAACTTCTGTCTGATTTACAAAACCCTTTCCTACACCTATATCTTGTAACTTATTGCCAATATTTGGTTCTAACAGTTTCAGGGTTTCCAGTTTCACATTGAGATCTTTGATCCATTTGGAGTTGACTTTTGTGCAAGGTGAAAGATAAGGATCTAGTTTCATTCTTCTGTAGGTGGAGATCCAGTTTAGCCAGCACCATTTGTTGAAGATGCTGTGTTTCCTCCATTGTATGTTCTTGGCAACTTTCTCAAATATCAGGGGGCTGAAATTGCATGTACTTGGGTTTGGGTTGTCAATGATGTTCCA
>NW_008339438.1:99820-150259 GCF_000622305.1 Nannospalax galili | reverse complement strand
GGACACTGGTTCAAGTCCATCTGGTGGGGTCTCCTTAGCCTCCTTGATCGAGAGGTCAGATGACCCACCACCATTACGGGACAATTTGCGAGATGCTCATGATCCCTGGGAACTAATCGACCTAGGAGGGCAAGGAGCAAAAAGTGTCCTTTGTGTCCCTCTGACCCAATTAGTATAGATCTCAAGGTATGTCTGTTAAACATCCAAGAAGGTTAGTTCCACCATTCTGGCATTTTTAATTACTGTGTGTCGTGTATATATTTTTTAAGTAAAGAACTTTCATAATTAAGTTAAAACATCAACATTAATTTTGAGTCATTTCAGAATGATTTTCATGAAGACATTTACCTTGGGAAATAACTTCAGTTAGAGATATATTACCAAAAGAAAAACATTTACAGAATTTAGGGAGAATGCCAGCAGTGAGTTAAAATGTAAAAAGTATTCGTAAATCAAGTTAAACCTGGAAATTGGTTAGATTTCATCTTTTCAAACCCACCATAAAACAAAGGAATTAACTACTCTGTCTTGTATTTTTAAAAGAATGTGGTGGCAACTGCTTTCTGTTAAAAAGTATAGCCATCACTCTGCATCTGAGGCTTCATGGCTCACACAGATGCCTCTGCCTTCCATGATATCAAAGGCCACAACAGGAGGTTTCAAAAGGGATCACTGGTTATTTAGTATGAGATTAATTTAAAAATTGACATTTCTAACGAATCTGGATTACCTGGTTAAAGAATAGGAAGAATTCTTCCTATTAAGGTTCATGTACATACTTGTTAATTCCTTTCATACTTAAGCACTTACATTCTATTTGACCTGAGATTAATAACATGTATTTCTGTTGCAAGTCTCAGCGTGTTCAGCGATACAGTTGCCTGTGTGGGTTTATAGAGTCCTATTGCTGCCTCATCAAAGCATGTGATTATTTAGTTTGTCATAAAGTTTTCATATATAGAGCCTCAAATAAAAAGGCGAGATATCATGTTTTCAAGAAGTCTTTTTAATTTAGAGGAGAGACGTGGTTTTAAGTAGATTTTTTAAATATAAAAATATTTAAAAATATTATTGACATTTGTGTGACACTTCAAGGTGACACCATATGCTCATAGTGGTTTATAGAGTAGCATTTAGTCCTGTGATATATAAATAATATTTAAAACAGCCATCTTCAGGGCCTGGAGAGTACTGACTGCTTTTGCAGAGGACCCGGTTTGGTTCCCAGCACCCACATGGTAGCGAACAACTCTATGTAACTCCAGTTCCAGGGGGTCCTACACCTTCTTCTAGCCTTCTTGGGCACTGCACTGCACACATGGGTGCACTTACATTTAAACATGCAGGAAAAACACACATACACATAAAATAAAAATAAATAATTTAGCTGGGCATGGTGGCACATACCTTTAGTCCAGTACTCGGAAGCAGAGGCAGGAAGATCTCTCTGAAATTGAGGCCAGCCTGATCTATGTAGTTAGTTTGAGGCCATCTGGGGCTGTGGGAGACCCTGTCTTGAAACAAACCCATAAAACACCCATCTTCAGAGTATAAAGTTCTATGTGCCTGGCACATAGCCAGCTGTCGGTATCAAGGTCAAACTGCCAAGCTATTGCATTATGTGGTCATTATGCCTATACATGCCCATCATATTTTAAGTTGATTGCTTCCAAATTGTAAAATCTTTGTTTTCATTAAGATTTTAAGTGTTCTACAATTCATTATACTTTTGCAAAGAAGAAAGTCTATTTACTTGGATTGCCACAACTATTAATGAACAATTATATAAATAGTAGATTCACGTGACTATAGAATTATGTAATGAAGGGCTGGGGATGTGGCTCAGTGATTGAGTGCTTGCTTTGACCCAGGGTTCAATCCCTACTAGAGCAAACAGCAACAAAAATGAAACACCAAAAAAAAAATGATAGCCATTCACTTGAATTAGGCAAAGAAGGCAATTTGAAGGCTGCTTTGATAGCTACTGGGACAGTCTCAATAATAACTAAGGCTTGAAGTAAGTAAAGTTTCTTACAAGATTGAGATGATATTTCTTCATTATTTTCCTAGATATGTTTTTAGGTACATCTAATCATAACAGATGGATTTAGGTTACTCGATAATTTCTATGCCCAATTGAATTTCATCCTTAAAAAGACCTTTTCCTTCTTTTTAATTTTTCTGAAATTGTATAGACTGTTATACTTCACCCGCTGAAAAGATGATGCTGATTTTTCTCCAAGGAAAAGTAGACTTGCATTTTTGTCTCTAATGGGTTCCTCTGATTCAATTTCTATCTTAAAAAGAGTTAACCAAGCATAATAATCTATAGAAACCATAATAATAAGGTTTAACCTTTCTATAAAGAATTACATAATTTTGTGAAGACAAATTTCTAATGAAATGTCTTTTAGAAACAGTACAACTTCTTCATTGTTTTACTGCCAGTGCCAGTCTTGAAATAAAAAAATTACTATACAATTTACAAAGCAATGTGACTGCAATCTTTTGAGGTCATTGAAATACTGATACCTTAATAGAAAGTGTTTAACATCTGTGAGGGTTTGAATGAGAATGTCCCCCATAAGCTCCAAGTATTTGAACATATTTTGTCCTCAGTTGGTGGCATTGTTTTGAGAGGTTTTAAAAGTTGTGGCCATGTAGGAGGAAGCACGTCCCTGAGGGGTGGACTTTCCGTGTTCAGAAGTTTGCCAGATTTCTAGTTTCTCTCTGCTTTCTGTGCCTGCTTGAAGATGCGGTTGCTCTCGGCTTTCTGCTTCAGCCATCTCTGCTTCCATGCCTCCCCTACCATTATGAACTCTAATCCCTCTGGAATGGTAAGCCTAATAAACTCTTCCTTCTATAAATTGTCTTGGTCATGGTGTTTTATCAGAGCAACAGAAAAGTAACTAATACGACATCTGTTCTACCAAAAAGAAATTGCAAGTTTGTTGATAAGGAAGCTAACACAACATTACCCATTAGAAAGAGCTTTACATAGAGAGCCTAGCAGCCTTGTGTGGTGGGAGGCATGACTAGGCCTTGAGTTGTGTTCTAGTTTGTTTTCTATTGCTCTAATAAAACATTGACCAAAAGCAACTTGGGAGAGGACAAGGTTTATTTCAGCTTACAGGAAACAGTCCATCAAAAGAAGCCAGGTCATGAATTAGAGGCAGGAACTGAAGCAAAGACCATGGAGGAATGCCCCTTACTGACTTGCTTCTTTTGGCTTGCTCAGTTACATTTCTTACACAGACAAGGCCCACCTGCCTAGGGATGGTACCACCCACAGTAGGGTGAGCCCTTATACATCAATCAACCATGAACCTGTTCCACAGAGATGCACAGGGCAGTCCAACAGGGGACATTCCTCAATTGTGGTTCCCTGTGCCCAAGTAGCTCTAATTTGTGTCAAGCTGACAAAAAGACCAACATAAGATAGAAAAGCAATAATGGATTAGGTGTACTATTATTTTTTTCCTCTTTCAGAATATCATTTTCTTACCCCATTTGCTATATAATTGAGGTCATCAGGGTCCAAGAGTAAGAGATACTTTGTTTTGGAGTCAAGTATGAGTGATCATGGCCTGGGAACACAGATAGATTTAGGTTATCTCAAATGTATTCCAATATGATAAGAGTTTCATGAAGTTTTTATGCGTAATTAAAGTCAGGGCTTGAGAGATGCCTCAGTGGTTAAGAACACTGACTGCTCTTGCAGAGGACCTGGGTTTGAGTCCCAGAACCCACATGCTGGTTAAGAACCATCCTTAATTCCAGTTCCAGGAGAATTAGATGCCTTCTTCTGACTTCTGTGGCATTGCACAACATGGGTGCACTCAGGTATACATATACATAAAATAATAATGATAAAATATTTTTTTAAAATTAAAGTCATAAATCAAATCTATTAAAATAAATTTACAAAAATACATTGGTGAAAGCATCGAGTAGACATGTTACAGCAAAGTGAAGAAATCTCTGCTATAGGTTTCAGATGCTGTCTCATGATATTCTTACATTCTAAATAGTTTAATAATCACAAGAATATCAGTCAGACACAGAGGTGGGTGATTAATGACTGTTTAGGGGGCTAAAGAAAGTGAAAGATAATTTAGCTTCAGATCTAGCTTCCCAACTCTGTATAACCTTGGAATTTTTAGTCAGTCAGTTAACTCTGTAGAATCTTTAACACAGAAGACATTGGCTCCCCCCTACCCACTGGAAACTTCAGTCCACAAGATTTTTAGGCCATGTTATTCTTCTGTTTAAAAATCTGCAATGTCTTTCTAACTCCCACAGTTAACTCATATCCTCACTATGGAACATGTGCCATATATGTCTCCCCAGCATCCTCTTCCCCTATCCCCTCCTCTCAGTTGTTTCCTCATACTCATTCCTCTGGCTTACTAACCCTGTGCCGTTCTTAAACACAGGCAGCTGACTTCCCTCAAGGAACACCCTCACTCTTACCATTTCATTTTCCTAGAATAATTCAGTGATGTTTCTGTTCAAATTCACCTTCTCAGTGAGGCTTTTCTTGATTATCCTACATGAAATAGTGGTATTCCTTTATTCTGTTGTGCATCATGATGTTATACTCAAAGTTTCCACTTGTTTGTTCACTCTCTTTCCAACACAATGTAAAGCCTTGAAGGCCAGGGACATTACTTCTACCGTTTTGGAACATAGTAGGATTTCATTGAGCTTTTGTTCAAAAAATAAATTGTGTATCTCGAAATTGGCATAAAATAATTTTTTGAATATAATATTAAATCAAGGGAAATCAGGGGTCCATTCTTGGGGTTCTTAATAAAAGAATTTAGGAATGGATTCAAATGGAAGCTTAAGGATAACTTTATTACAGTTTCAAAAAAAGAACCCAGAGCATGCAGTAAATCTCAGTAGCTGCCCAGAGGAGGAGAATGGGGGAAAGAAAGAAGAAAGAAATGGAATACCACTATTTCATGTTGCTTAGACAAGTAGTCAGGAGGCAGGAAGGAGAGGATTGGAGAGAGTGAGGAAGCCTAAAATACCAGGGAAGCCCAAAGCATTAGGGAAAATATGCTTAGGAAAAGACATGCAAAGACAAAAAGAAGTTACAATTTTCTGAATAATTTAGAAAAGTAAGCAGACTTAGAAAGCTTCATGGCTGTGTCCCAAAAAACACTGTACTAGGCATGGGGATTATGGAAAAGGAAAGAACATTATCTCATTAATTGACTAGTTCTGCCTAACTCTCTAGCATGGCTTAAGGTGAACCCACCTTACTGGGGGTGGTGCCTGAGCCAGGTGATTGACCTCCCCAACTGCAACATTAGGTCTCCACCAGACCAGACATTCTATTCTCTTAACCAGAAGTGGAGGTTTTTTCCTTAATGGGTTTTTATTGCTACTCTAGCAATATTTATCATCCTTTTCAATTTATAATCTTTGTTTTAAAATTATACTTAAAGAAAGTGATGATTAATGAGACTTTAATTTCTTGTCAATTGTAATAAATATATTTTTTCAGAGTCAAGAACATATCAGACTGCATGTTTGCTCATATTTTTTCTTTTATGTTAGAAATTCTCATAAGAACAGTATGAAATGTCAGCATTACTGTCACTAAATATTATGAGTAAATCTCAGTCAGAAACATAAAGTAAGGCAGGTAAATATTTTCAGAGTTGTACTTCAGAAGCTTTTCAAACAATGGCCAAGGACGAGGAACAGACTAAAAAAGAATGAGAAAACAGAAAGATATAGGTGCAGTTAAAGTGTGTCAAACTGGGTGTTTCATACCTAATTTGAAGATTGTACTATTCAATTTCTTAAAGAACACGCTCTGAGTGAAAATAAATACTTGTGTGTATATTCTAAAAGTTGTCAGTTTGTGGTCCTTGTTGTAGGAAGGAAAATACCAAGATAAACAGAGCTACAGGATGTTCTTACACAAATGACACTTGCATTTTCAGAGTAGCAGGGAATCTTTCAAAGCTTAATGAGGATCATTCATTCCATCAAGTGCTGAAGGCTGTAGACTACTCCTCCCTGGTTAAAAAGCAGAGTTTAAAGAATATCTATACACAAGACCTAGGGGAAAAGGTAAAATATGATAGAATTTTTTCCTCAATAATCATGAAAATATCATTAACACATAGTTACTGTTTACTACTAGTGTCTATTGTGAGATATGTTCAGTGTGCATTTGGAGAAATTTTTCAGTAACTTAAAATTATACCAGTTCAGTCTGGCTTTTTCTGATTCAAAGGCAACTGTGCTGATCTTGGTCCTTTCTGTTATAAATTAATAAAAGGTAGATTGGGGAGAGAATTTTTTCTGGAATACCCTCAAGACATCCAGTTATTCCAGAGTTGAGAAGGTGGAATTCACTGCGTGATCCAAGTGTCCTTACCTACATCTTCCTGTGTCTGTTGATCACAGAGGTTCAAGTCACAGGTGCATCTGCTTATGAAGTGAGCCTTTCAACACCTATGAATCTCAGGTTTTATATGCTGTGTTCACCTTCACTTAAATAAGCCAACAGAGCAAGCTGAAGTGTTCTCAATAAGGGAAGTCCTTAGATTTGATTTATGAAGTTCAGCTGTCCCTTTAATGAATAATGTCTCAGGAAACTAACATCATAAAGGTAAATCTTCCCATGAGAAATAAAACATAACTGTTAAAAGTATCATGAGCCAAATATATTTCCATTGATGTTAGAGCTGATGACTTTGTTCATGAAAAATCTCAATATGACAAATCTATCTTAGGTGGCAATCTCCTGTGATGTTCTTACATATCAAATGATGTTCTCAAACAACAATTCGATAGGACACAGAGTAGCTGTGAAAGAGTAAGTTTATTAAAGGTGAGAGTTAAGGCATAGAATACCCTCCATAGAGTGGGAGCAGCCCCATGCAAACATGTGACTCAAGTCATCCGTTCTTTTTCAGATTCTTTCTTTAAAAAAAAACAGTATTTAAATTTATATGTAAGTACATGTGTCTCTGTGTGGGTGTGCCACATGTGTGTGGATGTCCAAGGAGATCAGAAGAGGGAATCAGATCTCCTGGAGCTGGAGTTATAGATGGTTGTGAGCCACCTGATGTGGGTGCTGGGAACAGAACTTGGGTCCTCTGGAAGAGCAACAGGTGTTCTTACCCACTGAGCCAGCTCTCCAGAGCCTAGTGTTCTTTTTTATGAATTTGGATGGAGAGAGGAGCTGATCCCCATTTGTGGGAGTGATATGGACCCTGCCTCAATTGGCAGATTGGACAATTTGCTCATATGGGCTATATATCCCATACTTTTAAGCACTTATATGCCCTATCATGCCCACACATGGTAAATAGAGGGTTTTTTTTTCCTTTTTCTCTGACAGGCTATTTTCAAAGATAGATTTACCCTCATTGTACTTTTGCCCAATACTGGCTTAAGTATACCTTTTTTGTGTCTCCTATCAGGAAGTATCTGACTCCAAATTAACCATAGGATAGGAGGGTGGTGCTGGGTGTTCTCCTACCAGGAAAGCACTGAAAAATCAAGAATATGGTCTCTTTTTCTACTGTCCCTAAGAAAAAGCTTCTTAGGGAAGGGTCAAAGATTGTTAAACTGTTTTGCTAGATGTTTCAGAAGAGACAAGGAGATACTCTCTTTGAGTTTGTCAAGCAGCTGTTTTAATTGGTCCACTAGAATCACTGAAATCACAGTCTTTTTCTGGGATTGGTCAGAAGATAAATTTGGCTTCCAATCTGTAATATTTTAGCTCACTACAATCAGTGAGCTTTGTAGTAGTTTTAACAGAGATGCAGTTCTTTTTTTTTCTAGAAACTTTACTTCACAGTTTCCCTGTTTACAGTTCTGTTGTCCAACCATCACATTTTGTGTGTTTGTGTGTGTGTATGAAAGCTAAGTATTAAGATGTTCATTACTAGAATCTGCTGTAGGTGAAGCTGAATGGGCATGAGGCAGACTTCAGGAGAGAAAAATAATTTGTAAAGCCGTTGATCACAAAAAACCCTGAATCATCAAGTCTATTTGCCATCATGATCAAGGCATGACTATTTTTTATAAGAAAACATTTCTAAATCCTTTATTCTCAAAACCTTTAAAAATAACTCTTTTTTGCAAATAATGATTTTTTTAAAAAGAAGGATTGCCTAGTTTCAGCATCATAAGGGCATGAATAAAGAATGTATAAGGGAACTGGAGAAATCGCTCAGCGGTTAAAAGAACCAGTTGCTCTTGCAGAGGACCCGGGTTTTGATTCCCAGAACTCACATGGCAGGTAACAGCTGTTCCTAAATCCAATTCTAGGGAAACCCCATACCCTCTTCTGACCTCTGTGGGCATTGTATTACATGGGTGCACTTACATGCAGGCAATATACTCATACACATAAAAATAAAAATAATATTTTTAAAAAGAATACATAGGGGAAACAAACTATTTTATTTGGAGATTTGATAATGTTATTGATTGAAGTGTGAATAACATGCATTGCAGCTTGTAGTCCATCACTTCAGGGTGATGACCAAAAGTCTTACAGGACATGCTTTGGTCTGGTCACACATCCTGCATGGCTAAATATCTTGCAATCTCTTTTGTAAAAATCTATATATGGAGAGAGAGAGAGGAGAGGGAAAGAGGGAAAAAAGAGAGAGAGAAAGAGAGGAGTAAGAGAGAACAGGCTCCAAAAATATACACAAAATAAACATTACATTCCTGAGGTAATTTTGTTAGCTATATATGTGCATGTGTGCATGCATACATGTGTGTGCATACCCCAGGTGTGTGTATATGTTGCACTTTTTATTTTGCACCACATCTCTCCATTGTTTATCATTGCAGCAATTATGAAAGTAAAGCATAATTTTGTTTGTAATTAAGTATAAAAATAAACCTAAAGATATTTAGTATCTTCGGACTTTAATAAAATTGATTTGCATAATCAACAAATAAAGCGTTATAAGTATGGCTGTAAAATAAAACAATAAGAATAAACAGGGATGGAATAAGAAGAAGCAGAACAAGGGAAGTGAGGTATCATAAAATAATTATAGCTTCAACATCCCAAAGGCCAGTTTCCTGGCAGATAGTGAACATTTAGGCATAGGGGCCTTTCCTGAACTGTGTGATGCTAGCTTGACAGTCCTTCAGTTACATGTCAGCCCACACATGCCAATTAGAAACCAACAGGCAGGAGATGTGCTAGGTAGATTTAACACTATCTAATGAAATAGTAATTACTAAGCTCCTCAGTTGTCCCTTGTCTTTTTATGTTAGTCTTGCTGAATCACCTTGTATATGATATATGCTGTATTCTGATGATCAAAAACAAGAAAATACTGTAAAAGTTGGCAGATGGTCATCTTTCTATCTAGGAGCATTAAAAAAAAACCCCACAATTTCTGATACAATAGAAGATTAGAATCACTCTCTAAAGTGCAAAAGTAATGGTCCGCAGTCTTAAATACCTAGAAGGTCTGTGGAATGGAAGGGAGAGACAGGAAACAGTGAAATAAATTACAGTCAATGCTAGTTCATTTAGGAAAAGGGAAGAAACAAAACCAAGCTCAAGAAGGCAAAATATATCAAATTATTCAGTGTGATGAAGCTTTTTCACACATGTTGTTATATGAAGTATATTAAATTTTGTGCAGATTTAACCTCAATGTACTTTTATTAATTTATACCACAGCCCAGCTGTGGGAGATCCTAAAACCCTGAGTGAAAAGAGCAGGGGATTAAAAAAAAAAGATACAGACACAGAGACATCTGGGATCAGGAGAATCTGCAGGCCAAAGACCATGCAGGCACTTTATTGCAGGATAACAATGTTTTTATACCTTTCCTCAAAGCAGGAAAAAATCTACTATAGAAATATAGCACAAAACTACAACTTCCTATGAACCACGCAGTTTGAATAATCACAGTTTCATTAATCACATGTACTTGTGTCAGCAGTAGCCAAGCAGAGCTTCTAAGACAAAGGCATGTGCCTAGGAACAGTTTCATTTATAATACATAGTTATATAAGCAGCACCCAAGCAGAACTGCTAAGAGAAAGACGTGTACCTGGAGACTATCAGAGATTGACGTGTACAGGCTCAGTCCCAGATCAACTAGGACAGGCCTTGCCAATATCCCTTTAGCTGCTCTCCAGGGGCTGAACTGCCTGTGCCTTGACCCTGGGTCAACCAGGATAGGCTTTGCCAACATCCCATTGGTTGCTCTCTGGGGGCAGGCAGCCTGCACCTGGCAGCCCTGAATATTCAGCTCCCAACAAACTTAGATCTAAGATAGGCAACTTGGAGAGATGTCTCTGTGGTTAAGAGCACTGGCTGCTCTGGCCAAAGAGCTGGGTTTGGTTCCCAGAACCCACATGATAGCAAACAAGTGTCCATAACTCCAGTTCCAGGGCATCTGAAGTCCTCTTCGGGCCTCCCCAGGCATTGCATGTATATGGTGCACTTACATAGGCAGAATGCTTGTACATATAAAATGCGAAAAAAAAAATCCGAGCTAGGACAGTCATACTTAATACTGAGAGGCAGAAGGGAGAGAAAAGGTATTACCTATTGTTAAAGGGATTCAACCAGAGATAAAACCTACATACAAACATGCGTAACTCATATAAAATAAGAATGAAGAGACTATTACTGGTTATGCTGCTATTGGCTTCCTCTTTATATGCATTCCCTGTGCCATTATGTACAAAGAATTAACCAGAACCAAGGTTTTACAAATGACTGCAATATTTGGCATTATCAATATGATCTTCAAAGAGCATGTCTCTTGTTTTGCAAAAGGCTGTTCCTGTGAGCAGTGAACCAAATTCTGCCTAATGTGTTCTATCACTGAGCTCACCCTTGCCCAACATAGAGACAGCACCTGGTCGGGGTGGCAGTGGTGACAGCTGAGGCAGGAGCTGGTACCCCAAAGACAGCTTTCGCCTAGCAAGGAGGGGAGGCTTTAACGTTCTTATCTGCTATAACATTTGCATGTTACCAGGCAGAATAGTATTATACCTAAAGTTAAAACTGTATGGACAGAAGATGAGGGAATCAGGCATTTTAATCAACCAGAAATCACAATTTCAAACTCGATTAATCAGGTTAGTACAAATAAATAATCATAACTAAAACATGATTAATGTAAGGACATATTTTTTATCTGTAGCATTAATAAAACCAAAATTAGTATTTTTATCACTTGGGAGTATTCTAAATGAAACTCCAAATATCTCAAACATTTTTAAAATATGTAAATAAAAGAGGATTTAAGAAGAATAAAAGGTGAGTGTTGGAAATGTTGCTAAAGGAGTGTTCAGATACTTGACATACTTGTCTATGAAGCTCAAGTATGTGTTCTCAGAAATTGGTTCAAGTCTCAAGTTAGAAATATGAATCAAAGAATGCATCTCTTGTGGTCTTTAGCACCACGTGTGATTAGAATTACTTGGTAGAGTCCTTTTCCTCCATACTGAAGGACCTTTGATGCGATATCATTTTTCCCAATTAATGATATAACCTTTTAGTTATTTCTCTAGTTTTTCTTCTCCCAGAAGCTGGCTATGGAAAAACTTTATCAACCATTCTGTGTTTTTTTTTTGTTTTTTGTTTTGTTTTCTTTTGTTTTTCTTGAGACAGGCTCACTATGTAGCCATGGCTGGCCTGGAACTCATTATGTAGACCAAGTTGACCTTGAACTCATAAACATCCACCTGTCTCTGCCTCCTGAGCACAGGGATTAAAGGTATGCACCACCATACCTGGTTTCCTTCTGAATTTTTATTAATAGTTTTCATATTTAAAAGTTTCTGTTAGCAAGCCCAACAAACTCATTAGGATTAAAAAACTTAAAAAAAAAAACCCAAAAAAACAGAGCTAATATAAACCTTCATTACTCCACCAAAGTTGACCCCATGTTGGCAAATCTTTTGGTCCTTGATTTCTTATTCCTGGTTTCCCCCCTTAAACTTCATTGCATGTTGTAACCTATTTCAAGTTTTTTCTGTAAAAAATGTGTTAAAAATCACCTTCTTTGGAATAATAAAAAATAATAAATAAAAGTTCCTTATAATAGTGTGTATCTCCCTTTAGCAGAGATGACTCATATAGATTTTTTTTTCTTCCTTAATTTTTTTACAAGATGCTCATACTTACATTGTGAGATAAGAAGTTTTCTAGGAAGGGCAGATCTTAGATTTATAAGAACTAAAGGGAGTGACATAGATGAAGGAAACTGAAGACTTTAGTCAGTTTGGACAATTAGTGCCATTTGATCATTAAACTCATAAGTACAATGAAAGTTTGTTATAACCAATTTTTATAAATGGATTTAAATATGTGTTTATTAAACTAAGTTTCATTACTATTGGGTAGTTTAATGAGAATGTCTTGAGTGTGAATAATTATTTTTATTAAAATTTCTCAGCAGTTAGGGCAGTGGTTATCTAGTAAGTGAAGGTGTCGCTCAGAGGAAAATCATACAAAGTTAAGGTAGATAAACTCTACTTACCATGTTTTAGATGGCTTATTCAGTAGAAGTAAAAAAGGTGAAAAAAACAAACAAAAACAAAAAACAAAAAAAAACCTTGTTTTCTAAGCCAATTTTTCTGTAACTGTTATCAAGAGAAGATTAGTATTTAAGAAAATCTTATGGTTGTAGATAGGAAATAAGGTATCAGTTTTATCTCAAGGTCTTGAATTTTGACTTTAGAAATTTAACAACTAATAATTATAATAGTTATGTTCATGCCATCCTTCTTTAGACTTTACTACTTATAGTTTTTAAAAATATTTTATTTTATTATTTTTATTTTATGTGTATGAGTGTATTGCCCGCATGTATGTGAGTGCACCCATGTTGTGTTGTGCAATGCTGCGGAGGTCAGAAGAGGGCTTCGAATTCCCCTGGAACTGGAGTTAAGGACAGTTCATAGCTGCCATGTAGGTACTGGAGATCGAACCCTGTCCTCTGCAAGAGCCGTCAGTGCTCCTAACCGCTGAGCCATCTCTCCAGCCCCACTACTTACAGTTTTACAGTGCACTTTAACCTTCTGTTGTGTCCTTATGTTTCATCTGATTTATAACACTCTCTCAACCTTGGACAAAATCTCCAGACAAAGCTTTTTTTATCTTTAGTCTGTAGTCTTCACCAAAAATATATTGTATGATCTGTAACTTTTGTATTTCTTTTTCTTACTTCATAGTTCCTTTTTGTTTGATTTTGTTCACAAAATTTAGGAAAAAAACATTTCTTAAATAAAATAACTAATTTTAAGTGAAAACCCTGGAAGATGTATTTAAAATACAGAAAACATTAACAATGTATCTTAACTATGTAACAGTTATAAATTCAGGAAAAATATGCCTTAGTCTAGAGACGTTTGTATTTTCTCTTCCCAACAAAGCTAAATTAACTATTTGCTAAAGATCTAAGTCTTTTTGTAATGGGCATTTATGGATTGTCTTTGTTTGTCTTTTCATTTGTGTCCTCAAGAAAACTAAAAGCAGGGTGAGAGGTCCTCATTTCTACGCTTTTAATTTCTAATCACCTGTTTCCCTTTGCAATAAAGATGTTAATCATGTAAAGAATATTTTACCTAAATTACTTTATCCATCTTTAAACGTGAAGACACAGAGATAAGTTATTGTCCCAAATACATTATAAAAGAGAAAATATGGGGGGCTGAGGAGATGGCACAGTGGTTAAGAGCACTGGCTGCTCTAGCAGAGGACCCAGGTTCAGTTACCAGCACCCACATGGTTGCTAACAACTGTCTGTAACACCAGATTCAGGGGATCAGATGCCCTCTTTTGGCCTCCATGGGCATTACATGCACCTGGTGCATACATGCCCGCTAAACACAAATAAAAATGTAAAAGAGAAATTATGTTTATGATGTAACAAAACATGTTAGGATCATCTGTAAAGATTATGTGTTTATATGCCTTTAGGTTAAGCAGGTTTCTGAGTGACCATTTGTTTCCATAGATCCAAATTTTTAGCGTTATATCTTAAGCTTGTTAAGATACAAACCTTGAAAACCCTGTTTTTTACATTAGGCAAGAGCAGTTAATATCATCTTAGAGGTGTTTATATTCACACACATTAAAATGAGGCATATGCCAAGAGTAACATGCACTTTTAAATCTTTTTTTTAATGTGTATGACTGTATTGCCTTCATATGTGTAAGTACATCCATGTATTGCAGTGCCCATGGAGGTCAGAAGAGGGTGCTGGATTCCCCTGGAACTGGAGTTACAGATGGCTGTTAGCCATCATGTGGGTGTTGGGGATCAAACCTGTGTCCTCTGCAACAGCAGACAATGCTCTTAACTGCTCAGCCATCTCTCTGGCCCCAGAACTTTTTAACATGTAATGAAGTGGCCACAGGTTTTGTTACTCAGTTATTTTTTAGGACACAAAGTGACACATAAAGACAAAACACAATTAGCATGAACAGACTTGACATACTTAAAGTAGATTAGAATGTACCCAGGAACAAAAGCATTTCTATCTCTTTGGGATGTAAGAAATAGTTTTTGACACAAAAGGTCAAAAGGTGAAGCTTGTTGTGCAGAATGAGCTTACTATCTTTCCCTGTTTGAGGGTTGAACAGCAGAGAGTTCCCTTTACAAATGGAATTTTTTAATATGGGTGTGATCTCTTTTGCTTTCATGGTTCAATCTTGAAACAGGCCACAACAATCTTTTCTTTGATGTAGAAATTCTTTCTACTTATGGATAGAGAGGCAAGGTCAGAGAAGGCTAGATGAAAGTTAAGATGAGGGTTAAGATCAATTCAATTTCTCTGAATTTATCTTTAGTTTGGACACAGTCTCTAAAATTTTCTTATTAATTTCTAATTTATTTTAATTCAGTTTCTAAAACTTATTAATTTATACATTGCCAATTTTAACTTTTTATATTTTTAACAAAATTAAAACAGGCTGCTCATTTTTTTATTCTATTATATATGATTTGTAGTTTAGTGCAGTCAAAAAAATCAGCTTAAAGATATTAAATAGTCCCCATTTTTTTAAAAAAATCATTTTTTTTGAGACAGGGTCTCACTATTTAAATGCCCTGGCTGGTCTGAGATTCACTATGTAGGCCAGGCTAGCCTCAAAGTCCCAGAGATCCCCTTTTCTCTATCTCCCAGGTGCTTGGAATAAAGGCATGCAGTACCATGCCTAGCCTAAAATACAAATACAAAACATAAAACCAGCCAGAGTACCAAATGGCAGTTTTTCTCTAAACATTTCCTCTTTCCTTGAATGTGATATTAGAGGAGCAGCAGGAGGAAAAAGCTAAATGGCAGCAGATTAGTAAACTGTATAGTCAGAAACCAAATGTTTTAGAAGAGAACAAACGAAAGGGATATACCTAAAACTGAACACTTTGAAAGCAAACCAAGAAAGGTTTTCACCAAGGATCGCAACAACCAGCTCAGAATACTCTAATGGACAATCAGCCAAACCAAGGGAGGTCTGATCCCCAGAAATAACTCACCAGCATCTTCCCAAGAAGGCAGTGCTGGATGGATGGGCACAAGGAACCAAGGATGGCACCTTGTTCTAACTGGGTGACTCTTCCAGTGAAATGAAAGTGGATTGTCCTTGTGGCCCTGCCTTCAGGTACTGCTGCACTCACTCAAAGAGAATAAGGAAGAGTTTATTTGAGGAGCCAGATATAAGTAACTGTCTTGGTTTCTTTTCCTCTTTTCCTGTCACTGTGATGAAATACACTTACAAAAACAAAGTGAAAGGGAAAGAATTATTTTAGCTCATAGTTCAGGATATAGTGTAAGGTGGAAGTTACTGCATTAGGACTTTGAAGCTGCTAGTCACATTATGTCTACAGTTAGAAGAGAGCAGTGAATGCATTCTCTGTATGCATTTTTTAAAATTACATGGGATCTCACTGTAGCCCCAGTTGGCCTGGAAGTCTCTACGTAGACCAGGCTGGCCATGAGCTCACAGAGATCTACCTGCCTCTGCCTCTTGTGTGCTGAGATGAAAGGTGTGCACCACCATGTCAGGCTCCTTATCAGTTCTTATACAGCCCAGAGTCTGCACTCAGGGAATGATGCCACCCAGAGTGGACAGGTCTTCCCAAATTAATGTAATCAAGATAACCCTTCACAAGCATGCACAGAAGCCCCTCTGCCAGGTGATTCTAGATTCTGTCAGGTTGACAACACTGACCATCACAGTGACCATGGCCAAAAACACAGATTTAGGTTACCCTAAATACCCTGTTCACACATAGCAACAGCTCTTTGACGTTCTAACTTTCTTTGTTTGTTACTATAAAATCAATACACTATACAATTCATTGGTGGAAACATCAGACAGGAGGGTTACAGAAAAGCAGAGAACTCTCTATTATATACCTTAGATGCTAGCTAATGACAGTCTGAAACTTTGGGTCGGTGAGGTGTTAGAGGCAGGATGGTGAGTGGGGGCTGTGATGTGCCGGGATATTTATGGACCTCTGAGGAATGAATCATCCACACTGTCAGGGTCAAGGTTGGCACACACTCCTTTTGGGATTTTGCTGGTTCTTTTGTAATTGGAGGGGTCTTGGGAAAAGGATGTGATGGCCTGGACATAAAGGGTTGTCTTTTATAGAAAATATCTCCTTGGAAATTGGTATTATATACCCAAGGGATATTTGGAAGCCATTTCTCTCCATCCTCTATTTTATACTGAGGCCAGGCAGTGTTACAGTAAGTGAAGTATGATGAGCTTTGTCCTCAGGATGTCTGGGTCAAATTTTTTTCCAGTGATTAAAGATACACCCAGTAGGGGGAGTTTAGAAGAACAGGGCAGTAGGAAGGGGAGTTTTCTATGATGACCTATAATGGAGAACAAAGGAAAAAATAAAGACACGAATTCCCTCTAAATGTTCATCCCCTTGAGAGAGAAGATAAGGTGACTTTGCAATTCCAAGGGGCATCCACCCTTGACAACTTTCGATAGGACTGTGGACATGTCCAGCATTAGCCTCAAATGGATATCGTAATAGTTCTTTTCCAAAAGCATTTTCTCCGTAACTTATTTGTTATGGTAGGGTACTCATGGATGTAAACAGTACTTTTGAGCCCTTCTACAAACAGAGCCTGATCTCCTCCTAATGAGCTCTATGTAAAGGTGTGGTATATGCACCCACTGATGAACTGAATAAGATTTGAGAGAGCAGCTGGGTCTATGACTCAGATATAGAACAATACTGGCACATCAACATCTGAGGAGTACAGGAATGTGTTCAAGGAACAGTACCAAAGCCACCCGGGGTTGATGCTAGAGGCATAGGAAGGTAGGGGTACGGCAGAAGAGTAATTAGGGGAGTGTGGCTCCATTCAAGGAGTGGGGAATAGAATATGCAGGCCTCAGTGGTCCTTGTACAATCATATAATAGGAAATTTTTTGATGGTTTTAAGCAGATGACCTAGCCAATGTTTTCAAAGAATAAATATGGTCGCTATATACAGAGGCATAAATGATCAAGAGGGTAGTGGCATAGTAGGAAGTGTTGTTTTTAGAAAGATCTGATTCTTGGTAGTATCTATAGTTCTTACTGAATTTCTCAATTAGTAAATACCAAACCATTGATTCTAGGGGAACTATAAGATTAGGCTGCTGTGAGCTTCTTGTCAGCACATTTTGATCAGCTAAGCAATATATTATGTTATGTGTGTTTCTGTTTAAAGTTTTTATATTTAATAAATGTTGCTGATTCAATAACATTAAATTCATGTCAGTAGTAATGTAGCTCTTACATTATCTGACATACCTATTTTTTTCTGGAAGTATTATCATAGTACTCTTTGCTTAGCTTTACATTTACTGAAATAAAATGCCTTAGGTAATCATCTTAAGAAGAGAAATGGCTTATTTTCTTCTCAGTTTTGGAAGCTTCAGACCATGGCTACCAACTGCTTTACAGCATATGGCAAGGCACATTATCATGGAAATGGGTAGTGCAGGATGTTCCTCACTTCAGGGTAGCAAGAAAGTAGAGAGAAAGAGGAAAAGATCAACCAGCATCCAATGCAACTTTAAGAGCATACTTGCATGTGGCTGGAAGACTTCATATTGGCTCCACAACTTAAAAGTGCCAGCACCTCCTAGTAGTGCTGCAGGCCGAATAATGAGCCTACATTGGCTTTTGGGGGCCACTAAAATAGAAAATTAAACATGGTATTAAATCAACACTGAAACTGACATTGGTTTGCATTTTGAGACCTGAAGCAAGAGGCAGCCTGTCTCCTTGTTTCCTGGCGGTGAGCTCCCAGTGACTCAGATTTTTCAGTTTAGCTCTTGAATTACCAGAAGCTCCCAAGAGTAGTGATCTTGAAGCTATAGACAGACAAATAAATATGAAGATACCCAATCCATGAATGATGAGGGCTGTCTGTGTTCTGTTGCAGAACAAACTGATTTTGCTGATTGCTTAGAATTCTTCAAGCGTTCTTGTCAATTATATCTACCATTTAACAAAATTCCTTGTTATGTCATTTGTCTGTCTGACTTACTTGAATTTCAATCTGAAAATTTGCAGAAATTTTATAGTATGCTATTCCTTTAGTCTAGCTGTTAGGGTTGAGAAAGAATTTCCTATTAGGCTCTTTTTAACCTGCTAATCCTGGAAAGAGCACAAAGAGAAAATAGCCAGCAACTGAGAAGCTTGCAACACTGAGTTGATCTGGCCATAGTCCTAAAGAGTCTTAAGAATTTAGATTTCTTTTTCTTTTTGAATGTCAAGAGAATCAATCTCTCTCTCTCCCTCCCTCCCTCCTTCTCTCTCTCCCTCCCTCTCTCCATACCTCTCTTCCTCCCTCCCTCTCTTCCTTCCTCCTTCCCTCCCTCCTTCCCTCCCTCCCTCTCTCCCTTTCTATTTGCTTTAAGATTTTAGCAGCTTCTTTAGAATTTCCAATTTGGTGCAGTTACCTTAATGAGCAATACTATTTTGAAGACACACTATTATTCTTAGATTCAGAAGATATTTTGTTACATTTAATACCGAAACAGGGACTGGGGCAATAGTTCAGTGGGTAAAGTGCTTGCCTTAACCATAAGGACTCAGTATGATCCCCAGCATGCACATAAAAATGCCAGGCTTGGTGCATCTGCATCTGCAATTCCAGCCCTATGGAAGGGGGGACTGTGAGAGTATATCTCTGGAGCTCATTGATCAGGCTACACAGGCAATCAGTAAACTCTAGGCTCAGTGAGAGACCGTCCCAAAAAATAATGTGGAGAGTGATTGAGGAAAACACCCAGTATCAACCTCTGGCCCCCACATGCACACATGTGCACAAGCACACACACACAAACACATATACCACACATGTGTGTGCCACACACACATACACACTAATGAATCAGTATAAGGTCTCTCTTATCCTCTTATACGATTGTGCATGTTACACACTGCACTATACTTTCCTTTCACATTTTAACATGATATTTACTTCTATACTCGTTATTTATTCCCAGTAGGAAGTAATATATTCATGTAAATCTATTTTGTTTCAAAACTTAGAAGAATGTCTATCATATATAAGTTTCAATAAATGAATGAGTGAAAATACTCAAATTAAAAATGCCAGTAAGTCTCACTTATAAAGCATTTCTCTTTAAAAAAACTAACTAGAATTCAGACCTTTCCATATAACACAGGTTTTAGAACAGTTCTTAAGCTGTGTGTGTGGCCTTGGCAACAGTAGCAGGTTTCTAAAGGCATGATGACCTCAAAATCAAATGCTTTAATGAGTCCATGTGTTTTTTTCGGAGTACTTGCTGTCCTGTATCACGTGACTTCAGTGAACCCTTGCTTCTGAACGTACACGACACCTTGTAAAATAGACTTTTAAATTTTTTAAAAATTATTTATTATTTTCATTTTATGTGTATAAGTGTATTGCCTGCATGTGTGTGCATGCACCTGTGTTGTATAATGCCTGGGAGGTCAGAAGAGGGTGCTAGATTCTTCTGGAACTGGACTTATAGATGGTTGTTAGCCACTGTGTGGATGCTGGGAACTGAACCTGGGTCCTCCACAAGAGCAGCTATTGCTCTTAAACACTGAGTCATCTCTCCAACCCCATTGAAGACTTTTTTTTCAATGTGTATGATTATTATGCCTGCATGTATGTAAGTGCACCTATGCTGTGCTGTTCCCAAGAAGGTCAGAAGAGGGGGTCAGATCCTTTGTAATTGGAGTTATGGATAATTATTAGCTGCCATGTGGGTGCTGGGATTCAGACCTGGGTCTTCTGCAAGAGAGCCAGTGCTCTTAATCACTGAGCCATCTCTCCAGACCCTGAAGATCCTGAAGACCTTTTTTTTAAAAAAATGTGTTATGTGGAATTTTTGGATATAAATTGTTGATAAATTGCTTACTGGCTGTTTTATGCTGTTTAGTAATAGCCATATTTTCCCTTGATGTATGGGATGTGTTTATTTTATTCTAATAATATACCCAATCAGATTTCTTCTTTCCATGTTTATAGAAGGAATTCTATGCATTTTTTGATAATGTTATTTCATTTCTCTGATAAAAATGCCAAACTTCATGTGAAGGTGATAATCATCTCTGTAAATGTATTTTAGTTCCACAAATCCTAGAACACCAGGAAGAATATCCACACAAGCAGTTTTTTGCTATACTTGTAGTGACTTTTTTTGCTCCACTAAATTTGAGAAACTACTTCAAACTTAACCATTAAAAACTTAATTCTTTGTCCCCTTGGGTGAAAATAATAGTTGAGAGGCTTTGAAACCTTTGCAACCTTTTCTCACTTTTTAAAAATTGTGATAAAGGGCTGGAGCGATAGCTCAGTGGTGACGAGCACTGACTGCTCTTGCAGAGGACCCAGGTTCGATTCCCAGCACCCACATGGTGGCCATGAACCATCCTTAACTCCAGTTCCAGGGGAATCCAAAGCCCTCTTCTGACTTCTGCAGCATTGCACAACATGACACAGGTGCCCTCACATACATAGAAGCAATACACTCAGACACATAAAATAAAAATAATAAATAAAATAGAAAAAAATATTGTGATAAGCACATCTTATCCAAATCATTTGAAGAACTTATTAAAAATTCCTCTTTTTGTCTTTAAAGTTAACATTCAGTTCTCCAGTGTCATGGCCCACCTCTTTCAGTGAGTCCTCACAAATAGAAAGCAGTAAGACTTCTTTTCACCGCTCTGCATCTTTAGCCATGCCGCAAACATGGTCTTGACAATTATGGATATGTTTCACAGTTATAATTTGTTTTTATTTCCAAAGAATGATGCTAGCTGGAATTCTTATCACAGATTATGCATGCGTATAGGCACAGCTGTGAACTGAAAGCAAGCCTGTTTTCACTACATCGCATTCATGCCGTGTAGGAATGTTAGAATAGCAAAAAAGCCTTATAAGATTAACTGATCAAAAAATAAAATCTCTAGTGTCTGTCAGAAGACCCACATTTCCAGTTTCACTGGTCAATCACCTGGTCATAGGACTGCCCCTGGGAAAGCAGATTCACCTTAAGTCATACAAAAAAGATGAATGGAATACCTAGTGCATTAATGAAATGGTGAACTCTTGATCAGAATCCCTATTTCCTAGAGCAGTGCTTGTGGATCTGGGGTCACAGACATGCGGCTTTCTCTAAGTCCTGCTGCCCTTCTGAATTCTTCATAAAAGTAATCTCTCCTTTTCTTTTCCATATTGCTTTTCCAAGCATGCTTTCCCTAATGCTTGGGCTGTCCCAGCACCTTGTATTTCTTGACTTTTTCTCTAAATCTTCCTTCTCCTCACTATGTGGTGCCAGACCACCAAGTGTTTCCTTCTCCCCTCATTCTCCTAAGGCAGCTGCTGAGATTTCCAACTCGCCTGCCCTGAGGATTCTTCTTTAAATTCTAATAAAATTCTCTTAAAGCTTCCATTTGAATCCATCCTTAAATTCTTTTATGAATGAGGCTAAGAACACTATAGGGGATGCTGTTTCTGTCCTGAGGGATTAATGTCAGGTGCCCAAGTCACAAGAGGAGCACACGGCTCAGTGGCCTTGTACATATTATAACTTTTGGTTGCAAGGTTAGGTGAAAGTCATTAGTCCAGATTCTGTTCATATTGTAAAAGTCATTACAACAGCACAGTATATAAAGTGTTAGGTAGCTTCCTACAGACACATCCAAATCTAGAGTTAGAACCAGAAATAAAGGAAACAAGTACATAGAATGTAAAGGGAAGAATATAATAGGAATCATAGGCCTCTGGCATCTCCACCTCTTCCTGGTTCATGGCCTGGTCATTCCCTGCCTCTTCAGCCCTCACACTGTGAAAACTGTCTACATGGTGTAGACATGTAAGTCTACACATAGAAAATGCTACTTTTTTTCCATTATATTTTCAGTATCTCTTAGTCTTTGGGAACCTCTGTAATCACCAATGCTGAACACAGGGCACAAGACCCAATCCTAAGTGGAGGTAGACCTCCATTAACCCCCAAACCTTAATGCAATCCTTGCTTTGCAAACAAGCCCATCCAGACCCCCATAAATCCCAACCATGAGGTTCTGCAAACAAGCTTTCTCTTATCTATCAGGGGAAGAATGCAGGCCTAACTTCTCTACCCATCCCACATGACTGTTTACCTACACAAAAGCACTTAAGCTCCCCTGCTGTTTGGCCTGTGTGACTACTTGACTGGTCTAGTCACTCCTCATTGACCAGTAATGGTCAATATGGATTCTATGAGATTGGTTGCTATCCTACTTCTACTCTTAAGCCTAACATTTACCCAGGAGAGAGTTAAAATGCCTAATTTCAGAACACTAAACTCTCTGGGAACATATCACTCCTCTAAGGGATATTTTCTTTTTTTTATGGAGAAAGCTTTTCCCCTCAAAATAGATAACTCTTATATGTATTCATGATTTTTCTGCAAAATATTAACCTGACAGAGGTAAGGTTTATGATTCTTCCTAGGGTGGGTTTTCTTCTATGGTGATAGCTCACTGCCTGGATTATAGCTGCTTGCTTTTATGATTTCCCATGAAGAGCGAATGGCACACAGTGATAAATTCAGGCAAAATTCTCACAGTTTCCCCTCCCCTCACCCTTCAGGCCTGTTCCGTTCTAAACCCCTACGTAAAACTTTCATCAGTTATTCATACTTTCCTGAATTCAGTTTATAATTCAGATATGCTGGAGTCCAGCTGCTGAAATCCTATGTACTATGTACGTTAACATTTAACTATGGTCTCTCTTGATTTGCTGTTTAAAAGTTTTCTGAGTACATACATGTCTTCCAATGGGACTGTAAAATTCTGTAGACCAGTGATTTTTTTTTCTTATTTAGTTTACAGCACAAGCATTAGCAGAGGTTTAACCAAATTTGAAAAATGGCAGTTCATCAAAAAGCATTTTATCAAAAGTGCATAGACTATATGAAATTGTATCTATAGTGAACATTGTATCTATAGGAGGAATAAATGCATTTACATAATTATAATATGGGACAAAAGCATGCCAGAAGATACATGCAAACCATGTAATTGATCTTAGTGCAGAAAAAATGTTACTTCAATTTGGGCACATGGAATAGGGTTCAGGAAGAGATTTTCCACAGTATGACCAATGGCTTGTGATGGCAACTCAATCAACAATAAAATGGTTGCTAAGAACTTTGGACCATGGAAGGGCCCAAGGTAAGATGGAAAGAAATAAGACAAGAATGAGGAAGATAAAAGGGAATTTGCCTTTGCCCCCTTCTTGGCTTTTTTAATCTTTTTTAAACAGGACCATTGAAATCTTTGTTTGCCAAACTGCTCCATTCTTGTGATGTTTTTTCTTTGATCTTTTGCAACCATGTGTTTATGTATAATCACTTGCTTCATTACCACGTACACACTACTTGTTTGCTTATTGAACTCTTACATATGAGAAATAAATTTATAAACTTCTCTAAAAGCTTAAATTTGTGGCTGGCACTATTACAGAGCAAGCCAAGTGTCAGCCCACAGGTGTGAATAAACTCTCTCTCCTTCACCTGGACCAGCTGTTGGTCTCCTGGTTTCCAGAAGTTTCTTCAACAGGCTCAACTATAAGAAAATGAAAGGCATATTTAGTTGCTTTTTTTTTTTTTGAGATAAGCTCTCATTACATAGAGCCTGGAATTAGTTATGTAGAGTCTCCCAGACTGGCCTTGATCTCATAAAAATCTGCTTGCCTCTGCCTCCTGAGTGATGAGATTAAAGGCATGCATCACCACGCCTGGCCGAAAGGCATATTTAGAAAAAAATGAACATTGTGGCCAATATGTAGTTAACCAATGGGAAATCAAATTAGAAAGAACTTTGAGGACAGATTGTACAATTATTGAATGCCAGACTAAGGAGTATGAAATCTCTTGCCTAGTTTTAGTGAACCACTCTGGTATCTGAGACTGAGTCAACATCCTCCTCACAGCTGTGCTTTGTATCAATCAATGAATATCAAAGACAAAAACAGTAGAATTCAGAGATAATGAGGCCTTTTCTCAGTGGAATAAATCAAAGCACTCCAATACTCATTGCCACTACTTAAGGGAGAAGACAAATCTCTTGGTTTTTTTATGTTTGTACAAATATTGTTTGTAGAATCATAGCTCAGAGTAAGGTGTACCTGCTTGCCTTCTCTGTAAAATAAAGGAATAACACAGGCAGTTTTATATTGCAGCAAAGACTGCATTAAGGAGCCTGAACTCTCGGTTCATCTTCATCAGTAATTATGTGATTTGGGCAGAGCCATAAAATATCTAACTATTGTGTGTTCAGTGTAATAAAATTGGGTGAACAAGTTTTAAGAGTATATTGAACTCAATGGCTTTAAATACAGTAGAATTGTGACAGGTATAATATAAAATAATTCTATGTTTGAATTATAATGAAAATATATTCAGTAAATAGTTTCATTGACAAAGTGCTCAATTTGATTAAAATATTTAATATATCTCCCCATTACCTGGTAGTTACATAGGAAATGGATAACTAATCACTTTCTCTCAAGTCAGTTCTTTCCAGGGGTCAGTTTTCCAAATAAGCTGTGTAAATCACCTTTCCTTAAATCTTTCCAGATATCCCACAAATTTCTATAAGATACCAATGTTGAAGCTAAATTGAAAACAGTCTGCTAAATGAGATGATTAAAAATTTTCTCAAAGGTTTATATAAGCAGAGAATATACTGGTTTGATCTATGGCCAAAACAATCCTAATCTGTGTGACTGACATCGAGTCAACATTTATCACATCCTAAATTAGGCTAAATATTTCACACATGGATCTCCTTGCATATTTCCACATTCCTGTGAATTAGATATTATGGTTATCTTCCTTCACCAGTGAAAATTCTGAGGCCAAAAACAAAATGCTTACTCATAGTCAACACAACAGGGGTAAAGCTCACATCTATATAGAACCACCATGGCCATCATACATTTGCTATGTTGGCTACTTACTGCCAACCAGGCGCTAGTCTAAGTATCTAACAGATATTGATTTCTTCCTCATTACAGTCTTTAAAACTACATATTGTGATTTTTTCCATTTCAAATGAAGAATCTAAAGCATAAAGTGTTGGTAACTTGTCCCTACTTGAAGAGTTGATGATTGGGGCTGCTGCGGCACCAAACAAAGCCCAAGTTTTGGTTACAATATCACCTCAATTTTTCTGTGGCTATTGTACTTCTTGTCTCTATACATCTGAAAGACTGAAGTGATTTTGAGAAACTTCATAATGCCCTATTTGTAAAATTATCTGAGATTTTCACAGGATGAAACAAGAAGCAGTTATCAATCCATGTACAGCTGCTTCCTGAGAATGTAAGCTTCACTTGAGGATGGGGAAGAAGTCACATCAACTATGACACAAGTTAGGCATTATGCATATTTAAAATTTTTATGTTCTAAAATGATTAATATATTTGACCAGACAACACACATGACCTATGCCCAAAGTTTTTGTTTCTAATATAGACAGAAATCATTCTCATCTGAGGAATTCTTTCCTACTGAAGGAAAAAGGCAAAAGAAGCTGGGAGCCTGTGGTCTCCCTTGAGGTTGTGAACATGATCACTGTGGGGCATGCTCTACTTCAGTGTGCTTTGAAAACCATTGATTTTTCTCTTGAGCAAAAGCCCAATTAAGATGGCTCCCCTAGATAGCCAAATCATTGTCCAAATGGGAGCCTCATCAGCCCATCTATCTCAGTGAAGATACCCAGTCATGGCAATGTCTGATCTGGGTGTAATGGAGATAGGAATGACACATGCAGCTTCTTTGGTTGACTTGTTCTGCAATATCTAATAAATGAGTCTGGTTTTTTTTTTCTTGTATGTGTGTTGCTAAAATCTTAAATATATTTGTACTATATAATCAAAGGAGAAATCAATTAAATTTTGAATTCTTAAGTTGTTCCAAAATCCAGTCTGAAATACTACTATTAGAAAAGAAAGATGAAGGAAGGTTTTTTAGTAGATTTGGCAGAAAGAAGCATTTTCCTTATTTTTTAACTTGGCAGATTCTATAGCACACAGTTTGTCATGTTGTGTCAATGTTTAAGGGAAATGAAACTTTAGTATTGACTTAGCACTGTTTTCATGTTCCTTGCAGTGTGTTCTAGTCAATCATTTTATTCTTAACAGCTCTAAGAAGTTCCATCTTTGCTGTGTTATTTGTGTATATCCTATCTCCAGAAACAGCTTGAGATGTCTAATAGTAAACAATACCTTGTTGTACATGTGGTAGCAGTTCTTGAATTTCCCCAGCCATGGCTACTGTCTTGGTTTGGATATAAAGAGCACCCCCAACAGCACATGCTTTAAAACTTGTTTTCTAATACACCTGTGTTCAGTGCTGAGACATCTGGGAAGTGACTAGATCATGAAGGCTCTGACCTCATGAATAGATTACTCCACTAACAGGTAACTGTAGAATTATAGATGGGATATAGATTAATTGATTCTACTATAGTGCCCAGCTTATTCCCAGTGTAAGTGAAATTTACTGCTGGGAGGCACATGTGTGGCTTCCTCCTCCTACCATCCTTATGAAAAACCAAGAATATATTTTTCCAAACTACAGTTTAGTGAATAAAGGTATTTATTGGCTTACTAACAGCATATGATGGCAGTGAAGGGTTACTTACAAAGGTATGGGAACCCTTGGGTCTTTCTTTTCCCTATGTCTTGGCTGCAGCTTCCAGAACCTATGCCACAGGTCCAAGATGGCAAAGAGTCTTCTTCCTCTCTCACTCCCCTGTGTCTATCCTTAGTCCCTCCCACTCATGCAGTTAAGGCACTGATTGGGTGGGAAGGGTAGCATGCATGTGGTACACCTACATATGTGTAGACAAAACATTCATGAATAAAATAAATAAAATTTTTATGAAGTGTCAGCCTTAAGTCATTTAACACCCTATTTAATATAAATTCTGTTTTTTTCCTTCCCATATCAGAATGTCAAGCATACTCATACAAGTTAGGACTGGGGAGAGAGAGAGAGAGAGAGGGAGAGGGGGAGGGGGGAAGGGAGGAAGAGGAGGAGGAGAGACAGAGAGAGACAGAGACAGACAGAGTAAAAAGAATCTGTAATCCATTTACCTGACCTCATAAGTATCATGAAGTATAATTTAGGTTCACTACATGCCAGCAGACTCTGTGTCCCCAGCATGCTCCAAGTTCTCACTAAACAATTTACCATCTCTTCCTTTCTGGGAAGAATGGGGACAGAATGAAGAGAAAGGTGCACAGCACAATAGGTGGTATGCAGACTTCTATTTTGACTTCTGTTTCTTCAGTTACATAGTTACCTACCTCAAACACAAAAAAATATATGCAGAATTACCAAATTGCCTAACTACATACTTCTTTAATGGAGTCTAGTCAACATGACAACTCAATTCACACTCCAAACAGCTTTTAGATACAGATACAAGGCAAGTCCTTCACAATGCTTTCATACATCTGTGTTCATGCTCACATACATATGCACAGAGGTGTATACACATAGGTGTGACTATTTTGTTCCAATAAAGGAGGAGGAGTTATTTTTTTCATTGTTTCATACCCTTGCCCCCACCATGTTATACTAGAAATGGTCAAATAAACCAATGTTCTGTGATCATTGTATTTACAAAGTGTTTTTTTTGTTTATTTGTTTTTTGTTTTTTGTTTTTTTTTTTTTTTAGCCTAAGATGAGACGTTTAGAGAGTTTAAAGGTTGTAGCTCTGTCTAGGTAGGGACATGCTAGACCTGAAATGTGTTCATCTATTCAACAAGTAGGTACTTAGGCTTTACAATATAATAGACACTGTTGTGGGCACTGAGATACAGATGTGAGAAAAATGCAAAAGGTTACTTATGTTGAAACTTAAGTTTTCTGTCTACATCTCACTAAAATTTATTACTGAACAAGATTAAATCAGTAAATGTGTATAAATAAATCAGAACTCTCCTCAGGTGAATGACTGAGCAACATTATATAAACAGGAGGGGGCTGTCTCATGATGATGTGATGTTTGATGTCTTGATATTTGGCACATACCTTGGGACAATTTGTGCCCCTAAATCATACTGGAGAACATCTGTGGCATAGGAAACAAGAGAGAGCACAATGATGAAGAAAACTTGTTTAATCAAGTCCTTTATGGTTTAGATGGGTAGCAAGGACAAAAAAAGGGAGACAAGAAGGAAAACAGGAAGGCTGAAGCTACCTTTCTGCGGTCAAGCCATCGTAACTTCATAAATGGGATGAAATCAGCTCAATGTGCCTGCGAAGTAACTATGGAACTGATGTTGCAATGATGAGTAAATATGATCAAAATATACTGTATGAAATTCTCAAAGAATTAATAAAAATATTATTTTTAAAAATTTTTTAAATGAAAAAATTTGACCAGCAAATAATTATGACGCCATTGGAGTCTCTTAAGCATCTCATCTTAGCAAATCTAAAAATATGATTTCCACACTTTCCTTTTTTAATCTTTCTGAGACAGGTCTCCCTGTAGCCCCAGCTGGCCTGGAACTGGTTATGTAGACCAAGCAGGCCTTGATCTTACAGAGATCAACCTGCCTCTGCTTCCTGAGTGCTGGGATTAAGTGTGTACACTACCACACTGGGCTGATTTCCACACATTAAACCTCTGAGGTTATACTGATTTAATTTGAAACATTAAGATAGAATGTGGTACTTTTTATTGTCAGTCTTGGCTAGTTAATGGAAGGTCATATATTTAGCTTTATGTTCATGAACAAAAGACTCCTTGCTGGCAAATTACAGAGCAACTGTGTTAGACCAAAAATATAACATTCTAGTAGTTACCTGGATTGTATTTTTATTGTAATATTATTTTCTTGTACATATCATTAACTGTAGCGCATGTGGATGCTTGCAAAACTCATTGCAACATCAGTTCCATAGTTACTTCGCAGGCACATTGAGCTTTGGCTCCTGTCTTGGCCATCTTGGCTCCCCGACTACTTTCTTTCTTACTTGTCAGGTCCTGAGTTCAGAAATTTGAGATCAATGTAGAAATACCTATGGTCTGGGCTGGAGACATGGCTCAGCGGTTAAGAACACTGACTCTTCTTGCAGAAGATCCGGGTTTGAATCCCAGCACCCACATGGCAGCTAACAACTGTCCTTAACTCCAGTTCCAGGGGATCTTACTGCCTCTTCTTCCTCTGTGGGCAAGTTTGACATGGGTGCACTTACTCACATGCAGACAATACACACATACACATAAAATAAAAATAATAAATTTTAAAAAAAATTAAAAAAAAAGAAATGGTCTGAAAATTTTTCATCTTGTGTAATAAAGTTCCTCACATGGTCCAACACATGCACTCAGTCTCTTGGGAGCTGGCATATCCCAGGCCAGAGGCCAGTTGCATGGGGCATGCCTCATTCTACCAACATCTTGCCTTACTTTCTATTTTGGATATTTTTTTTAATGATACATCCAATCCTACATTGGATCAGACACCTCGATTTTTTATACAATATTTCTCTTCTAAAGTTGTACTTATCATATATATATTTCAATTATTTATCTTCAATTTCTTTTTAAAATTACATTATTTAAAGATGCAGCACAGGCTACTGCATGTGGGAGGGTGGGTGCTCCTTTCTGTGCTGACGGGAATTCAGTCTAACAGAAAGGAAGAATTTCATGCAGACCAGAAAGGTATAGTATCTGCAGCTGTGGTGGCCTGACAAAGTCAGAGGAGATGGAATCCAGACAATGAACAGAACCGCAGGCCTTTGACAAGGCAAAGACCCCTCTTCCTTAGAACTAAGATGGAAAATATAGCACTAGTCAAGGCTGTCTTAATTTATTTATTTATTTATATTTATTTATTTGTGGGGAGCTGTGCATGCCACAGAACACATATGGTGGTCAGAGGACAACTTGTAGGCCTTGATTCTCTCTTTCCACCATGTGGGTCCCTGGATCAAAGTCTGCTCATCAAGTTTGGTGACAAGTGCCTTTACTCTCCAAGACTTCTTGTTGGCCCTGTCTAGTCCAATTTCTGTACAGACAGGAATGCTCCCTGTTAATTTCTGACTCTTCAGTAAGGGGCACAATGTTAAGAATAAGCAGATGCCCGAATGTTTGATAAGGAAATCCTTAACTCAGTAAAGCAATAAATAAAGATTCTCTAAAGAATTTTCTATAGCTGAATATAGGAAGTAGTTAGGTTGAAGAAAAAGGAAAACAGGCATCAAGCTATCAACAGGAACTGGCTTAAAGCCTTGCTTTACTCTCAAATTTTGCTTAGATTTTCATCTGTTTCAAAAAAGAATAATAGGAACCACTATTACTAAGTAAAGAAAGTGATTCTACATTGGGCATACATATAATATCTCAGTTAGTGCCATAATAATTCCATGATATAAATTATATCTCTGAGTGGACGAAGCAGCAAGCAGAGAGCATTTATGTACCCTGAAAGTAGTGATTCATGAGTGATTCATGAGCCCACGTCCAGGAGAACCCAAAGCCTATATTTTGCCAACTGCTTCTCATAATTAGAACAGAAAGGGAAACCAGGCCAGTCTTCAGTGTTCATTCCCCAGGGCCACTGAGACACTGATTCTCAAGTAGCACTGATCCATTCATTAACAGGCATCTGAATGACTTCACACATTAAAAACACCTTAAAAACACTGTGGGAAACAGATCTTTCACTAGGAGATACAAGGCTGGCAAGGAGAGAAAAAAAATCAGTGACCAACATAATGTTACTATGTTTCTTCCCTCTAGAGAGAGTTTCTTCCAATCATATTAAACAAAAAAATTTTTTGCCAATAAAAATATTGTTGTAATAAATACTTTAAATATATGCAGAAAGAACCCTGAGATTTGAAGTAAACCTTTTAAAACATGTGAGACATTAGTATTAATTAGCTGTATAAATATTTTAATACTTCATGCCGGTTAATATCCAGTTAAGCTCTCTTTCCTGCTGGGCTAGAATTGGCAATTACTTCATTTCTGTTACTTAGAAGTAAGAATTTTTGTTTCTTCAGTTATATCAAAGTGGATATTAGCACTAACTTGCTATGCTTGCAGAAGCCATAAATGTACTGTTACTTGGCTCTAGACAGAGCCTCTCCCCAACTGCTTATTTATGTCATCTTTAGGATAGAAGGAAAGCTGATAGGGTAGATAGAGTGGATGTGCCAACCCAACTTGTCAAGTCCTCTCCCTGGACCACAATGTTTAAACAATGGCTCACCGTTCCTAGATGAGAATTTTGCTCAGAGGAAAAAAAATGCATTTATTTTACTTCTCTGTGATGCTGGGGAGAGTGGGAAGCAAGGTATGAGGGACTTAATGGGCTTATGTTTTCCCAGAGAATGGAAATTACACATAGATTCAGGCTATTCTGAACAGCACTAGATTATTAGAGGTGTTAGAGCTTTTAAAATATATCCCTATGGGGCTGGAGAGATGACTCTGTAGTTAAGAGTACAGGCTGTTCTTGAAGGAGACCTAGGTTCAAATCCCAGCACCTACATGGTAACTAACAACCATCCATAATTCCAGTTCTAGGGGATCCGGCGTCCTCTTCTGTTTTCTGCAGGTATTGCATGACACGGGTGCACTTACATACATGCAGGCATAACACACACATAGAAAAAAAATAAAATTTTTAAAAATTAAATATATCTTTACATGAACTACTATCTGAGTATATTTCTCAATCCTCTATTAAGCATGGGTTGCATTTTTTTTGCAGAAAGGATATTTTTTAGAATAAAGGAATAGTAAATTGGGTTGGAAGAGATTTCTTAGTTTAACGTGCCAGAAATGTATTCTCTGTCCATGCCAGTACCTGGATTTAGTTCATGTGATCATACCCTAATAAGAGGCAACTTATTTCTCCAACTATGGAACAAATATTCCTCTGTAATTTAGTTAATGTCTGTATCACTCATTACCAAGATTCACGTAATTCAGTGTAGAAATACAAAACCAAACAAGAGAAAAACAGGTGTAGTTACCAGAATCCTGCAGAATATATTCAAGCGAGTGACATGTAAGTAATAAATACAAATACTAAGGCAAAGAATAAGTGACCCAAAGGTGCTTTGTAAATAATCTAAGAGAAAAGCAGGAGAAGATCTCATTTAAATATGGTGGTGAAGAAAGACCTTTTGGTACAGATCTGTTCCTGAGTGCTAGAAAATAGAAAGAGCCCCCCAAGTAGAAGGCAGTCTGTGCTATGACCCTGGAGAATAAGAAAGATCACCAGGTAGCAGGAACTCGAAGAACATTCAGTTTGAAGAATTATGAGAGAAGGGAGGAATTCAAAATAAGCTTGTAGAGAGGAGTGCTACCAAACTGCATTCTAAATGCAGTGAGAAGTAACTGGCATGATTTAGGATTTATAAGACAGTTGAACTCAGCAATAGAATATAGATTGTCAAGAAAACACCTAAGTGATTATATCCCAATCCAATACAGTGATGACGGTAACCGACACGACACACCATTTAACGATTAGAATTTGATGGAAGGGGAGTTGAATGGATCAATGCACTCTCTAATAGGCAAGTCTAAATTAACAACTGAATTGTCAGTACCAGGTACTTTGTAAGACAGACACCATAGCACAAAGCAAATTGAGGCTAAACTCTTCATTGGTTTAGTGGAGGCCCACATATTTGAAAAAATGTGAAATTTAAATAACTTCGGGAGAAAAAAATTAATAATCTGGTTCTCATAAGTATATATAATTACTTCACTCTGCTGTGGAATTGCTCATGTTAGAGAACTCAAATATGCTATTGATAGTTAACATCTTATGATGTGACATATTACGTGCTGTCATAGAAACTGTTATGGCTGAACCTATCCTGTCTGCTAGGAACACAAGAAGGGTGTTTCCCCACAGGTTCTCAGTCTCCCACAAACACCATGAAGTAGATAAAGTATCTTTATTTTAAAGATAAATGGAAATTCAAAAACCCTAAGTGAATTATCCTAAATGAGTCTGAATTCAGCACTGTGCTTACCTCACTAGGACTACTACTATGTACTGATTCTTCATAATCATTTGTGATTGAGAGACATTTCAGAGGACAAATTATGCTTCTAAGTTTATATAGCTCAAGTTTATTTGAATTTATGCATATTTTCCCCATTTATTTAAATGAGTCTATTAGAATTATAAAATTTCATGGCCACTCAATCTAACAAGTCTTATCTCTATTTTCCTAAGGAAGAAAAAGACAATTTTATATCAGTCACAGAATTTTCTAGGAGGTAATGAGCTAAATTAACCTACCCTAAACCCAATAAAGCAGCATATTAATGTGCTTAACAAACCTCATGAATATAACTGTTTCTTAATTAAGGAGTGTCTCAAAATAAATGAAATGTCCACTAAAAATCTAGAAGTAAAGAAAGAAATTCGCTTTAAAAGGATTTCTTTTTCTGACCCTTGATCAGAAACAGTTTTATCTTTTTACATTATTTCTTCCTTAAGGCAACTCTATTCTAAAAATTAGTATGATGTGAACTCTACTAAGGATATAGATCCTAGTTTTCCAGGCTTCACAGCAAATGAGTAAGGAGCAAGAGCCTATAATGTCATCATTCCCAGATGATCCAGCTCCTTATTGGTTTTACATTTTAATTTTAGACTATTTGATAGTTAATTCCATATTCTATTATAGCTGTCCTAATTATGTGTATAACAAATAAGTGTAAATTACTGGATCTAACATTCTCTATGGTAATGACTTTTATAATATGGACATAGTCTAGAGAAGTTACTTTTGCTTAACCTTGGCAACAAAATAGTTAATCTTATCTTAGCTTGTATACAGTGTAGACAATATCACTAAGCTTTGAACTCCTCTTAAAATCTAAACTAGAGCTCATGACCTTTTCTTTAACTTGACCCAGGACACTGTATGAATGTGTGTGGAGGTCAGTACAGATGTCATCTGGTAAGATAGTTCCACTTTTCCTTTCCTATTTTATGCTGGATATACTGTGTCAATGAAAGAGAGAGGAAGACCTTGGTCAAAAAACAAGTTCCTAGAGTAACATGAAGAAATGTGTTTTCTGAAGTTCCCATCTTTTCTTGGGTAAAATGGATGCTTAGAGTCAGGCTGCCTTTATTCAGGCATGGCTGAAATGTGGCATCACATAGTAACTACATAGTAACTTTCCATAGAATTTTCAGGGTTCCAGAAACAAACAAAAATTCATCTATGAGATTGAAACATTTAATATTTCAAGTTCAGGAGAAGATTTGGAGGAATGAACTTGAAAGTGAATCATTGATTGTATTTAAATGTTTTAATCTGCCAAAATGAAACATTAATAAAGGAAATATATTAAATGAACTACAATTTGAATTATTCTGCTGGTTTCATTACCAGCCAATGCTAGGCTTGTCAGCACTTTAGTCAGACAGGTATTGGAAATATATTGCAAGAAACTTTGTTTTCCATATAGTTAGTAGTTTTATAGTTTCATGATTGCAAATTGATTCTTCTGGATTCCAAACTTGTTCAAAAGAATTAAGACTATTATCAATGCCGGAAGTGAAAAACTTTTGAACAAACTCAATTTGACACACTTTGTCATTGTGGTTGAGCCTGTGTTTTCAGGCCTATCTGACATATGGCTATATAGTACCTAATTTGCCAATGCAAATTCACAGCTCTTCAAAAGGAATGAGATATTTTATTTGAGGAGCTGAATTGAGTGACCATGACTTGAAGACATGGATTCAGGTTATCTCAAATATCTTGTTCCAGTGTGAGAACAGTTTAATGTAATTGTTATAATTACAGACAAAAAGAAACTTTTAGATCAAAATACCATGGCAGGGCAAGCTAAATGGCTCTTGCCACAAACCCTGACCACATATATCATGTAAAGAGAAAACTGACTCCCACAAGTTGTCCTCTGACCTCCACATGAGACTTGTGGCATTCTGCCCACCCCCTAAAATAAGCAAATGTAAAAGCATATGTTGATAGAAACAGTAAAGAGGCAGATTCCAGAAAAGAAGGAACATCTCTGCTCATAGGCCTCAGATTCTGTCTGTGTCTTTGGGTTGTTGGAAGCTAGTGGTTTGTTAGGACCTTCCAAAAGATTTTCATCACAGGTCAGACACCGAGGTTGGCAATGAATGACTGTTAAGGGCCTAAAGATAATAAGATAATTTGACCCCAAATCTGCAATATTCTAATTCTCTGTGCCCGCAGAAGTTCTGATCAGTCAGTCAGCCTTGGAGAATCTTTAACACAAGTGCTTTTTCTGGGAGCTTCAGTTCACAGATCCCCATCAGCCAAGCTGATAATTTTGTGAATGTAGAAGCCAAATATTATTTTATGTCTCATGGTGTAGGAAGGCTCAGTTTTTGGATCTGATAAAGCTGAGGCTGAGCAGGAAGGACAGCAGTCTTCAGGGAAGGGAAGTAGTTTGTAAAGTCACTAAGAAAGAAATCTCTGGATCATATTAAATTTACCAGTCATCACGAGCCAAGTCTGATTATTTTTCTGTCTTCTGCATCTGACTGAACATTTATATGTGACACATAAATAGAATAAAACTACCTGACCTAAAGTTAAAGTAATCCAGAACATAGCATGGCCTAAGGAGGGTAGCAGAAACTGTACCTGTGGCCATAATCCTTTTTAGAACTCCAGAACTAATATAGAGGAACAATAGTGTCCAAAGATGGGGAAATTGTACTCTGATCCTTGAGGATTTAATGGCAAACTTTGATAATCATGTCATCACAAATATTTATTGACTTTTTTTCCTGTATGTTTTGTAGTACTCATGCATGAGGTGGTAGAGTATAAGCAAAGAGAAGAGTTATGACAGTATGTAAATTACTTTTTGTTGCTGTGATAAAACACTGTGACCAAAGTAATTTATGGAAGAGAGAATTTATTTTGGCTTATGGTTACAGAAAGATAAGCGTCCATCATGGCAGGGAGACATGGCGGCAAGTGGCAGGCATGGTGGCAGGAGCAGGAGCAGGAGCCCAAAAGCTCACGTCTTCAACTCAGACATAAAGCAGAGAGGGAGCTGAAAGTGGGGCAGGGCAATGAACTCTCGAAGTCCACTCCCAGTGACATACTTCCTCCAGCTAGGATGCACCTCCTAAAGACTCCATGACTTCCACAAACAGCTCCAACAACTGGGAACCAAGTGTTCAAACACTTGAGCCTATGAGGGCCATTTCTCATTCGAAACACCACAGATAGGTTACAAGAAGTTTATATCTAATACCAGAAACTATATATTTAGGAAGAAAGTGCTCGGTCTTGGGAATACAATATACTTAGCACAGTGTGGTTGGCAATTTGCTTAGCAATTTGATCTTCATCCTTTTTTCTTTGCTTTAACTAATAAAGAGGTAAAATTCATCATCTAAATACCTCATCTATCAGTCATTGCACTCATTGCTGCTGGTATGTGAGACATAATTACCATGATGTCTTGGAGGATTAACTGCAGAAGCTTCTTAGTGGTAGAATTGAAGACTCCTAAACAAAACATGCTGACTTCCTTAGAAAATTGAAGATGCTTTTTCTGAAAGAAGGAATTTGAAGTCGGATAAGAGAGGTACTGGAAGTTTGGGGATGGCGTAGAGAAATTCAAGAAGCAGCTGTTCAGTGAGGTTTTAGGGAATACTTATCTAAAGGGTGTTGAAGAATATTTTTTGTTTTATGGCAACTCTCTAGCCTCTGTATATTGCTTAGATACAGACGCTTCTAGGAGACGTCAGTGGAACTTCCTTTTGGAATTTTAAAAAATATATATTATTTTGCAGGAATAGGGAGGGAAGAGAGGAAAGGCGTTTGTGGTTGTCAACCACACACTAGCCTATGTGGCAAACTAAGGCTAGTCTAAATTCAAACTGTAACAGTTAAGCGCATATTTAAGATTAAAAACTTGCACAACTTGCTATTCCATTACATCAGTGAAATCTGTATCTGGATATTACTAAGATTGCTATGGCAGAATATAATCACTGACAAATAACACAAAGACCAGTTATTTTAAAAGAACAAATAAAATGCAAATCATATAGTATGTGAAACAAAAGTTGTAATTCTATTTTCTATAGTTTGAATTAGCAGAAGCAATGAGTATATAGTACTTCCTGGTTGTGTGTTATGGCCATGCCAACCATAAGCTTGAGTTCTCATACTCTCTGTATCTGTGAGAGGTGGTGAAGTGGTGACAGTATTGGTGAAGTGAATAGAGCTTGTGGGGACCTAGTTGTAGAGCAAGCCCCTCAAACTAGGTGATGTGGTTCTAAAGCCCATTTCTCTACCTGCTTGCTATTATGCCATTACTAGTAAAGATGAATACTGTGTACTGAATTTCCACTCATCATCTTTTCTTGATTTTAGACATTTTCAAGCATCTCCCTCTCTCACAAACGAATCTTTAATCTTGTTTGTAGAAAATTGAAAAATCTAATAATTTTTAATTTGAAATGGGTTTTTAAAAAAACCTTTTTGTACTTTTTTTTTTTTTTCTTTCAGACGAGGTCTCCCTGAAGCCCCAGCTGATCTGGAACTTTTTCTGTAGAACAGGCTAGCCTCAAACGCCCAGAGATCCACCCACCTCTGCCTTTAGAGTGCTGGGATTAAGGGTGTGAGCTACCATGCCTAGATGAATCTTTTTTTATGTATTTATTTTTATTTTATGGGTATGAGTGTTTTGCCTGCATGTATGTAAGTGCATCTGTGTCATGCAATGTCTGTGGAGGTCAGAAGAGGGCATCAGATCCCCTCTGGAACTGGAGCTATGAATGGATGTTAGCTGCCTTGTGGGTGCTGGGAACTGAACCTGCCCGGGTCCTCTGCAAGAACAGCCTGTGCTCTTAACCACTGAACCTTCTCTCTGGCCACTTTAAATGTGTTTTGTACTTCACACAGATAAGTACCTTTGTCTGCTTTTTGGAAAGTACCATGTTTGCCCACACTTGTTATCCCAGGTTTTGCTTTTGTTCTCTCCATGTAAACCTCAGCTTCTCCTCTTCATCACTGTACACTGTCAGCAGGTAGTTCAAGTCCCATGACATAGTTCTGTTTCTTTAACTTTCTCAAAGCCAACTGTGCAGTTTGAGTATACAACTTCTCATGTTGAGGTTGTCAATGCAAAAGCACACCTCTCAGCTCAAAGGGGATATGAGATAGTTTATCCTCGAGACAGTATGAGTGACCATGGCCCAGGAACACAGATTTAAGTCGCCCTAAATTCCGTGTTCTAACGTGGAAGCAGTTTCATGAAGTTTTTGTAGTAACTGAACATGGAAAGTCATACATCCAAGTATTTTTCAAATATATTGGTGGAAACATTAAGTAGGCAGTTACAGAAAAAGAGATATCTCAGCTATAGGCCTCAGATGCTAGCTGATGACACGCAGCCTTTTGGTTGGTAGGAGCTAGAGTTTTGTCAATACATTCCAAAGGTTTTGATCTGTTAGTCAGATGATATTAAGCCTGACAGAGGTGGGCAAGGAATAGCTATATAAAGGGCTAAAGATAGTTCAAGATAAACTGCAACTACGCTCTAGACCTGCAACATTCTAAACTCTCAACAGTCTTTAATCAAGTTGATCACCCTTGCAGGAGATTCAGTTTGAAGATGTACTTTTTTTCCTGGGAACTTTCATTCCAAAGTGAATTTATATATGATTTTATTCATAGTTTTTTTTCTTCATTTGGGACATACTAGTTCACAAAACAGATAACTCCTCCTTTGTGAGCTTACAGTTTTTAGTAATGGGAAATAGTTTATGTCAAATTAGAAAGTAGTAAGTGCTATAGAAAAAAGGAAAAACTGAGCAAAGTACTAGGACAAGGAGTGTTGGAGCGGAGGTGGTGGTTGCAGCATTAATCAGAATGGATAAGAAGACCTTACCGAGAGGTGAGTTTTCTGTACTTGAAGGATGTAAATGAAGGTTAAAAAGTGTTTGGTGAGCGGGGCTTGACTGCTGCCTCCCCAGTACTCAGGAGGCAGAGCCAGGCAGTCTCTGTGAGATCAAGGCCAGCCTGGTCTACATAGTGAGTTCCAGGCCAGCTGGGGATACAAAGATAAAGAATAATACATGGTGAGTTGGAGAGAGAGCTCAGTGGGTAAGGTCTGGGATGAGATTGTGTGATCCAGGAATATAAAGAGTGAATAAAGATACCAAGCCATGAAAGACAAAACAAAACAAACAACAAGCAACAAAAGCACTATAGACACATTGTGTTTTGGCATGGCATGACTTTAATAAGGAGGTGACACACACAGAATAAAGTACGATGACAGGGTGAACTCAATGTTGGAGAATGGTGAGGCCTCAGGAGAGTGGAGAGTGACCTGACAATATGATCATTCTAGTTCAAGCTTGACGTAAACTAGGCATAGGCAGTGGTGACATACAGGAGGGGACAGATGCAAGGGACATTGTAAAAGTAAAAACTATAGGACCAGGGAGTTGATCAAATATGCAAAGAGTAAAAGACAAAAGGCAAAAAGAAACCAACAATAACAAACGGTGAGGCATGGTTGTTTCTTTGTGATGCTGAGTCTCCAGAGGAACACAGCACAGGAGTTTGAACTGGGTCTCCATGAGGGACGTGAATCATGCTGAAGTATAGTATGACAGCTGCTGAGATGCTCAGGAGACACTTGTGAATGTTTTTTCAATTTAGTATAGATGTGGGGGATTACACATGCAGGTAGGGACTCAACCTTAAGAGAAATCATATGACAAAAATCCCAAGGTGGCTGGGAAAGAGAGGGGTGAGATTGTTCTCTGGATGTGACACGAAGTCTCTTCTGACTCATAAATTATAAAAAAATTATAATAATGAAAATCAAGGCTTATCTATTATATTGTAGCACCTTAACACATTTTCAAGTGAATGAGCTTATTTGATTCTACTCTAAAAGTCTGTGAGCTAGGTTTTCATTCCAATTTGTATAAGAGGGAGCTAAGAGAATTCAACAGGAGATAAATCTCATAGTGCATGAATCAAAGATTTCAAACTCATAGTGTCTGAGGTCAAATCCTGAGTTCTTTTCCCATGAAATGCTGTAAAGAAACTAGGAAAGATCAAAGCCAAGTCGTCATTCTGACCTACAAGTCTTATGTGATTTTTGAGCTGCTTCTGATTCTCGGATGTTTTCTACTCTCTCCCACCACCAACCACTTCTAATGAGTATGGTGTCTGCCTTTGTTCTTCAACATTCCAGTTGTTATCCCACCTTTGGTCCTTGTACTGGGTGCTCCCTCACCCTTGAATGTGCTTTGTCTAGACTGTAATTTTTCTCACTGCTTGCTTTTTTCTGTCATCCACTACCACCATCTTCCCTAAAATTACACTATGCTTTTTTTCTGTCACCCTTTGCCGTGTTATATAGTCAGCCCATGTATGGTAGTTATGGCCTCCTCTCCCAAGCACTGGCAGGATTGGGTTTTCACTGTTTTGTTCTCTACTGCTTTTTGTGCCCTCATAGGAATGCCTGGCACAGGATCAGAGTCCAGTAAAATCCGTTAACTCCAAGAAGGATTTGGGCTGAGAAGTTATTGCTGGGACTGTCCGTTATAGTTCTTTTTTGCATGTGCCTGGGGTAGAAGACAGACTGGGGACTTAGGAGTGAGTAGCAGTGAGTGGTGGGAACAGGAGATGGGTGAAGCTAAGCTGCCCTCATGTGAAGTTTAGTGGAGAAGGAAAAGAAAAAGATCAGAGAATGGGTAATGAGGCAAAGCAGAGGCAAGGTAAAATTTGATCCTCCTTCCTATAATGAGGCAGACCCAACTATGTTTCTTAGTCCTGTCATCTAAAGAATGGAATGAAAATCTAGTTCACAGACTGGTAAATTGACTGAATCTGGTAGGAAAACAGGCCAAAGATCAAAATCAGAAGGACAAATATGGAAGGGAAAGGAAAAAAAAAAAAAAGTAAAACCAACACAACACAAAACAACAAAAAGAAACCCAGACATAGAACTGGCTTTGTATTAAAGAAACTTTTTACGGAGACCTTCCACATCATTTAATAACATTTCTAACAGTTGTCAAAGCCTAAAGCAAGGGCAAGTAGATTCAGAGAGCCCACCTCTTCTGACAACCTGGGCTCCATGTTGGGAGTGTTGGAGTTGTTAAAACAACCCGCCAGAGTAATCTCTGCCTGCCATTTCCAACCACCTTGCAACATCTGAGATGTCAAAACACCAAAGTAGAGCGTTACACCTTATCATTTAGACAGATCTACAAAGGCTAGTGAAATGTGACTTGGCTAAGATGAGTGTCCTCAGATCTTGCCCGTTAAAGTGGCAGAGGTAGAAAAGGGCTGAAAACAGAAGGGAATTCAATCAGAACTCTGGGGTCCCTGTGTTGTGCAGCAGCCCTTACTGAATACAGGAGGTAGGCAGAGAGTACGCAGTGGACAAAGCCAAGTGCCGAGGAACAATGAGCACAAAAGAAGCAATTTTTGTCTAGAGATAAAATGTGTAGTTCAATCAACTGGTCATGTAAATAGCCAGGGCCCCTTTTCTGGATCCTAAGGAAAATATGTCATACCCTGAAGAGGATTTGATATTACTGTTTTGATGCATGAAATACCACGGGCAAGGCGATTACCTTGATTTTTGTAGTCATGTACCAGGTTGTGCCTATTGCAAAACAGTAATTGCTATATTATCTACATAATTTCTGTATTTCTCTGTGTGCATCCTTGTGCTCCTTCTTTGGGACATAGAAGATAGTTTGGGGAATATAAAATTATATATGGTGTTCATCATTCTTCCTGGATTGTCAGTTTTGGGGGCATAAATGGTTCCATTAAATATGGCCTGTGCATGTCACACAAAGGAACTGAAGCTCAGTGACACAAAATAACACATCCAAGTCGCAGGTAGCTGAGTATGAACAGGATGCAATCCAGCAGTTTGACTTTGGAACATATGCTCTTAACCAAGGCACCATTCAGTCTTTCATAGGTCACAGCTCTTAACACTTTGTCATATCATTTTGTCAAAGAAACAAAAAGCATGTGTACCATGCTTGCACTTCCATGATGTTGGTTTTTTTTTTTTTAAATTGAACTGCTGTGAACATCTTTCCGTGTTCTCTTCAAGCAGGATATGAGAAAAATTGTTCTTTGTGTGGATACATTTGCTGCGTTAGTCTCCTGTTTACTCAATGATGAGCTATGGGATAACTTTGCTGCTCCAAACTTGTGGAGTGATCCTTATAGCTGGAATAGCACACTGGTGATTTGAGGAAGAAAAACTGGTTGTGAATTTTGCCAGCTGACTTAGTATTTGGTTCATCAAACAAAGCAAAACGAAATAAACTGTTCACCTCAGGTGAATTGTTACTAGTCAAATGGGTGAAACTTTTTAGTCAAATCAATGATGTTTTTGTAACTATGAATTAGCTGGGAAATACCAGTGTTTCAAATAAACAGTTTCAATACAATATTAATTCTGTCAGGAGCAAAATTTTTCCACTTAAAATTTTTTAGGGCAGAGGCAAAGTTAGGAGGTGACCCTTAAGTGCTCCCTGATAAAATTGCAGAAATTTGTAGCATCTTTGTTCTTGGAACCCACGCTGTGTGTTTCAAATTCATTTGAGTGTATTGTACTTTCTTTGCATCATAGGCAGTGTTTTTAATGAGTTACTAAATTTCATCTCTGGTTCTGACTGAATTATTCAAAAGCATCTGGGCTTACAGAAATCTTTTAGTTGATAATGCCTGGATTTCCTTTTAAGCATCTTTTTTGGTCCTTGTTTAATGACTCTTTATCATAACACTCTCCAATAGATTCTTTTTCTTATATATTTCAAATTTAAAAGGCTTCATCATAAAGAAAATGTAACACATATCTAGAAGAATGATTCTTACTGCTCTGTCTGCAAAGTAAATTGATGTAAATGCATGAAAAACACATATTGCTAATAATTTGAAACTGTCATTGGCTGTCTTTGCAGGGATACCTAATAGCTAGGTACTTATTTTGAGCATTGTTTGAAAAAACAGAGTGAATATTATTAGATAAACATCTTCAAAGTCAATGCCTGGAGATCATTTTGAATGAGTTCATTCTATAAATTTTTAAAATTGTTTGTCTTTAGGTTTCCCAAACCATATTCTTTACTATTAACAATGACATTAAGTGATAATGACTCAAAGTAGCCACAGATGCTGAAGAGCTGTGGTTGAATTATATTACGGTGGGAAATACATGGGCAGTGACATAATAGTTACTAGGTGGTGCTATGTGTTAGGCCTGTACTGAAAATTTTGAGGGCTATTTCTTTTAAAAAAAACATTTTATTTATTTATTTATTTTTATGTATATGAGTGTTATGCTTGCATGTATGTAAGTGCACCCATGTCATGCAGTACCTGTGGAGGACAGAAGAAGGTGTTGGATCCTCTGAAACTGGAGTTAGGCATGGTGGTTAGCTAACATGGGTGCTGGGAATCGAGTCTGGATCCTCTGCAACAGCAGCCTATTCTCCTAACCATTAAGCCATCTCTACAGCCCCTTGAGGGCTATTTCATCTTTATTGTAATGATACAGGAATTCTGCTGTCCATCTTAGAGATAAGAAAACTGAAAATCAGAGGTTACCTGAGCCATTCATGTGTGAAGTGGGAGGTATAAAATAAATTCGAGTGGACTGCTTTGCATTTAAAACTGGAAACTTCACTCCATTGTCTCCTTATCACATAATGGAAGGCCATCCATCCAATCCATCCATCCACTATGGTATTTTGTTCTTCCTTGTCCTGAGTCCAGTGGAGTACATCCTCCAACAGTTAGGTAATCAGTCTGAAAGTGCTGGTCAGCTTTTAGCTACTCTAAGATTTCACATTGAAAAAAGGAAGCCCCATTTTCTTTATCATAAATATAAGCATTACCTTCTTTCTTCCTTTACATAATTCTATGGGAAAGACCTGAGCAAAATCCACCTTCTATAGCCTCTTTTAAAAAAATACACACCATAAACTATGATACACCTTGAGGTGAAAACAGGATAAACTCCCCAGCTTCTAGTGAAAGAGGAAGTCACCATTTCATTTTGTAGGTGGAAAGGATACATTTCCATAACCTTGGGAAGAAGTAAGGATAAAATCTAGGTAACACCAGATCTCTGCTTTAACCTTTTTATTGCTATATGTTCCCGATACAACAAACAGCATCAGTAGTGTACACTTTGATAAAAAGGAATTTTTAGTTTAGTAGAAAAGAAAGCACATAGGTAAAAAGTATAAGGATATGTACATCTTACAGGAGGCGTATGTGTGTGACCATCTTCATATTCCCTGTAGGCAGATGCATGGACACCCAAGTAAACTAGAGAGAATTTTGTTCTGGTGAAATTTTTAAGAAAAAAAGAAATATATTTAAGGCCTGAGGATTGTTTTACTATCTGGAATTCATCTAATTTGACATTTAAAACTCTTGCACAAAATAGCAGCAATTCTTTAGAGGTATTGAGTCAATAGCTTAGGCTGTTAGTTTACAATGATTAAAACACAAAAGTCCTTCCACATTCTGTGCTTTGAAAGGTTAACACATCCCTAGTTTAGTTTGTATAAGGTATTTCTAGATATTTGTAGAAAATTACCTCAAAAGCATGCTGATAACACTTTTCAGTTCATGAAGAACTTATCTTTCATATACTTAAAACATGTTTTATTGTTTTGTTTTTAAAATAGGGTCTTGCTATATAACCCAGGCTGGCCTCAAACTCATGGCAATCCTCCTGCCTCAGTCTTCTTTTTCTTACCATCATCTTATTTTTTTTAGACAAGATCTTACTATGTAGCCCAGGTTCGCCTCAGACTTGCAGAGGTCTGTCCACCTCCTGAGTGCTGGGATTAAAGGGGTGCACCACCACGCCTGGCAGCCTCAACCTTCTCAATACTGGGATTACAGGTGTGCACCACTTCAAGCTTTGAAGATGTTTCTCATTCACTGTTTCATAAACAGCTATCTGAATTTCTAACTATTTGATGATTTCTTGAAGGGAACAAATCATCAACTACTTTAAAAATGCAAGTATTTCACAAAGGGGGGGGGCTGTAATCACACTTTTTGGGAGGTTGTGACAGATGGATTACAAAATCCATTGTCTGCCTGGGCAATTTAGGGAGATCTTGTCTCAAAATACATAAAAGGCTGGGACCATAGCTCAGTGATAGAGTGCTAATCTAGCATGTGAGTAGTCCTGGGTTTAATCCCAAGTACTGCTCAAATTAAAAAAAAAATACAATTGGGTTGGCTGTGTGGTTGGCTTAAATTTCTCCTTTCTGCATAGAACATAGCATGTACTTCTCTCTAGTTTACTACAATGTCATTGATATTAGTGTAAATATCAAGGACATAAAAATTCTATAAAGAAAAAAATCAACTTTTAATAAATATCTTCAAATCTTCATTCTATGTACAAGTATTTTACATCCACTCCCTGAAGGGAGTATTTCTGACTTTACTGTGAGAAAGGTGATCACTGACATAAATTATTAGCACATTATTGCAGTCAGATGCACTGTGGTTGTGAACATTTGGATATGAACCATGCAGAAAATAAATATCTTAACCATTTTAAAAACACCTTCTTGAATCTTCTTTCAAAGCACTATTACACTCAAGTGTCAATTCTGTCTGCTGACACTTTTCTCAGCTACAAATGAACATACAAAACACTTTTGTGATTATCACAGTACATCAAGTATAACTGTACATCAACAATGAAAACATAACACAAGAATCAAGGGCATCTCAATGATGGCCTCCAAAGTGATGGCAGGAGGGCTGGGCTTTGTCTTACATAATCTCATTCACTGCATCCTGTGTGCACAAATACACTAAGACACCAGTCCTATTCTTATCACTGTAAGGAGAGATGGCATTAGATAAAACATATCACCTGTACATCTGAAGTTTTGACACAAAAAACATAGCAAACCCTTTAGTATCATCAGTAGCTGTAATTCTAACTTCTTCATAATATTCTGCATTGAAAATCGACTCATAGAATGTCATGTAAGGCAATACTCAATGACAGGCACCCAGAACACCCAGAAATGTAAGATAGTAAACAATCATTTGAGAACATCTCAAAATAATACTGATTTCTGCAATGTACAGTATTTACACAACAGCTGCAAATTTGCTCATACAATATTTCTAATATAGATAAATAGGAATACAAGTCTAAGAATTATTTTCCTCATTTCCAAAATTTTTTGAAGCGTAAACCACTGGCATCTGTTCTTATAAATTTTACTGTAACTTTTTTAAAACAAAAAAATCAGCTGATATGCACAATTGGTTCCAGTCTTTCCTTCCTTATATAATAAAACACGTTTAGCTGCTTTCTGTTCCCTTTATTTTCTTTTTCTTTCTTTTTTCTTCTTCTTTTTATTTTTATTTTTTTTGAAAGAGGACTTCCAGTTGGCCTGGAACGCATTGCAATCCTCTGGCCTCAGCCTCCCAAGTGCTGGGATTACAGGCATGAGCCGCCATACCTGGAGTCTTTCCTTCTGATAACAGTCTTTGGTGCTTTCTTCCAATGGATCCTGGTAAACAAATCGATGCAGAACAAAAGGAAGATAAAAGCAACTAAAAAGTGAACCAGCACTTTCTGTTCTTCCACTTACAGAGGACACGAGTAAACTGTGTGGAGAGTTCCACTTTCAACAGGCTGTATGCACCATGCAGGGAGGGAGGTTGTCCAGGGTTCTCTTTGATTTTTAGCTTGGCAGATCCATGTTCTCATCTCTCTAAGGTAGATGACCTTATTGGATGTCTATTGTTAATAATCTTTCCATCTTTCTTTGAGGTTCTTGCCTGAGAAGAAGCACCTATTGAATCACCGATTGCAAGGGAGGGGGCAGCAGCCATGGGTGAGGCAGAGTGGAGGTGACCACTCTTCCTGGATGAGGACAGTGGTATTGAGACTATTGTCTTCCTACCAGCCTGCTGTTCTCTCCTCTGGGAGAAGTCAGTACTGGCAGTTCTACTGTTGGCTCTGAAAGCAGCATGTGTGTTAGGACTTGTCACAGAAGAGAAGCTACTCAAAGATTTCTTCTCAGCAGGAGTCTCTGAGTAGTAAGGAAGGAAAGGTGTAGGCATCACTAGAGACCTAGGCAGGTCACTAGGGTCAAAGATAGCATCACCATGGATTTCAGCAGCATCTTGAAGGTACGGTGGTGGCAGGGTGCTACTGCGCTTGCTACATGACTCACAACACAACTTGTTATAACCTGGGATTGAGCAGTACCGTGCGAGCACCTCCATTTGACAGAATATGGACTTGTCTCCCAAGCATGGCTCATCTGCAAAGACATAAAGGAGAAAATAATACACATGCTTAAACATGAAGGGAGGGAAATACACAAAAAATGTTGATCAGTACAGAAAGATTTCTGTGATATCTGAAATCAATACATGAGCCTTTGTATTAAAACTATAAACATTAGGATTCATTCACTGCAATAAGTAAGGATTTTCTAATTTTTATTTTTTGAGGTAGGGCATCGCTGCCTTGCCCAGGCTAGCCTCCCAGGTACTGGGATTAAAAACATGTCCCACCACACCCAGCTGAAAAAAGTACTTGGCATTATTGTTATTTTAATATCTCCAGACAGAGTATTCAGACCACTGAGGGGAGTTTTGTCTTTGACTAGGAATATGTGCCTCATTTTACAATGAAAGAACTGGGTTCATTTTACTACAGTCATTTTTAAGATAAAGGAAAACCTCATTTTTAGCTGCATAATATTGAATTTTAGCTTTGCAATAGGGTACCTCTGCAATTATTTAAAAATTTAAACCAAATATTTCATCGATTTATTTGATTAATTAAATGAATAGCAACGACCCCTATTGGAACAGATTAAATCTTAAATATTTATCACCAAAGAAGATATATTCATCTCAGGATGTCTTTTGAAAACATCTGTATCAAGTGTGCCAACTTTGTTCTCAATCACATTTCTTACATTTAGTTTTATGGAATTAATAGTATCTTATGCTTACAGGGAAGCCAAGTAACTCAAAGTTCTTGTCATTTTTGTGTACTCACACCTTTCTTTTAAAGTTTTATTGATTGTAGATTATACAAATTAATTTACAAAATCTAAATAGTATAGTCAGGCATGGTGGTACACACCTGCAATCCTAGTACTTGAGTGGCTCTAGATCAGACATTCAGGGCCAACTTTGACGATGATAGCAAAAGCTTGTGTCAGAAAAAGAATCTAAGCATTGAGCTCCAATATTGTGTATTTTCAGTCATACCCAATGGAATGATAGATTGTAGCCATAGCCAATTTCTCTAAGAAATACAGACCCAGTATATTTCTAGAGACAAATGCATTTCTGTATCCACTTCAATAAGAATATGGCACTTATGGAATGTCATCACTTAAAATACCAATGTATTAATAAATATATATGCAAGAAAATATTTATATTAATATTTGTGGAATCCCTTTAGATAGACTTTTTTTTTTTTTTAAAAAAGGATCAGTTAGTGACATTAATTTTGTTTGAGCTGTCAATTCCTGTCCTGTCCACATCCCAAGTTGTGGAATGAATAATATTGTCTTGACACTTACAGGCCTATAGAGTATGGAGTTTGAATACTTCACATTTTCTAAGATGGGTATTTAACCATGTTATTAGTGACAGAGGATCAATGGATTTGACTTCAAAATACTGATATCTTGTGAATTACTTTTGGTATCGATATAAAATAAGGAAATGGTTTCCACCAATGTGATTAAGGCCATGGGTTCTGGCATGAGAGGAGTTTATTTGCCTGTTTTATTTTTCTTCTTCCCTTTTGACCCCATCAGCCTCTGCTGAGGAAGTGCTTAGAATAGTCCTCTGGCATTAGAGAAGGCCTCAGTTAAGGCATTGGTTTAAATATGAGCACTTTGCTGCTGCAGAGAATGACTGACAGCCCAGGTCTCATTAGGGCCAGAATGTGATTCTAAGTTGTAGAAGAAAGTTTTTAAGAACAAATAAGTTTCCCAGTCATTTTCCTAGGCCTAAATAGGAAGAGCTTAAAGGCAAATAAATATTGCAAATGAATATAATCATCTAACCTAATCAGTCATTAGAATAAGGGGGAACTTTCCCATTCCACTCTAGGTCATAAGAGCTTCAGGAAAGGATCTGTGTACCTGGGCTCAAAAGGCGATTTGAAGAGTATGAGACCCAGAAAGTTGTAACCTGACTGAGACGGTATAGAAATATATGGCCTTTCAGAAGTCTCAGAATTGACTTTTAGGCCTAGATTTCAGAGCAGTGAAGCACCTGAAAGGAACATGGACCCATTAACCTAATATGCTATCTCTTTAGCACACTGGTTTTACAATAAATTTTTTCAGTACCCCTGGCTAAATGAGAAGCAAGTAAATCCAGTCACACACAGGGCTCTCCCAGCTATTAAAAGCAATAGTTTAGCTAGAAAGTGTCCAGTCTTGCCAGTAATAATATGTAAGGACAAACTATTGCAGTCATAGTAAACTTTAAGGTTCTTCTTGTGTGTAGTTTGCTCTCTTGGTGTTTCTTGAGTTTTGAGATTTCAAGTACTTTACAGAGCAATGTCTAGATAAGTCTTATGTCTCCCCCTCCTGGTCAGGATGGTCCTTGCCATTTTAAATGACATTGTCAAAATTTAAAAACTCACAGCCTAAACTTTCCAAAATTAAAATGGGAGAGATAAATAATGCCAGCTAGTTTTAAAAACCAGAGGGAACCATATTACTCCAACAACCTACTAACAAATTACGCATAGCAGATCCAGCAATATATGTCTAGGTAAGGTTTATCTGAGAACAATTGGTCTTTGCCCAAGATTTATCTAGAC
>NW_008339438.1:97789-99497 GCF_000622305.1 Nannospalax galili | reverse complement strand
CTCCTCCCAAGCCCATGTGACCCCTGAGGAGCAGATCCTCAAATGACCTTAAAAGCAAAAATAAATTAGTTTATCTGGGCCAAATGTATGGCCTTGAACACCCAAAAGGAAAGTATAACCGAAGATTAGAGGGGCCATTATAATTTTTTAAGAGTCCATATGCATAGCTAAAGGCTATATAACAAGCAACAATGCCAGATAGGAGATACCTTCTTTTGAGTTGTTGGCCAGGGTGGCCAAAAGGATTTCCAGATAGTAACCTAGCATAGAACTGGGAAAATGAACAGCAGACCTCAATCTTATCTAAAGGAATTTTGGCAACTGATGGTTGTTAGATGAGGAACAGCTGACCTTCCTAAAACAAAGACCTCTAGATAGGCTGACTAGATTCACCAGATGGAAAAGTAGTGGGGAATGGCTGGGGTGCCGACAACACAGCGGACGGTAGCAGAGATAACAGAGTATAAGGGCTCTAGATGGGGAGGGAGGGTATGGGAGGGTGCCACCTGGGAAGTGGATGTATAGTTGAATAAGATGGTTTGAGATGTTCTGTGTGATACACACACACAAACACACACACACACACACAAATACAAATCAACAAATTATAAAAAATGTATATTTGAGGAGGAAGCATTAAAATTTACGTCATATTAATTAGTAGAGGTGATAAACATTACCATTGCAATCTACGCGATGATTTTATAGACATACACAGGCGCCAAGGATCCAAGTGCAACCGATTATGGCTAATAATAATCAGATACATACAGATTAGAGATGCTTGCGCCAAACATCTCAGTAGCAAAAACAGTGAGTCTTTCTGTAAGAAACAGTATATTTTAAAATGAAATGGAGATCTTTTTTAAAGGTTAAAAATTCATTCAATTTTATGTTTTACAGGGCTTATACTGAGTTCAATATTGTATAACTGTATTAATTCAATTGTGAACCTAAAAATTTACCATCACTTTTGAAAGAGATGTATTCTTGCTCTGGAGTGTGTTACTGAATGTGTTAAAGCCATAACAAAATGCTTCTAATCATGTAGTTATTAAAAATGAAAAAATATTACTTCATGTCACTCATCTGGATGAGGTGCTTTTAGCGGTTCTGAAAAAATGCAGTTTCCACAGCAGCAACTGCTTTGTCTCCTAAGGGATTCCAAATAGTGCAGACTTTTATGAGCATCTGAGGTTTTGATAATGCAGTCTACCTACCACAGACTGATGGGGCACAACCACTTTTAATAATTCTTGACAGAAATGTGTCAATCTTTTATTACACTTTGCTTCTGCTGGCCGTAAGTTCCGAACGATCATTTCCTGGGCCACAAAGGTGTCACCTTGAAAGCATCTGATATCCAGTCAACACTCTTTAATGGAATAAGACACTTGATCTGAATGTGTGACTCTGGGGATCTAGTAAATAGGAATTCGTCTTCGTTTTCTAACACACAGAACCCCATCAACAGTGTTGCCTATGCACATTGCCCATTTGCACCCGCAGATTATGTTTGTCTGAGGTGAATTCAATTCTCACCGAAGTTTGCGGTCAGTATTTTAACACCTGAATTGCTTTATCAGTCCAGGGTTATATCCCATCGAAGTCCACCATACAGTCTTATTAACTAATCTGTCTTGGGATACCAGCTTAGTGCTTGGATTTATTTCCTGATTACACTACATGGAAAAGTGGGACATCTGTC
>NW_008339438.1:94556-95561 GCF_000622305.1 Nannospalax galili | reverse complement strand
ATTAAACCTCTATCAGATGTGTCACTGGTGAAGATTTTCTCCCATTCTGTGGGTTTTCTGTTTGTTTCCTTCATTGTCTCCTTTGATGTACAGAAGCTTTTTAGTTTAATAAGGTCCCACTTGTTAATTCTTGCCCTTGTTTCCTGGACTATTGGTTTACGGTTTAGAAAGTCCTTTCCTACACCTATATCTTGTATATTTTTCCCAATGTGTTCTTCTAAGAGTTTCAGAGTTTCAGGCTTTACATTGAGGTCTTTGAGCCATTTGGAATTGACTTTTGTGCAGGATGAAAGATAAGGCTTTAATTTCATTCTTCTATAGGTGGAGATCCAGTTTTGCCAGCACCATTTGCTGAACATGCTGTCTTTCCTCCTGTGAATGTTCTTGGCCCCTTTGTCAAATATAAGGAGGCTGAAATTGCATTTACTCTCATATTTGGGTCTTCAATTTTGTTCCATTGGTCTATGGGTCTATTTTTATGCCAGTACCATATTGTTTTTACGACTATATCTCTGTAGTAGAGCTTAAAATTTGGTATAATAATCCCCCCAGCATTGCTGTTAGTTCTCAGGGTTGTTTTGGCTATCTGGGGTCTCTTGTGCTTCCATATGAATCTTAGGTTAGTTTCTTCCAATTCTGTGAAAAATGTCATGGGGATTTTGATTGTCATTGCATTGAATCTATATATGACTCTTGGTAGGATGGTCATTTTCACAATATTGATTCTTCCAATCCATGAGCATGGGAGGTCCTTCCATCTTCTGATGTCTTCCTCAATTTCTTTCTTTAAAGAATTAAAATTTTCCTTGTAGAGCTCTTTAATGTCTTTGGTCAGGTTTATTCCAAGGTATTTTATTTTATTTTTTTGTGGCAATTGTGAATAGGAGGGTTTCCCTGTGTTCTTTCTCTGACTGATTGTCATTGATATATAGAAAGGCTATAGACTTTTGTACGTTAATTTTGTAACCTGCCACTTTACTGAATGTGTTAATAATTTCTAGGAGT
>NW_008339438.1:72592-92077 GCF_000622305.1 Nannospalax galili | reverse complement strand
CTTCTTTTATTTTTGAGCTTTATGTGTCTTTGTGGTTTACTTTTTGGGTATGAAGAGCTGGTTCGTCTAAGCTTCTGGTTCTCTCTTTTGATTTTATATTGGTGTGGCTGGACTGATTTTGTCTTCAGGAGTTCCGCGGTGGCCCACTTCCAATGTGGATCAGAAGTTTTCAGACTTTCTCCTTAGGTCTGGAATCTTCTAAGAATGATTTTGGCCTCAGGAACTTGGGTGTTGGACTGACCTGAGATCCTGGCCGTGGCTTGCCATGCAGGGATGCAAAGGCAAATGTGGTGGGAAGAAGCCCCAAGATTTCCCAGGGAGTGGATTGAGTAGCTGGGTTGTACTGGATGCAAAGGATCAGGGAGCGGAAAGATAAACCTCAGAGCCCCAGAAAGAGGCTGTCAGCCCCAGAAACAGGCTAGCGGGTGTTGAAGGGTCAGGGAAGTAAAGGGAGGTGAGGGCAGGGCCAGGTCCAGAAGCAGTGCTCCTGGGGCCCAGGGAAGGCACTAAGTTGGTCTGGGTGAAAAAGATCAGGAAGCAGTATTGGTTCCCCAGGTGTCTGGGGACCCAGGACTAGGAATGGCACAGGGCCCAAACTAGTAGAGAGCAGCGGGGAAGATGGAAGGTTGAATGTGGCTTGGGGAGTCAAGGCACGGAGGTCTGCTCTATAGACTTACCCCAAGAGGCCTGAGGATAGGAGTGCAGGCTAGGAGAGTTAGCGGGTGGTACAGGTCCCGGGAAGCAGAGAGAGGTGAGGGCGTGGCCAGGTCCAGAAGCAGTGCTCCTGGGGCCCAAGAAAGGTACTAAGTTGTTCTGGGTGAAAAGGATCAGGAAGCAGTATTGGTTCCCCACATGTCTGGGGCCCCAAGACTAGGAATGGGGCAGGGCCCAAACTAGGAGTAGAGAACAGCGGGGGAGATGGAAAGGTGAATGTGGCTTGGGGATTCAAAGCACAGAGGGCTGCGCTATAGACTTACCCCAAGAGTTCTAAGGATGGGAGTGTAGCGAAATGGAGAAATTTTTTAAAGGTTAAAACCTCATTTAATTTTATACCGTTTATACTGAGTACAATAATATATAACTGTATTAATTTAACTGTAAACCTAAAAATTGACAGCCAATTTTGAAAGAGATGCATCTTAGCTCTGGAAATTGTTGCTGAATATGTCAATGCTGCTGTAATGAAATGCTTCTTCTAATTATGTGGTTATTAAATAAATAATTTTTTAAAAAGTTATGAGAAAATGGTGCTTTGCCAATTTTGTTGCAATAAAACACATCGATTTCAATGATATTTATGGGTTTATAAGCTAAGGAAAAAGCAACATTTTCATCTTGAGTCTCACCAGTGTGTCAAAGTGTGCACTAATGGGGGCAGCAGGAAAGAGTTAGGTGCCTTCCTTAATTGCTGCCCACCTTGTTTTTGGAGACAAGTTCTCTGTGTCCCCCCAGGTGGGATTATAGGTGTGTGCTGCCATGCCCAGCTTTTTACATGAGTGCTGGAGACAAGCTCAGGTATTCACGTTTGTGTGGCAAGCGTCCTCGCTGAGTCACCTCCCCAACCCCTCAATTTACATTTTTAACTAAATAAAGTATATTCCACTTTTGGAATACAATTAGTAGGTTACTCAGGCAAATTGATTAATTTTAGTATATGGGCAAGGTATCTATTTTGAAATCCCTCTTTATATACCTGGACAGTTATTGGGAAGGACTTTAGAGTTGAGTAACATTTAATCTCTATTTGTCTACATTTTGGAGCATTCCAACAGGCTTTGAGAGAGTTTACTAACTATAATTTCATATCATTTAAAATGTAAAAAAGAAAAAAAATGTAGTCCCCATTCACAATGCACACTGACAGGCTCTGTTTAGGCTTGACACATCCTACCCACTATCATTACCATGTGGGTATAACTCAGAGACACTGGTCACTGTTCCAAATCATTCTCAGACTAATATTTCTGAAGATTCTTTATAAGAAAATATTAATTCCAGAGTTTACCTACATTTTGCTTTCTGATGATCAAACTCATTATAATGGTAAGATTGATTAGTGGTATACGTACCATTACAGGGAGGCAGCTGGCAGGCTCTGGTGGACTCGGGCTTTTCACCATCACAGTCATCTCCAGCCCTGCAGAGGACCTGTCTCACCTCTGTTCCTTCACCACAGGTCACCGAACACTACAAAGAGAAAGGCTGTAATTACAGGTATTTATTCCACCAGGACCAGGCACATGTATACTCACAGGTGCCCACATACAACCCCTTTGCCAACTCCGGAGTTCCTTCTTAAGGAGGAGGTGCTGTGAAGAGGTTTTGAAGACAGATAACCATGGATTTATATCTTGGCTCCATTATTTAGCAGCTGGGGCATGTTAATTTTTCTCTGAATCACAGCACTCTCATTTAGGTAACTAGAATAATAACTGCCCCAGAGGACTGCTGAAGCATTGTATGAAAAACAGGAAAAATGCCTGGCACCTAGTGAACAGCTGGCATAAAAGGAGCCATAGTTATGCTGTCAGGCTGCCCAGAGAAGCCAGTCCTGGAATGTAGTTGCCCACTCCTGTATTTTTCTTACAGATGGAAGAATTTATTGCAGCTCTAGAATAAAGCTGATAAACTCATGGACTATTGAGGTAGGCAGGGCTAGAAGCTTTGTTCCAGGTCCCTGAGGAGGAACGGGACAGGATTTCTCCACAATGTCCTGTGTGGATGACAGGGCCTTGCCTGTTCCTCACTTGCTAGGAACGGTCTCCACTTTCTCCTTTGCCTGCTGTTTGATGCTCATTCCTCCTATGAGCCCTCTTCCTATGGCCCATGATTCCTTATTTTGAGTCTTTAGAAATAGCAAGCACAAGTGGTAATATAGACAACAACGAGTCAGCCAGTCACCAAACACCATTTGACCCCTGGCACTGGCTGGGTACTGGGGAAGAAAGGCACATGATCTTTGGACTCAGGAGTCCCAAAATGCTCTGTCCTGAGCTGCACACTAGAACTGATCTTGTTCCTGCCTTATGAATATAGAGGGGGATCTACTGTGAGGACACCACCAGGCAGGCAGGAGTTTGAACTATGACAATGAACCTTGTTGTAGGATGGAGCAATTGCTAGAAAGAGACAGGGAAGAACAAGCTGGGTGAAAGGAGTTGGCTTGAACAAGCATGGTTTGTTTGGAACAGAAAATTTACCAGAACGAAGACAGAGTGAGAGCAATGACAACCATACCAGTAGAGCAGTGCATTGCATGCAGCATTGGGTTTAAAACTTTACGTAGGAATAGAGAAGTCACCAAAGACCTCAGAGGACTGGGGCCCTTTCAGATGCTTCCACATCACAAGACACCTGAACATGGTTTTCCACTACTACCTAATCTCAACTGCAAATACTATTTTAAAGTATTAACTATTCCTAGCATCCTTAGTTGGTTAGAAAATATGCCAGTTTTTCAGTTCACACAGAGCCTACTTGGTATTTAACTTCAATTAATATACACTGCACATGCTTAGTGAGAGACCAGCCAGGGCTACATAATGAGGAGAGAGAGAGAGAGAGAGAGAGAGAGAGAGAGAGAGAGAGGAGACTGAGACCCACACACCCACCTCATTCCAGGGCCCTGTTTTCCACTGGGCTGGGCATGACACTCTGTTACAAGGCCGGCGGCTCTCAGGACGGTCACCCATGCAGTACTTGCTGTGCACAGAGCGGTTGGTGCCATCATGGAGTGGCTGTAGGCAACGCACAGTGCGGAGCTGGAAGCCTGAGCTGCCACAGGTTTTGGTACAGTGTTCCCATTCTTCTGCTACCCATCTATGAAATGGGGATTAGGATGGATTCCTGTCACTGGGATGTAGATTGTGCAAATCCCCACACTGCAAAACCTAGGCATTGCCCCCTTTCTGAGCAAATACAGCTTAGGGAGGAACAGCTTTGGAAAATAGGCCCAATACTTTTCTTTTTCACCTATTGCCACTTTTTCTGCCTCTTGGTGCCTCTGGAATGTATCTTAAATTTACCCTAATTAAGTTTAGGCATGATGGTGGTTTTCAAAAGCAGCACCAGCTCATATTCAATCATAACCACTAACAGGTACAAAACCCTTAGGAGTGAATCAGAACAGGAATCCATTTGATGTTTGTACAACAAAAGGATTTGGCTGCTACTGCTTTTTCCATGAATTCTGCTGAGGTTACTCATTTTACTATTCTGAAATAATCATTGATTTCAAGAGTGCTACCTATCCTTTGTGGATATGTCCATTATTACTAGCTCTTAGTAGGCTAATAGAAGAAATCAGGTATTCAGGCTTTGGTAGAAAGTGCCTCCCAGGAATGTACCTAATAAACAATGCTTCTTAAGAGAAACATTCAAAAGTATTTCCTATAAAACATTCCCATAATCTAATATTAGTGCCTCAAAACTCTGAGAATCTGCTGTGTTTACATAGTTTTCTACTATATATGGTTCTTGAGACCTTCAGGGCCTCTCAGTGTTGAGTTCACCTGAAAACCAGAAATGTATATATCTACAAAGCGCACTTCAAATAAGAAACATATCTTTAAAGGAGAGTCACAATTGAGGCCTTCAAAGCTGACACAATTCCTTAGTCTACCTACCATATTTCATTTCCAGTTTGACAGACTAGGTCAGTCTTAAACTGTGCATACAAAGAGTACAAAAGTATTAGCATAATTTAGGACTTCATATTTATGGAAAGGATGGATAAAGTATATGCCTCAATTACATACATACTGACTAACCAGATGAAAGAGGAAAAAGATGAAATACACAAAAAGTTACTGTGCTAAAAGTCATTAAGTATTGTATCTGTGAATCGAATGGCTTTAGGGAGCTGTAACTGATGAGCAACACTCTCAGAGACCAGTGATGACTGCAAAATTGAAAACCTAAGCATATAAAACAAAAAGCTAACCTACAAAAGTCCCCAAAAGAAACTGGAAAATAGAGGAAAAAATTTCAAAGACAACATTCCAGAATTGAAAGAGACTACTAGTTTTTTTTTGTTTTTTTTGTTTTTTTTTTTTAAAAAAACAGGTTTTAAAATGTCATTGGCAAAAACATGGATGAACCTAGAGGCCATTAAGTTAGATAATCAGGAATATAATGCTAAATTTTGCATGGTTCCACATATGGAATCTAAGAAAAATGAATTCGTTCAAGTAGGAGGCAGAATGCGGGGGAGGGGGGGTAGAAGAGAATGGGGACTGTCCATCAAAAGACACAGCTGCATTTAGAAAAAGTCAGCTTTTGAGATCTACTGCACTGTGATCACTACAGCTAATAACAATGTGATACATATTTTTAAATTGCCATGTGTAGTGTTTTACAAGTGCATACCACAGTGAAAAGACCAGTAAAGACGGTGAGGGCTATGTTGATTGACCTGATTTTATCATTCTTTATCAAAATAGCACTTGTACCTCATAAATATGATTATCTGCCCATTGACATAAATCTACAAGTACACAAGATGGTCTTAATGACTGCTTCATCACTAGGAAAGTTTTAGATGGTAAGAACAAAAAGACCTTGAGAACTCTGAAAGACAAGCAAAAAAACAGGTCCTATAGAATTAAGAATCAAAAGGACAATCTTTCAACAGCAACACTAGAGTCTAGCCCACAGTGGGACAATGATTCTGAGATTCTGAGGGAAAATGTAGTTTAAAACTGTATCCATATGTGCATGCTTGCAGATGACAAGGTGAGCATAGAGGCAAGTCATTTCTCATACACTTCAACCTCTTACATCCTTTTCCTAAGAATCCACATTTAATTCTCGTATAAAATGTTTACTTTTAATATATGCTTTTTCCTTTAAGTCTATAGAAAACTAGAAGGTCTTAAAATAGATGAGTGAACTCAGAGGAGATGTAAACTATTTCAGGAAATAGGGGAACTCCAGGAGAGAGCTGGGCATGAGCCCAGGCTGAGGCAGAGACTGCGTCTGTTAACTAGAGAAAAGTGACAGGTGCTTAAGTGTTTAATATTGGAGGTGAATGTCCCCAGGGAAGAATAAACATTAATTAGTAAAAAGCAGTATGAAAACCAAATATAATAATTAAGACCTTTGTTTACTCTAAAAGAAACAGTTATACAAGAAAGGAAAGTACATTTGCTCTGGAACATGACTCAGCCATTGAGACACATGTGAATTTGAGTTCTTGGCATCAGAGATAGTCAAGGGTATGTGGTTGTCACTATTGAAAGTGTGAGAAAGAAGTGAGTTCAGTCTAGAAATGCTGTGACAAATGCTAAATATTCACATTCCACAAAAGAAATTTAATACTTAATGTCTAACCAGCCACTTCCTCCCAAAATCAAGAGGTCAAATAATAGTCTACTTCTAGAAACTAGTAATTATCAAAAGGAAGAAAATAGGCAAAAGTGTTTTAGGAGCAGGACTACAGGGAAAGTTGGAGCACCACGGCTTTATCCTCCTGGAAAGATCTGATGATTTAAATAGGTACATGTAAAAGCTTTGAATAAAATACACTCAAACTTTAAAATCCCCCTATGACAGCAGGATCTGACAATAAGTGCTCACAGCGGGTGTGTACATTCCTGAATGTTGCACATGCGTCTGATAGGTTTCGGCTTTTTATTGACCTCACAGAAGCTGCGGTGAACCATTTTATTATCGCTCTTCCTACGGCATCCATATTTTGTATACTGAAAACCTGAAACAGGAAATGTTTGTTTAATCACTTAAAAGTATGCATTTGAATATTCCTTCAATCCTTTAATAAATACTTGAGTGCACACACGATAGCAGGTACTAGGACAGATACCATTTTAAAGTTAATCTTTCCAGAACTTACATTTAATAAAGAATAAATACTGAAGTTTGTTAAACAGAAGCTGTGTACTTGGTAGGGAGTGAAACTCTGAATGTGCATTGTCTTGTGTGAGGGATGGATATGAAAACCACTGTGAGAATCAAAACTGGGCAGCACAGGCCTTGGAGAGCTAAGCGATCGAGCACCAAAGGAACCCGAGGACAGGGCACCTGCTCAGCGGGCAGAGGGACAGGGAAAGCTTACAAGATCAATACATCCCTGAGCAGGATAGTGCAGCACAAAGAGTGTTAGAGAAAGAAAATAAAGCAAAGTTTACTTCAAGCAAAGGAAAGAACATGCGTGCAGGACATGCGTGAAGAGGGATGAGCTAAGGTAGCATCAGGTCTCCAAAGTGAAGACCCCCAGATAAGCATTTGGACTTTATCTTGAAGGTCATAGGGAATGGTTTACCAAAGGGGGTCTCCCAAAGTGTCATTTTGATATTTGTAAAACAATTTTTTTATTGAAAAATTTCCAACTTATAAAAAGGTTTTAAGGACCTCATAAGCATTGGAATAAACTCAAATTGATCTTGTGTTAACATGTCATATTTATTCCCTCTGTATAATTTACTATATGTGTAGATTTTTCCTGAATAATTTCAAACTAAGTTGTAGGCCTCTATTTTCATGTTTTTATTTTATGTGTATGAGTGCTTTGTCTGCATGTATATAAGTGTACCCATGTCACACAATGCCCATGGAGGTCAGAAGAGGGTATTGTATCCCCTGGAACTAAAATTATGGATGGCCATTAGCTGCCATTTGGGTGCTGGGAACCAAACCCAGCTCCTCTGCAAGAGCAGCATGTGCTCTTGACTGCTGAGCCATCTCTCCAGCCTCAGCTGCAGACCTCTTCATTTCTCAGTCCTAAACATTTCACGGCATTACAAAATAATTCTTAAAACACAATATGCAGATAATGTTCAGACTCTGTCACTCTCCTTGTAATGTCCCTTCTGACAATGCTTTCCTAGCTGGGGACTGTGTGCTTCATTTAACTCCCATGTCTTCTTAGCCTCCAGTAACAGGAATAAGTTTTCAAACCCTCTTTATCTTTCATGTATTCAACAGTCTTAAATTATTTTTGCACAATATCATAAATACGGCTTTGTTGAATTGTCTCCCAATGATGAGATTCAGCTTATGAACTTCTGGAAAGACCGCTACTTGAATGACTTTGTATCCTAAGGGCCACATTTTATATGATTAGCGGATTTTAATTCAGAGAATAATGTAATTCTACTCATTAATTTACATAAAAAGCTAGGAAAGAAATAGAGAGAGAGAAGAAAATCAGTCAGTCAAATTACAATAATCTTCCCTTTCCAAACAGTGATAGAAGCCTAATGAGGAAGACACAGATACAGTATATATCAAAATGGTATCTGATAAAGGCCTTAGGACAAAGTAGATGTTGAACACACAGCACAAGGGAAGATCTGATTCAAATATTTTACATCCCTTCCAGAAACACAGTTTTGAATTTTAAAGTGAAAATTTTGCTTATCCAGGAATTCCTTACTATGAATAGTTTGTTTTTATTTTTTAATTATTTAGTGCTTACTGTAATTTCCTGCCTGTTTAATTTTGTCATGGCTTGCTTAATGCTAGAATGTTTGTTTAGAACTTGATGAACAGAAGATGGGAGAAACTGAGGACAATCAGGTATACCTCAGGGATCTGTTCTGGGGAAATGAGAAAGGCAGTATGGTGCAGTGGCATGTGCACTTGGGAGACCTGGTTTGAATCCTGGTATTGGGAGAACTCCTTATATTCTCTGTGCTTCATTTTCACCATCTGTATACTAGAGATCAATCCAGAACTCACATAGAGCCATTATGAATGTTGACACAGGATATCTGATGCTTTCAGGATAGCAGCTGGCTTCCATCACAGCATGATCAGATATGTGGTTATATGTTACTAAATGCTCTATTACAAACACAAATGGAAAATAAATGCATAGACATGAACAATAAAATGGACAAGGGTAGCAACCAGAGTGCATTGAATTTAGGAAAGTTTTAGGGTTTGGGAAAAGTGATGATGGGCATTTCTGCATTAAACACGGGACATAAAGAACCTAGAGAAAGAGCAAGGGGATTTTATGGTCTACCACTGTAATAAGTGGAATCATCCCCTTTGCCAGTTCTGAGAATTAGTAACGATGTTCTTTATGCATACATCCTGATTACTGTTGATATTTCTCCTCCAATACAAACTGCAGCCTCAAATCAGAGATAGTTCTTGGTGAAAGACTGGCTTTTTGTCTGACTTATATGTTAATATGAAACTCATTTTTTCACTAATTAAAAAGAGACATGAAAGGAGATGGGAAGAGAAAAGGGGTCATTGGGACAAGAGAGCATAATGGGGCTGAATATGATCAAAATACACTGTGTATTTGAATGAAAGTGTCATAATTCAACCCATTATTACATGTAACTAGTGTAGAATAATAAATTGATTCAAAATGTATACAGCTCTTACCTCCACCACAGGGTTTGGAGCACTGAGACCAACTCTTCAAAGCCCACTCAAAGGTGTCCAGCTCCTCCTGGATGACATTGTTGCTGTTGATTGTTGGTACGGAGTCTTCATGAATGATGTACTTATATGTCAGGCTGGAGCGTGTGTCATTCTCTTGAGGTATGATCTAGTGTATACACGAAATTGAAAAAGCCACAGTAAACATTATTTCATAATCTTACTTGAAATATACATATATGTGTGGAGAATATATTTAAATAGAGTTACATCATATGGGGTGCTAATGCTCCCCCCAAGAGTCCTAAACTAACAAAACCCCAGTGCCAGGCATGGAAAACCTCCCTTCAGCTTGTTGGTAAAGGAGGGGGATCCAAGAGACTCCCAACCAATACAGGCTATTAAGTGTTAATCTTATTTGCCTCCCAGAACTCAAAAGTAACTCTATTGGCTTTAAATTTTGAGTGAAAATTTAAGTGTTTCAGAGTATTTTCTTTTTTTAAAATTGGAAAACTTTATTTTCTAAAACAGAATGTTTCTTGATTCCAACAGCTCTTATGGCTATCTAAATCTTTCAGCCCTGACAGCCTAGCAGCCATGATCTAGATACAAAGCTGGGGTTCAGGGCTTCAGAGAGGAAGAGAAGCCATGACCATTGCTTATTCACGATTGCCTTCTAGCTATTAACTTCCTACCTTTTTCTATACTCATTATTAGAACTAGCCCAAAGTCTTGAGGCATACCATCATGTTGGTTATGGATGGAGGCTTTGAAGTCTTGTAGCCATGCTGCTGGAAAGGGATGGAATTCTTTAAGAGTCAAAAAGACCTTCTGTTCTCTAGTCATTTGAACTTAAATGCTTTACACGATTTTCAGACTTAAGAAATTTTTGTTTGTGCTACATTTAAAACAATAATAAGTTCTAGAATAATAATCATCTCTTCCTGTCTTTGACTATTATCTCATTTCTTCTTATTTATCTTTTTTTGAATTCCAGTTAAATGTATATTAGGTCTTTCCATTCTGTTCCATCTTTAGAGCCTGCCTTCTTTGTATATTTGTGTGGAACAGCACCCAGTATCTGCTAGGCATATATAAGACCACTGACTATAAGGAACTCTCTGCTTCCTTCAGACTCCTGGAGAGGATGCTAGGTGAACCTCCTAGACAGACAGACCATCTCCTTGGAATTGTGAGCACACTTACAAACCTGTACTAAGTAAGGCTTATGTGGAGTGACCAGATCTTTGTCTTTGATCAGCCCTCAAATCCTTCTAGCTCCCTAAAGGAAATAATGGATAATGTTCCAATAATTAACATAAAAAATAGGATGCTCCTCTAGTGAGTAAAGACAGCTTTAAACTGTGTAAATCAAAACCAAAAAAGAACTTGTAAGAGGCAAATTCTATACTTCCTGTAGATATCCAAAATATTAATATTTCTCCCTGATTTTTGAAGGTGAATTGAAAGCTGAGAAAATTCTTTGAGAGTATACCTAAACCACAAGGAATGCTAACAGATGTTCTCAATACACAAGGAGATAAAGACTTAAAGAACCTCAGAAATGGGAAATTTGTGGCTAAATATAAAAACCTACTTTTTGCTTTTGTTATCTTTTATCTTTAACTTATTCAAATAAAATATAATACTGTTCAGTTTATAATGTATACTGTTATAATATATGAGAATTCTAGACACAAAACTGGGAGATAAATAGACTTACAAAAACAAGCAATTAAATATTCATGTATTTTAGATGAGCATCTTTTAAGATAAATTGATTATAACATTATAAACAAAATAAACTACATAATAGTCTGCATGGCACATACCAGAACAATAACGGGGTCATGTAAGGGCCCATCAGTGTGAAGAGTTTCAATGTCATCTTCAATGTTATAATCCCACTCCACACCAAGATCTATGAAGGTCCGTGATTTGGCTTCCTCCCCTTTGCCATTTAAAATGTAGTGACCTGTAGCTTGATTCTTAATAGCTAAAGGAAAGAAAATGAGTAACCAGCATACATTTTATCAGATGATAGTGTTGAAGGCCCACAATGAGTCTTCCCCCATCTACTTATTAATAAAAATAATGACCCTGCTTCTCTATTAATGTCAAGCAGTCAAAATGAATGTTAGTTCTAATGATTTCCCCATTCCATTTATTAGGTATTTAAACCATTGAGAAGCATTCCTACTAAGTTAAGAGATGGCAAGGTAGCTAATTAGGCAAAAATAATGTTTGCAAATATTCCTATTTGAAACATTGTCAAAGAGGTTAAAAAACTGTAATTCATTAATACTACAAATTTCCTTGGAAGCCAGGACCATCTTGGAAATAATAGTTAATGAACAAAAAAGAATCTCTTTAAAGATTATGAAAACATTGATAACTACTCTAAACAGCTGAACTGATTTCCAGGGCAATAATTTTTCTGATGATGGTAAAATTCCCAGGTCATATCACTTACTTATATTGTTAAATAAAGCTACTTACTATAGATAGATTTCTAATGTATTACATATCTACTGTAATGATGCAAAATATTTCTCTAGTCAGAAAAATAATACATGTAAAAATAAGTTAAATTTTAAAATTTGAAAGTATATATCAGTAAGTCAGAAAAAACCATAATTCTAACATCACTGTAAACACATAAACATATAAAATAAGTAATTTTATTAAATTTATTAAATGTACTTATTCCTCTTAATCTTTTAAACTAGTTATTTCAAGGATGATCATCTGAATTATAGAATGAAAACTAAGGATTTTAGCTACTAGGGAAAAATTATAGGAGAATGCTTCTAAGTTATGCCATCTGATAGTGAATAAAATTTCTATATTTCTGAGAACCAATTTTATGAATCAACAAAACCTTTTAAAAGGTCACACATTAAAAACACAAGTTGCTACAAGATTTCATGGAGGAGACAGATGATTCCTAAGCTAAGACATCTTAGCATATGAACTGGCCAAGCACTTATTGCTTGAATGTGTGACAGTTATGCTTACACTTGTGAATGTACTTTAAATACAAACTCCTTTAAAGTGACATTATATGTGATCTCTTATAAGAGAGGAAAAGAATTGTCTTCTGAAAACTACAATCACTCATGCAAGTGGATCTGTATGAGCCAATCAACAAACTGACACTTTTCAGTAATGAGGAAAAATTAACATTGGAATAGCAAAAATTCTCCTGTGGTTGCTTTATAAAGAATATGAAATCTATACAAAAACAAGAGATTGTATATACAGGCACAGTATGCATCAACCAGGTATGATGAATTCCTCTGATATCTTCCTTTAATTTAGTACACACTACTTTTCTCATCTCCTAATTCAGAGCAAAAGAGGCATGATGAATATAAACTTGTAAAAGTATTTTCTCATGAATGATGAACCAACCCCTTTTCAACCCAAAATGTAAGTTTTAGTTTGGCATATTTTTCATTTTATTTTGTCTTTTTTTTTTTTTTCTGGAGCTGAGGACCGAACCCAGGGCCTTGTGCTTGCTATGCAAGCGTTCTACCACTGAGCTAAATCCCCAACCCCCATATTTCTCATTTTAAAGTATAGATGGTTGGAAATTTCAAAATTTCACATAATAGCACTTATACATACGTGTCATTCTTGCATATATATGTATATATACTATATGTGCATACACATATATGTCCCTATATGTGTGGCATCTTTGACATTTCACATTTAAGTGCATGTAAAAGCAGTGCCAGCAGACAGAAACACTTACCAAGAACATGAGGAGAAGCCTCGTCTTCTTGGATCAACACATGTCTAGCCCCAGGGGGTATATCAAACATCTTAAGGTACCCTTTGCATGTGTAGTGAATATTGGAGAAAGCAAAGAAAACAAAAGCAACACCATGGTTAGGGGAGCATGGCACCTTACTGCTCCTGCATGCAGAAGAGGGCATCCATAAACTGAAAGGTGCATTTCAGAAATTAACTCCACAGCTTTAGGGCAACTGGCATGAGAAGAAACGTCTTTTTTTTTCTATTAAAGAGAAAAATTCATAGGCTGCACTGACCTATGAACTGCATCAATTCAGGCAAATCTTACACTTTCCTGAGTCAATCTATGTAAGTCTATTTTTCAAAATCAGATTTTTAAAATGGGGCTGATTTTTAATAAAAGTTCTTAGGTGGTGACTTTGAGATATTTCATCTGCCTTTTGCATAAAGCTGAAACACTAGAAATAGACTTTTAAATATTAAAATATTTCAATATATGAAAGCCTATCTTAAAGAAACTACAAAAGAAAAACCAATGAAAACCTTTCATTTTCCTTGTGGTCACCAATTAATTAAAAAATTTTAAGGATGTTTTAATGGTATTTTAACACATTTAATAGATTGGACCAAAGCATTTGGTTTAAAAACTGAATACAGGTTATGTGTGCTGTATTGTTTCACTCTGGCCTCAGTCTTCTAAGACAGAAATTATAAATTAATAGGCTTAAATTGGCCATTAGGCTTTTAAATTCATGTATCATTCTTCTTACTATCAGTGTCATACATGAAAAACCTTATCACATGTCCTAAAATTACCTTAAGATCACTTACAAATATCATAAATTTACAATACAGCTAGCTGAGAGATTTTTTGTTTTTTTTTTTTTTTTTCAGAGCTTAAAAAAAAAAAACACCTTTTTTTTTGTGTGTGTATTAGTGTTTGCCTGCCTGTATGTAAATTCACCTGAGTGTGCAATACCTGTGGAGGCCAGAAGAGGGTGTCAGGTCCCCTGGAACTGGAGTCACTGATGATTGTTAGCCACCATGTGGGTGTTGGGAACCAAACCTGGATTCTCTGCAAGGGCAGCCAGTACTCTTACCCACTGAGTCATCTCTCCAGCCTAGATTGAGATGTTATATCTCATGTCCATTCTAAATATGATAAAAAATATTTTTTAATATTTTATGTATATACATGTATTGCCTGCATGTAGGTAAGTGCACCCATGTCGTGCAATGCCCATGGAGGACAGAAGAGGCTGTCAGATACCCTGGAACTGGAGTTACAGTTGTTAGCTGCCATGTGGGTGCTGGGATTCAAACCCTGGTCTTCTGTAAGAACAACCAGTGTTCTTAACTGCTGAACCATCTCTCCAGCCCTGATAAAAATATATTGTATGAAATTCACAATAATTAAAATATAAATGAGTAAGATCCAGGTGTGATGTTTCATCCTGTGAGGCAGGAGGATCTTGAGTTTGAAACTAGCCAGGGCTATATAGGAAGACCCTGTCTAAAGAAAATGAATATAGAAAATTATGTGACATAACTTTATTATGAAGTATCTAATTCATATAGGATGAGTGCTGGAATTCAGGTAACAATATACAATTATTGATGGAATCAGAAAAAAATTTTCTATCATTTGCATATACCATTAATATCTAGCTATAGGCAGATTTATCCAACTTCTACATAATATCTATTAGCGTCCTTAATTAGTGGCCATATGGGATCTGGGTTTTCAGCACTTTAACCTAAGGTAAAGCCCAAGATATGAGCTGTACCATGTTTGCCTGAGTTAAGCAACTGCTAGAAGCAATGTGCTTAAGATGCCAAGAAGAGCAAAACAGCTTGATGCCATTTATGGATGCCCATCTTTCTGCAGTTGACTACTACTTACCCAGTACATTTTTAGCTTCTCTTGTTTCAGCAAGAGAAATATTACGAGCTCCTTTGGGTAATGTGAACGCACCTCTCGTCTTCCCTTAAATAGAATGCCGTTAATTAGTGGAGGTTTCATGTTTATCAAAGTCTTGCTGTTTCATTGACTATCCCATAAGCCATACAGTTTTTAATAGGTAAGTTATAAGTTCTGTAACTTTATATGTTGGAGTCACAATATATCTACAATAGTTAGCTAATGCCGATAAACTGTTAATAGTCAATGAAAGTAAGACTAAGCATGAATGCAGAATGATGTAGGTGATTGGAAGTTGAATACTTGCAGATTTCATTTTCCAGCAACTTGAGTTCTTTATGGCATCTCTTGCTTAAATGTTTGCCTGTTGGAAAAGGTTAATTAGTCTATTGAATGACTATGATGACATTAGTGCAAAGAAATGGAGGTAGGTTGTCTGAGCAATTTGAATCTGTGTGACTGAGGAACACTTTCACATGTTCTTTTGACCTTGGTTCTCAAGTTTAGCATAATTTTTGAAGTTGTCTGAAAAAGAGTATCATTTCCTTAAATTACAATAGAATACAGAAATAATGACCACAGTAAAATTTTTCCTTATATTAATTCACCCTGAAAATAAAAGTAATTATTTCATACTCCCCAAAGAAAAGAATAACATAAACTTCAATAAGTAAGCACAGTTCACTATTTAATTGCAATAGAGAGAAAATTATATTTGATTCTAATGCAATCATAATATTAATAAAGCAAACAATTAAAAGTATAAAAGAAATGAAATCAGCTAGTCAGAAATGGCATTAATTTCTTTTAAATAATTCTCAAAGGACAAAGCCTGGTGATTTATCACGAAAGAATAGCAAAGATGTGCGTAGACAGCACTAGGGATCACATTTGAACATGGCCACCTCACTCCACCATCTGAAACAGTGTCACAGAGCAGGCCTGACATTTGATACTATAGTCAGGTAACCAGGGTACAGTGGGTATGAAGGGATTATGATGAAATGAAGAATTACTCCATTTGGGTGAACACTAATATAGCATTTTATGCTTTCTTCTATAAATTACAATCGTTACAATGTATTAAAATTAAACCAAATTTCTTCATGTTTGTTTTCTTTAGTTTTTTCACATCCCATCAGATATACTGAAACTGTTTTCCAAGATTTGGGAGAATCTTCATGAAAACATCATAACAAACTTTTCCTTAAATCCTGAATTTTCAGAATTATTTCCCCAATAAATCCTAATTAGATAAATATTGTTATACCATATAAATATTTGCATCTAAATATTAGGAAATTCACAATGAAATTTATGAAACCAATATTTTTACATATTATTTGTTGCAAGGGGATAGATTTCTGTTCCATCTTTTGACTCTGTGCTGCACACTAAACTTTATGTTAATGATGGTGTAAGGAGAACAAAAGCTCATACATGTGAGTGATCATAATTCAGATTATTTTTCAGTTGTATCTGTATTTTGCTTAAAATAAACTACTAAAGATGATGTGATGTATGGATGCTAACTTCATAAATATACAAACAGGATAAGACTGTTCACTTTTAAAATAAAAATACATGAAAATGATGTAACATAGTAAAAGTTAAATTTTTGTAATTTTTTACACTTCTAGCCAATAATTTATGTACTACAAATATTTTTTAAAAAGCCTTAATTCTTGCATTTTTTTGGTCTTTTTGAGACAGGGTCTCCCTATAGCCCCAACTCTTCTGGAATCCACTATGTAGACCAGGCTGGCCTTGAACTCATAGAGATCCGCCTGCCTCTGCCTCCCGAGTGCTGGGATTAAAGATGTGCGCCGTTCTCCTGAATGCTATGAAGTATATTTTCGTTATATTTATACTCTCCCCTTCTGCATCCCTCTTATAGTCGTACCCCCCCAATCAGAGTGAATTTTATTTTTTAATGATTTATTTTTATTTAAGCTACTTTAAAAATACTATCAACTAATATCAACTGGTAAAATATCAACTAATTTCTGTAACATCCATTGAGGAAAAACTTGCAATTCTAAAAGAATTCTCTAAAGAACAAGAAGCAGAAAAAGGTATTATTCATCAGGAGAACACGCATCTTACCAAGTTTCCTTGGTGTTCTGATAAACGTCCCCTTCACAGTTCGACAGTGGGAATTGTCTCCTCCACAGACCCCACATTTATCCTCAACCTTGTTGGAACCAATTTCTTTATCGCAGCCCACTTTCTGGAGAAAAAAAAGATGTTAAATATGGCTAATTTTAATGTGCCAAGTAGCAAACAACATCCCAGAGGATGGCTAAGCCTTTATTTAGTCATGGCACACAACCAGCAAGTTTGTGCCAGATTTGATTGGCATGATGATTTTTCAGACCCCAGGTTTTTTGAAGAATTAGTGTGAAATCAAATGACACATGAGTCATAGTTTAGGCAATAAATAATAAATGCACTTGGTCTACTGAAATATTTTCATCAACATAATTGTCCTACATCATTACCAAAGATTAGTAAGCTGGTCTTGTAAGCTGGTGCTGGGGAGAAAAACACAACAAATCGATAGCATGGTGCTTTCCCTCCATTGCTCTCATTTTCATAATGGTGGACAATAATGTAGTGAGTTATACATTCCTGTAATCTTGTACAAATGAGTTTGGATGTAGACAAAACTTCCCCAGAGTGCCAGAGACTTTCATAAGGCCCTGATGGGACACAGAGAGTAGAAAGGCTTTTCAGAAATGTAAAAGGTTCAGATAGTTATAAAACTTACGTTCATGGAAAAGTGAGTTCAGAGATCACCCTTCATATCTAGGTGAAAGCCAGTTGAAAGAGGTGTTTCAGGACACAGAAAGCATTGCAAAAGCTCTGATGACAACAGGCTGTGGAAAGCCCTGAATGTCAGATACAGTTTACATTTTCACATTACATTTCACTACTGAAGGCCTTTTTGGATTGGGCAGGATTCTCAAGTAAATAGGCTAATAATACATGAGTTAATATTGTACTCACAAGTTTGGCATGATAACAGGCAGGGGAACGAACATTTAGTGTGCTAAATACGGTTGGGGGTAAAATGTGATATTACATCTTCTATTATTTATTTTTGTCCTCGAAGAGTGTTGGAAACTTAATCCCGAATGCAACAGTGTTGGGAGGCAGGGCCTAAGGAAATGTGGGTAGGCCGGGTGTGGGCTTACACCTGGCAATCCCAGCAATAGGAAGGCTAAAACAGGAAGATCACAGTAAGTCTGTGATCAGACTGAGCTATACAGTTGAGTTCTAGGCCAGCTTGGGCTGATGGAGTGAGATGATATGTGAAAACAAGACAAAATTTTTAAAAAAACTGCCATGATTAGATCACAAGGCCTCTGCTGTCATGAAAGAATTTTTTAATATTTTATTATTTTTTATTTTATGTGTATGAGTGTTATGCCTGCATGTAGGTAAATGCACCCGTGTTGTGCAATGCCCGCGGAGAACAGAAGAGGCTGTCAGATCCCCTGAAACTGGAGTTATGGATAGTTGTTAGATGCCATGTGGGTGCAGGGATTTGAACCTGGGTCTTCTGCAAAAACAAGCAGTGTTCTTAACTGCTGAGCCATCTCTCCAGGCCCTAAGTTGTATTTTTTCATCCATTCAGCCATTTTATGTTTTGTTCAGATATTTTAATCCATTTACACTTAATTTTTGATAGGCAAACTGTCACAAGAAAAGAATTCAGGAAAGGGGGGATCAGAGAAGACAGGTATTGTCAAGGGGGGAAATGGGGATAATAGGGGTATTTTAAAAATATTTTATTATTATTTTTTATTTTATGTGTATGAGTGTTATGCCTGCATGTAGGTAAATGCACCCGTGTTGTGCAATGCCTGCAGAGGACAGAAGAGGCTGTCAGATCCCCTGGGACTGGAGTTACGGACAGTTGTTAGCTGCCATGTGGGTGCTAGGATCAAAACCGGGTCTTCTGCAAGAACCGTCAGTGTTCTTGACCACTGCGCTATCTCTCCAGCCTCTTGAAAGAATTTTTAATGTGCTTATCATGGAAATGGATTGGTCGTAATGAGTGAGAATGTCATAAAGTGACTGCCTTCTGCCATCTCTGGTGTACAGTTTCTCTTTCCCTTGCAACTTTGTGTGTAGATGACTCAGCAGGAAGATGTCAGACTGGCACCATGCCTTTGGCACCAGCACCGTTCCTGCCTTTGGTCTTTCCAGTCTCCAGAACCAGGAGCCAACACACCAAAAACTCAATTGTCATGAGCTTTCTGGCTTTTGTTTTCTTTATATATAAATTACTCAATTTGTGACACTGTTTTACAGCAACATAAAATACACTAAGACATCTACTCTCAGGGACAATGCGGTTCAACTATAAGGCATCTGCATAGTTTAATTTGTCTAAAGTGAAAAAGAAATAGATGTTGGGAGCACTATTCTACTTAATG
>NW_008339438.1:62317-72395 GCF_000622305.1 Nannospalax galili | reverse complement strand
TATATATATATGGAGTTAACCTACAACAGGGGGACAATGCCTAGCCAAGGCACCATAAGCTATCATATTAAAAGGCTAGTGCCCAGTATGGGTTACCTCTTTTCTAGTTATTGACAGTGGGTTCCCACAGACCGCCCCCTTACAAACATTACAGGTCTTTGCCATTGTTCTTGGTTACCCTACAGACTTGATGGTAGGACACTTATGTTAAAGACACCACATACTTGAGTCAGGAGGCATGGAGAAAATAAGCTGGTATTATCCTGGAAGCTGCATCCACATTGGCCAGTTTTCATAGTGCTGGAAGATTTTATACATGCTACCTATCAAAAATCTTACCCACTTGTGAACTCTCTGATCTACAGTAATGACTGGCCCAAGTAAGATATGTTTACTTGTGCAATAGTGACAAAGTTGTTAAGGAGTAACCAACCACTTTCTGATGGATTTATAGCCCACTCCACAAGACAGAACTAATGCCTGGCATCATTAACAGGGCCAAGAACCTGTGGTTAAAGAAGTCATAGGCTGTGGGGGAATGCCTACTACCATCCTGCTGTATTGACAAAGTATTAAACTGACTTCTGAAGACATTCCCTTATACCCTTAGATTATTGCATCTCTCAACCCTCAACAGTGAAGCCTCTTTTGCAGTAGATGACAATTCAATGTGCAGAGAATAAGAGACTGTGAAGTGATCAGCTCCAATGGGACTTCTGTATCACACTCCATCCCCAGGACTTGGGGATCACTGGGGAACAAGAGGCAAAAAGACTGTAAGAGTCATAAATAGTGGATGTCTGCAGTGAAACAGAATTTGCTGGACATGACAATACTGTTACACATAAGAACTCACAGTGGCTGTGACTGCATGCATAAGATCTGCACAAGATCAATCCAGCTAAACTTCCAACATGGAGGGGTAAGGGGCTCATTAAGTCCCACCTCTATTTGAGGAGCTATTGGCAATTCATGGCTGCACGGGGAGGGAAAGTAAATTGTCTTCAGGGATGTGGCCTCTAGAAGTCTACCCATGCTCCCACATCCATGCACAAACAGGCCACACTAAGTGGACTCAAAGGTTTTGTTTTTTTTTTTTTTTCAAGAGAGAGTACATGAAGTTTGGAGGAAAGGTGAGGGGTGGAAATGGGGAGTGGACCTGATCAAAACACATTAAGAATCAGTTGAGAAAATAACTTAAAACATGCCTATGAATGATAGTAAAAGTAGAATTATAGGATATATTAGGAGGCTACAGAGACAGTAGTTCTAACTCACCACACACTCTCCTCGAACACATATGCTGTATGGATCTTTGTAGGAACAACGTGTCCCATCATGCACCAGCTGTTTCATGTAAGCAACATCCCCAGTCTCTTTGGACTGACAGTAAAGGTGGCATCTTTTCTTAGCTGTGTAAGAGGGAGGCTTAAATTAACTATTTGCATGAAAAACAATGTTTGACCAGCACAGTCCAGTATATTTTTAAAGTACAAAATTTCAGTGTGGGTTCCTGAAAGGCAAATGGGGCATATGAAAAGTATAGATAGGCCGGTGTGTATATTTGATTTAATGTGACTGATTAATGATTTTTGTTATTTAAACTGGGATACTGCTGAGCATGAAAAGGGACTCTATTAATTGAACAGGGACATCAGGTATGCACTGAGATTGCCCCAGGCAGATTATATTGTCCAACCTAGATTTCACTTTGATCAGCTCTTTAATAAGTCTTGATTCAAGACCAATTTTGTTTTAGTAACATTCTGAACCCTAAAAAGGTTCCTCTTCAGTCTAATCACTCAGTCGATGTCTTTGCCCTTGTAGTACTTAACTACATATGATCCATGTCACTCATTATGCCTTTGTTCTAAATGTATTCAACTTTGACATATGCATGCTCCTATTTCCTTTTAAAAAGCTCCAAATTGAACCCAGAGTTATATGCACTTTTCTTTTAGTAGCCTTTAAGAAATACGACAAGAGATTTCAATTTGAACCTGCCTAATCTAGGCATTAAGGGTAAGAAGTAAAACATTAGAAGAGAATTTCCAAGATTGTTTTTAATAATTAGTTTATAAAATGTTATGAATTACCTTTTGTTAATAAACAATGTTCCTGCTTTTTTTATCTTGACTCAGCTTTAAATGAATTATATATATGTGTGTGTGTATATATATATATATATATATATATAATATATTCCTGATTATTTCTTAGTTTGAGGATTCAGTTGAATCAGGAGATTCAGTATTGCTTCTGGTGGGGACAGTGATAGGACTGTTTGCCAGACACAATGTCTAACAATCCCTACCTCTTTAGAGAAAGACCTCCTTAAAGCCTTGGATGTCTTGCCTCTGGACATACCCTGCCTCCTGTATTACCAAATAGAGCCCAAGAGTCCAAGGACTTGGTATTGACCAAGCTTAAACTCTAAGGGAATATACAGATAGCAGGAAAAAGAAGCTCATCTACTCACCATCTGGATGTTCATGTGGCAACCAATGGTGTTTGGTATTCTGGTATTCAAAGTGGGAGTTACGCTGCTGGCACTGCTGGGCCCTGAAGTCCTCAAAGTGCTTCTGGCATTCTTCTGTATTACAGAGCTGGTACTCAAAATTAACACCAGGACAGTCCAGACCACCATTGATGGGCCTAAGAAAAGACAACACTTTAAAAGGCTGCCTGGCTTCAGCCCAGCAGCTCAGGCTTGCAAATTCACTGTCGCAGGGCAGACAGCCAGTACTCTGAGCTGCCGGCAGAGACTGAATGATCTTCCTAAGTCTAATGACTCTCCAAATGCACCCTTCTCTCCTTGCTGTGGGGTAAAAGACCCCTACATTCCACCTAAATCAGTTTCTAAAATAATTTTTTATTTATGACCAAAGTATACAAAGATGAAAAGTATGCACACAAACTCAGGTAAATGATGTTTTCTACCATGCATAAAATATGTAAATGCAACTCAAAGAAACTCTCATCATATAGTTTTGTGTCTCTTTTTTCCTATGTAAAATGCAAAATGAAATTATCTTCCGAAGAGGAAAATGGTTATGATTCAATGGGATAACATTTAAAGCACCCAGAGTAGACCTTGGCTTACAATGAAGCTTGGGTTACTCTTACTGTTATATTTTGATTGTTTTTGTGATTTCTAATAATGTTGTACCATCTCACCAAGACAGTATGTACCCCCAGTGATCTTTATTAGAGTCATGCTCAGGGTCATCCTCCTTCCAGAAGCAGATAAAAGGCTACTCACATGTTAAACCCCAGCTGGACAAGAATATCCCAGTTTAATGATTCCATTGTTTTTCTTCAGAAAATAAAAAGAGGCATACAGTAAGGCTTGAATGAATTTTGTCTGGTTAGATTAATGGATGCTTTTCCCTCTAGTTGTCTCTGGCAGTCTGCCACCATCTTTCTGCTGTTCCACACTGAAGCAATTGAACCTACCTTCTCGCAGAATCAATGTGGCTGGTACTGCTCCCACTTAAAGCCCCCTTGTTCCTTGATGGACATTTCGCAGCCCACAGTGCCTGTACACATAACATCTACTATATCTGCTCACCTTCCTAAGAGTCCCAAATGTCACGTTCTGCTTAAGAAAATATCTCCTCTTCATTTAAGCATCTCTTCTTCATTACTGACTAGCCCACCAGATTGATAAGGTTTATTCAAAAGATACTGGATTATATGTCAACAATATATTTTCATATCCTATATTTTATATGTAGTATAAGAGAAGAAAGAAACTAATAACAGAATACTGAACCATTTTCTGGTTTATCTAGTAATGGGAATTATAGGGATTATACTCACGTAGGATTATTGCACTGGCGTGTCCTAAAACGAACACCAGTTCCACATGTCCGGGAACAGGAGCCAAATTTGGTCCATGATCCCCAATTGCCATCTTGTTTTTGTTGATTAGCATTCTTCCACATGCAATGCCCCTTATAGCACCACTTAGGAAAATGACAAAAGAAAATTATGGCAATCTCATATACACTAAAGCTGAACCATTTATTCGAAGGTCTTCACTTACTTCCCTCCCTACTCCAGATGAATATTCATTGATAATATCCACAGGTATTTGCACACTAAGGTGCATAATCAGAATAATACCTTAAATTCACACTGTTAAACATAAAATTAAAGTGAAAAAGTTGGGACTGGTGAGATGTCTCAGTGTTTAAGAGAACTTGTTGCTCTTGCAAAGGACCTGAGTTCATTTCCCAGCACCCATATCAAGTGGCTCACAACTGCCTGTAACTCCAGCTGCATGGGATTCAGTGCCCTCTTCTGGCCTCCATAGGCACCTGCCCATATGTGGCATTCACTCACACACATATGCACAAATTAAAATAATAAAAATGAAACATAAAAAGGAAAAAGTAGCATTTACTCAGGTAAGCTGATAAATGATAAATTCACGAGTGAGTACCCAAGTTGCCCAGCAAGTTCTGGTTTCTGCTTCATCTCTCACTTTTACGTCATCCCTGGCTTTCTGTATGGTAAAATGCTCCCTTTCAAACAACAGCATGCAAACATATCTTAAGTTAAAAATAATGAAGAAAAGCTAAAACTATATCTAGATTTCAAAGTATTTTTAATTTTACAAAATATTAATTCACAATGCTTTTGAGAAATAGGTCAGATAATGATTTTTACCTTCTAGATAAGGAAAATCAAGTAGCAAGAAAGTTTATGAGTATTTTAGGGCCTTTGTGTCCAAGAAGTGCTAAGGGCTATAGAGCCCCAATACCATAGGAAGTCCTTGATAATGCTCCCCAGCATACACCAGGTGCTCAAAAGAAGTTATATTTCTTTTAAAAAATTATAATTGCTTTTTATACTACATACGATATTTATTTTTATTTTATTTTGTATTAATTTTTGAGAATTTCATATGAGTACTATATTTGCATCATTTCCCAGCCCCACCATCCAGCTCCTCCCATGACCCCCCTTCTCTCTCAATTTATTATTCTTTGATTATGATTGTTACACACACACAAACACACACACACACACACGTATATGGGCTGATCACTTTGACTGATAGCCTATCAGTGAGTTTGTCTTTGGATTAAAGCAATTCTCCCTCCCTTAGCAACCATTGGTTGCTATACCTCTTCATCTAGAGGTGGAACCCTGTGAAATTTCCCCATTCACATTTTCATGCCAGCTGGCATCCTTATGTAAGATTTGTTTAGCCAACCATATTGTGGAGATTTCATGGATGAAGCTTCCCTTTATATGCTTAAATATAATTACTTGTAGTAGAGTTGCGTATTTAAAACTGATTATACACTTTAGTGTATAACTTTTTTAATAAGGCAAAAATGAGTCAACTCATTATTATTTTTAGTTAAAAACTTATTGACTAAATAGTCCCAAAGCAAGACACCATGCATAATGTAACTGGCATAGTGTCTTACAGAATGCAGGTACCTGCAGGGACAGGTTTTATTATTATGCATAATTCTTATACGAACAGTTCATATATGTTTGAAATCAATTTTTAAAATGTAAAAGCTATATTAGTCTTTTCTGTCAGCTTTAGGGGTTGTCTACAATAGCTTATTTCTAAACTAGTCAAGGCTCTTCAATTTGAAGTCTTAACGTGCCTTTTTTCAGGCTCTTTGCCCATAAGAGAAGCACAGCATGGCATTTAGTCCCACTATACAATATGCTATTTAGAACATTTAGACATCTTTCCCCTAGGAGTAAAGCCAAATTTTCTGTATAAATTGACATGACTTTATTTCTGGGATGTTCACAAGAAATGCCAAGCCAGCAAGTAAATCAGATCCCACAATTGGGCCAGAGATCTGCTGAGCTGCTGCTTCAGTTCTACCCAGAGTGAGCTCAATGATTGTCCCAGATAAGAGCTCCTAGTCCCTTGGCCTGTAAATGTGGCCTTATTCAGTAAAAGGTTTGATGCAAATGAAATCCAAGTTGACCATACAATCCTGGGGTATCCATGTATTCTCAAAATACAGCACTACATGAATGAGTTCTTGCAAGACATAGTAGAGGGAGAACTGGCAGCTACAGTAGCAGACACCAGCGGGGTATGTTCATGAGTAAGTAGCCAGTAGCTGGGAGAGGGGAGAACCTGTTCTCCACCAAAGTGTCTAAAGGGAGCACATACTGACTTCACCTCAGCGGGGCTGATTCCTGCCCTCCAGAGCTGTTGCAGAGCATACTACAGGAAGGTAGTATACTATCTTAGTGCCTTACCATAAGGCAACTGCAGGTTGACTTCACCTCAGCGGGGCTGATTCCTGCCCTCCAGAGCTGTTGCAGAGCAAACTTCTACTGTTTTGGGCTACCACATTTGTGGCAATTACAGCAGCCACAGGAAGGTAGTATACTATCTTAGTGCCTTACCATAAGGCAACTGCAGGCATTACAGTTTCCATAAAGATATCAGCCCAGTGATATCCATCATTTTCTGACATGTAAAGATTCCCATGCAGCGCATCATGAATCATTACTGCATAAGTAGACACACTCACCTTTCCGGCAGCACATTCAGTCCCATCAAGTGGTGGGCCCTTTTTAGTCTTACAGAAGTATGGGTTATCAGGATGGCTGCACCACAGCTGTTTACATGGGTCGAAAGTTCGAAACTAGAAGAGAAAGAATCAAACTCTCAGGAACTTGCAGGAAGCAGGAGCTATGAACCACACCTTCTATACAACTTCTTCACATTATGTTTCCTGGATATTTTCATCTCAAGTTAAGAGCCAAAGTTATGACATGTCAAGAAATAAACACTACATGGGAATTGCAAGTTGGAGCAACGTCTCCTAAAACAGCAATGGTAAGGGCAATATTTTCTACCACATTCTCTGATTGTCTTCAGTGTTTGTGCATGTCATTTCTATATTCTGGTTTTCAAACAGGAAATATTGGCATTTTAGAATGTTAGCAGTTATTATACATATCTTAAATGTGAAATCTTATCATAAAGCTTTGACAGCCCAAGTCATTGAAAGGTTTCTTTATCACTGATATCTGTACACTAGAAATAAAAAAAGCTCTTAATGATTAGTTGACCAAAAGTAGAAATTATTTGTAAACCTTCTATGTGAATTAGGATATCAAAGTGCAGCAAATATCACATTGAATTTTCACAATTTATGAAGTACCTCCCATGATTTTGAGTCTCACACCAACCCATGGCTGAGAAAGAGAAGGTACAAATTCAGGCTATTTTTCAAATGAAACATGGTATCAGAGCCAGACTTGAATCTTGGCTTTCTCATTCTTCAAAATGTTAGTTTCCTAAAACATGAAATTAATACTAAAATGTTTATATAAGTGCACATACACGTATGTGTATACTTTTGCTCATTTGCATTTTCCTCTCCAAATACAAAACTTTATCATCCTTTAAATGCATTTTTAAAGCATCAAGCAATAGTTTACCTACATATCTATTGCCCACTCTGCTAATTACACCTCTGAAATCTTATGTCTATAGATTTTTTTTTATTAGTGCTCATCCTTAAGCATGGATATTTTTGTGCTAAGCCCTATTACTTAATTCAGAAACAGTACTTTTCCATGACACTGATCTGAAGCTCAAGACTTCTTAGATAGTAAACATTAATATAAGTAATTAGGATGTTGCCATGTATATCTTCTGGACAGCCTAGACACTGTATATGGAAGATTTCAAACAGCAGATCAACTTTATTGTAGCATTAAGAAATATATATTTTCTTTTTTGTTTTTTAAATTTTTAATAACCACATGATTAGAAGAAGCATTTCATTACATCTTTAACATATTCAGTAACACACTCCAGAGCAATGCAGTACATCTCTTGGAACATCTGTTGCTGAATTGCTCAGTCCCTCTCCCATATCCATAAGAATGCTGTAACCTTTGACCAACTTCTTCAACCCCTTCTAAATACAAACTGTATATAAGGAAAGCTTGCAGTTCAATAAAGCGGACCCTTGACAAGTGGACTTGCTTGGGCTCCGTCTCCTCTTTCTCGCCCGTTTTTCTTTTCAGGGAGTGGTCCCCCTCGAGCTTTACCTGTACAGGGTATTGGTTGCACTTGGATCCTGGGCACCTGTGTATGTCTATAAAGTCATCAGAAAGATAAAAATGGTAATGTTTATCACCTCTACTAATTAACATGACATAAATTTCCATGCTTCCTCCTCAAATATACTTTTTTAAATTTGTTTATTTATTTTTGTGTGTATATCACTCAGAACATCCCAAACAATCTTATTCAACTATACACCCACTTCCCAGATGGCACCCTCCCACAGCCTCCCTCCACTAGAGCCCTTATACTCTGATGTCCCTGCTACTGTCTGCTGTGTTGTCGGCATGCCCAGCCATTCCCCACTACTTGTCCATTTAGTGAATCTAGTCAGCCTATCTACAATTCTTTGTTTTAGGAAGGTCAGCTGTTCCTCATCTAGCAGCAATCAGTTGTCATATTCCTTTAAATAAGATTGGGGTCTGTTGTTCATTTTCCCAGCTCTATGCTGGGTTACACTCTGGGACTCCCTTTGGCCACCCTGGCCAACAACTCAAAAGAAGGTATCTCCTATCTGGCATTGTTGCTTGTTATGTAGCCTTTAGCTATGCATATGGACTCTTATGAAATTATGTTGGTCCATTTAATCTTTGGTTATACTTTCCTTTTGGGAGTTTAAGACCATACAGTTGGACCAGATAAACTGATTTATTTTTACTCTTAAGGTTGTTTGAGCATCTGTTCCTCAGGGGTCACATGGGCTTGGGAGGAGCCCCTTGGCTCCTTTCTTTTACCAGTTCCATCCTTTCTTTTACCAGTTCCGCCTATGTGAAGATAAGTCAAAGGTCCTGCTCGACCATAGTTGGCTTTCCTTGGAAGCATGGAGGAAATGATTCCTCTGTGTTGACCCTCCTCTTTGTAGACTGGACACTGGTTCAAGTCCATCTGATGGGGTCTCCTCGGCCTCCTTGATCAAGAGAACAGGTGACCCACCACAATTACTGGACATTTTGAGAGATACTCATAGTCCCCTGGAACAGGTAGACCTAGGAGGGGAAGGAGGAAGGAGCAAAAACTGTCCTTTATGTTCCTCTTACCAAATTCTGGCCTCAAAGTATGTCTTTTGAACATCCAAGAAGGTTAGTTCCACCAGTCTGGTACTTTTAATTACTGTGTGGCATGTAGATAAATCTTGAGCAAAGACCAGTTGTTCTCAGATAAACATTACCTAGACATATATTTCTTGATCTGCTATGTATAATTTGTCAGTAGGTTGTTGGAGTAATAGCATTCCCTCTGGTTTTTAAAACTAGGTAGGGATAAACATTACCTAGACATATCACCCCTCCATCATGGTTTTCCCACTTAAGGTTCCCCAATTTTCCCCTTTTCTCCCTTAATAATACCCTTCTCCTATGGTCCTACCTTTCTTGAGCTCTTTCTTTCCCTTTATCCCCTAGGTTCCCTTTGCTTCCCTGCACCTGCACCACCCGCCACCCTCTTTCTGGGACGCTGGGGCTGACCTTTCCTCTTCCTGATCCTTTGCATCTAGACCAACCCAGCTCCTCAGTGCAGTCATCAGGAGCCTTTGGGGCCGCTTCCTGCCCCCATCTTCCTTTGCATCTATGGGTGGCATGGCCACTATCTGCCCTAGACGAGCATCTTTCCTGGGCCCAGCTCCCAGGCCAGTCCAACCCCTAAATTCCTGAGGCCAAAATCTTTCCTGGAGGGATCGAGACCTTAGGAGAAAGCCTAAGAGTATCTGATCCTCATCTGACTTGGGCCTCTGTGGGAACTCCTGAAGACCAAAGCCATCTGGACACTCCAATATAAAATCAAAAGAAAGAACCAGAAGCTTAGAGGAACCAGCTTTTCATGCCCAAAAAGTAAACCACAAAGACATATAGAATTTCTAAAAAGAAGCAGACCTAAACTTGAAGGCTTGAGTCTCACACAAGAATCATAAACTACAAAAGAAATTCACATGTCAACATCACAGAGAAAAAATAATAACATGAAAAACCAAAATAACATATCCCCACCAAATACCAGTAATCCTCT
>NW_008339438.1:60265-62270 GCF_000622305.1 Nannospalax galili | reverse complement strand
ATCATGTTTATAATTGTTCTTTTGAATTCCATGTCCTGTGTTAAACAGGGACATGGAATAAACTTCTAAATGAATTTAGAAAAGAGTTAGAAATATTGAAGAATAATCAGGCTGAAATAAAGAAGGAAGTGAACCACTCAACAAGCCAATTAGAAATGACAGGAGAAAGCCTCACCAATAGGATGAATGAAGTTGAAAACAGCATATCAAGACTGGAAGATAAAGTGGACGAACTGGACCACTCAAGCAAAGATTATGAAAAATTTAACAAAACACAAGAATAGAATATGCAGGAATCGTGTGACACCATAAAAAGACCAAACTTACAAATCAAAGGCATACAGGAAGGAGAAGAATCCCAACATAATGAAATGGACCAGATCTTTAACAGAACCATAGAAGAAAATTTCCCAAAATTAAAGAAAGACATGCCTGTACAAATACAAGGAGCTTATAGAACACCAAACAGACAGGATCAGAAAACAAACTCTCCATGGCACATCATAGTAAAAACACTAAACGTACAAAACAAAGAGATAATACTGAAAGCTGCAAAAGAAAAACAACAAGTCACATATAAAGGAATACCCATGAGGATTACAACTGACTTTTCAGTGCAAACTATGAAAGCCAGAAGAGCCTGGACCAAAGTATTCCCAGGTTTAATGACCACAGACAACAACCCAGATTACTATACCCAGACAAAATGCCTATTATAATCGAGGGGGAAAGAAAAATCTTCCATGACACAAACAGGCTGAAGTAATTTGTGTTCCACAAAACCAGCCCTTCAGAGAGTTCTGGAAGCAATACAAAGAGCTGAAGAAAGGAATGACTATAACCAAGGGGTTGCCCAAAGAAATCCAATGAAGGTATAACTGTGGAAAAGTACAGCTATACCAAGTATATAAACAGAAATAAAAATGACAGTATTCAATACTCATCTTTCATTAATAACTATAAATATTAATGGACTGAACTCCCCAGTCAAAAGACACAGACTAGGTGAATGGATAAACAAACAAAACCCATCTTTTTGTTGTCTACAAGAAACTCAACTCACTTTCAAAGTCAGACACTATCTGGAAGTGAAAGGATGGCAAAAAATATACCAAGCAAATAGTACTAAGAAAAAGGCAGGTGGAGCAATTCTAATATCTGACAAAATAGACTTTAAACTAAAACTAATCAGAAGAGATAAAGAGGGTCACTTCATTCTGATCAAAGTAACAATAAATCAAGAAGATATTACAATCATGAACACATGTTCACCAAACTCTGATGTACCCAACTTCATAAAAACAATACTACAGGACTTTAAGACCCAGATTAATCCCAACTCCTTAATAGTAGGGGACTTCAATACCCCACTGTCTCCATTAGAGAGGTCAACAGGGCAGAGAGTTAACAGACAGACATCTAAATTAAACAATACCATATATCAAATGGACTTCACAGACATCTACTGAGTATTCCAACCAAGCACCAAAGGACATACTTTCTACTCAGTACCTCATGTAATCTTCTCCAAAATTGACCATATACTGGGGCACAAAACAAACCTCAACAAATACAAAAAGATTGAAATAATTCCATGCGTTCTATCAGACCACAATGCAATAATGCTTACAATCAACACTGGAAGAGGCCCTAATCACCACGTGAACACATGGAGATTAAACAACAGAGTCCTAAATGATGAATGGGTCAAAAGAGAAATTAAGAAAGAAATAAAAGTATTCCTGGAACTAAAGGAAAAGGAAAATACAACACAAAAAAAACCTCTGGGACATGCTGAAAGCAGTCTGTAGAGGGAAGTTTATAGCTCTAAGTGCCTACATCAAAAAATTAGAAAGAACACAAATAAATGACTTCACATTGCAACTCAAGACAAACAAATCCCAAACCCTGCAGACAAGAAGAAATAACAAAAATCAGGGCAGAAATTAATGAAATCGAAACAAAGAAAACAATACAAAGAATCAATGAATCCAAGAGGTGTTGT
>NW_008339438.1:59352-60199 GCF_000622305.1 Nannospalax galili | reverse complement strand
CAGTTAACCAAAAGAAATAAAAAGCTCCTCCAAATCAACAAAATCAGAGATGAAAGGGGAAACATCACAACAGACACCAAAGATATCCAGAACATTATAAGAAAATTCTTTAAAAACCTATACGCTACTAAATAAAAGCATGGGAACACCAAAGCTAAACAAGAAGAGATTAACAGCTTAAACAGACCCATAACACATACAGAAATTGAGACAGTAATACAAAACCTCCTGACTAAAAAAAGCCCAGGACCAAATGGATTTACAGCAGAATTCTATCAGACATTTAAAGAACATCTGCATCCAATAGTAATTAATTTATCCAAAAAAATAGAAATGGAGGGAGAACTTCCAAATTCCTTCTATGAAGCCAGCATTACTGTAATACCAAAGCCAGGTAAAGATATAACCAAAAAAGAAAACTATAGACCTATATCCTTAATGAACATAGATGCAAAAATTCTCAACAAGATACTTGCAAACTGCATACAGACACACATCAAAAAGATCATCCACCATGATGAAGTTGGCTTTATCCCAGATGCAGGGATGGTTCAATATATGTAAGTCAATAAATGTCGTAAATCATAAATGGGCTCAAAGACAAGAACCACATGGTCATCTCAATAGATGCAGAGAAGTCCTTTGACAAAATTCAACATCAAAGTCCTAGAGAGAATTGGACTGCAGGGAACATACCTCAACATGTATTTATGTTCAAAGTCCTAGAGAGAATTGGACTGGAGGGAATATACTCAACACAATTAAAGCCATATCTAACAACCTCACAGCCAACATCATTCTAATTGGAGAAAAACTGGAAGCATTTCCATTGAAATCAGGAACCAGA
>NW_008339438.1:29189-59193 GCF_000622305.1 Nannospalax galili | reverse complement strand
AGCACAGGGAAACCCTCCCATTCACAATAGCCACAAAAAAAATAAAATATCTTGGAATAAACCTGACCAAAGACATTAAAGAACTCTACAAAGAAATTTTAAAACATTAAAGGAAGAGATTGAGGAAGAAATCAGAAGATGGAAGGACCTCCCATGCTCATGGATTGGAAGAATTAATATTGTGAAAATGACCATCCTACCAAAGCCATTTATAGATTCAATGCAATACCAATCAAAATCCCCATGACAGTTTTCACAGAATTGGAAAAAAACATCCTAAGATTCATATGGAGGCACAAAAGACCTCGAATAGCCAAAACAACCCTGAACACTAAGAGCAATGCTGGGTGGATTACTATACCAAATTTTAAGCTGTATTACAGAGCTATAGTCATAAAACAACATGGTACTGGCACAAAAATAGACCCATAGTTCAATGGAACAAAAATGAAGACCCAAATATGAGTAAATATGATTTCAGCCACCTGATTTTGACAAAGGGGCCAAGAATATTCACTGGAGGAAAGACAGCATGTTCAGCAAATGGTGATGGCAAAACTGGATCTCCACCTGTAGAAGAATGAAACTAAACCCTTATCTTTCACCCTGCACAAAAGTCAATTCCAAATCTATCATAGACCTCAATGTAAAGCCTGAAACTGTGAAACTCTTAGAAGAAAACATTTGGAAAAACCTATAAGATATAGGTGTAGGAAAGGATTTTCTAAACTGGACATCAATCGCTCAGGAAACAAGGGAAAGAATTAACAAATAGGACCTCATTAAACTAAAAAGCTTCTGTACATCAAAGGAGGCAAACAGGGAAACGATCAGAAAACCCATAGAATGGGAGAAAATATTCACCAGCCACACATCCGACAGAGGTTTAATATCCAGAATATATAACGAACTCAAATAACAGAATCAAGACAACAATAACCCAATTAAAAGATGGGCTAAGGAGCTGAACAGAGAGTTCTCAAAAGAAAAAGTAAAGATGGGTATGAAACATCTTAAAAGATGTTCAACATCATTAATAATTAGGGAAATGCAAAGTAAAACCACTTTAAGATTTCATCTTACCCCAGTCAGACTTGCTAAGATCAAGAGAACAAATGATACCAAATGTTGGAGAGGATGTGGGGAAAGGGGAACACTCATCCACTGCTGGCGGGGCTGCCAAGTTGTTCAACCCCTATGGAAAGCAGTGTGTAGTTTCTTAAAGAACTACAAATGAACCTACCATTTGACCCAGTTATACCACTCCTAGGCATATACCCAAAGAACTCATCCTATTGCAGAGACACTTGTACATCCATGTTTGTTGCTGGTCTTTTCACAACTGCTAAGAGATGTAAGCAAGGTAAGTGTCCCCCAATTGATGAGTGGATAATGAAAATGTGGTTCATTTATATGATGCAGTTTTACTCAGCAGTAAAGAAAGATGAAATCATGAAATCTGCAGGTAAATGGATGGAACTAGAAACTGTTATACTAATTGAAGTAACACAGAGTCACAAAAAAAAATGACATCTGTTCTCCCTCATATGTGGATCCTAGAACCAAAACCTGATTAGTGAGTATGTATCCAGATATAACTACAGAAACCAGGATAATGGAATGGAAACAGAGAGGTAAAGGAAAAGATAAAAATTGGGTTAAGAAATATAAATTTCCTGCTCTAAGAAAGTTTGTTCATAAATTTAAAAAAACGCTTTCTTTACAAAAATTAACTTGTTAAGATCAGCGTAGACAGTTAATGAGATCTCTAATCTGAATATCTATGTGAAAGGCTGGTTTGAGTGGATTCATTTAGCATTTTATTGTGTGCCTGAATTGTGCTAAGCATGTTAATTACATTATCACATAGAATCCTTAGACAAAGCATAAGAAATAAATAATACAATTATCCACAGTAGATAATGAAAACTATGCCAGAGATATTAAACATGGCACCAAAGATCATATATGTAGCGGGAGATCTGATACACTCAGTGTGATACCCACATCACAGTGTTCAACCATTGGATGTTTTGTGTTTTTATTTCTGAAGCACAGTTTAAATTTATAGCTGAAGTGAGTCTTGAATTTACTTAAGTAGCTAAATCTACTTTGATCCTCCTGCCTCATCCTCCCATGTGCTGTGATTATAGGCAGGCATGACCACACCCAGTTCTGCTGACATTCTTTTAGAGTTTGTTCTTACAATACATCTGCATAAGCATTTCCTGTGGTCACAAACATAAGGAATTATGGCCATCAAGTCATAGAAAGCTTATGGTTCAATCACTGAAGGTTACAAAAACCAGAGAAGGAATGGAACATAAAGATTTGGAGCCTGAGACCCTTGGTTCAAAGTCAAGCTCCCTATTTACCAGGTATGGCTTGAGCAAGTTGCTAAACCTCTATAATCTTGCCTTTTTTCCCCCTTCAAATAGAAGTGAAATTCCTCTATCAGACTGGCCTGTGGGCATGTCTATGGGACATTCTATTGATTATTGAGTGATGTAGAAGGGCCCAGCTCACTGTGAGCAGTACCACTCCTGGGTAGGTGGTCCTGAGTGTATAAGAAAGCTGTCTGAGCACAGGCCAGAGGAAGGAAGCCAGTAAGCAGCATTCCTCCATGGTCTGTGTTTCAGTTCATACCTCTGGGTTCCTGGTTAACCTCAAGGATGAATTGTGATTAGGACACATAAGCCAAATAAACCCTTTCCTCAAAAGGAAGGAAGGAAGGAAGGAAGGAAGGAAAGAAAGAAAGAAAGAAAGAAAGAAAGAAAGAAAGAAAGAAAGAAAGAAAGAAAAGAAAAATAGAAGTTTTGGCAAGGCATGGTGGTGCATCCCAGCACTTGGGAGGCAGAAATAGGCAGATATCTTTGAGTTCAAGGCCAAGCTGGTCTACATAGCAAGTTCCAGGTCAATCTGGGCTACACAGTGATACTCTGAAGACTGCTAGACTATATTAAAGTATTAAATACCTAAGAATTTCTGAGAATACTGATGTTTTGTCCCCGAACCTCAAGGAGTAACATATAAGGAATCTGAAAACTCTGAGAAATTGACTTTTTCCACTGTATAATTCTAAAGTGTTTCATCATCACTGAGTAAACATACAAACATTGTTTACAAAATAATAGACTATGATCTCCCTTCTAGTCTCTCATGAAGATTCACTAAAGTTATATATTTAAGGCATCTAGTTTAGCATGCAACAATATAGAAAATACAAGATAATTACAGATATTTTTACACTTGTACCAGTTAATCTGCAGAGCCCAACCAAAAGGGAGCTACATAAACAGAGTTCAAGATAAAAGAACTAAATTGACAGTGGGTCGCATACCGCAGTGCACATTTTGTAGCCAACACCAAAATCAAAACGGCATTGCTCATCCATGGAGTAATTTATTCCAGGAAGTTCTGGGAGTTTGGGCCAATCATGTTCAAAAGGATCATCAAGGAGACAGTCATAGGAACTACAAGAAGGAAAGCATTACATGGAGTTAAACATTCATCTTTGGAAATCAAGTCCTAAAGGGAACAGGCTCTTAGCTTATATAATCTGGAATTTTATCAGCTCTTGGAGCAGGTTTACAGAAGCATACATCTTAAGGTTTTTTACTTTAATTCTATTCATCCTTTATTCTGATTCATTCAAGGAATACACACACACACACACACACACACACACACACACACACACACACACACACACACACACACACACACACACACACACACACACACACACACACCACTCTCAAGGATGTATTAGAGCTGTAGCCACCTGATTAATGTCACTAAGTGATCCTCCACAAATTGTGGTAGGCCAGATACTAATACCTGTACTGAAGGGTATAGGTGGGTCATGCAGAAATCATATGAACATCCTGTTTCCAGCCTCAACTCAAGTTTTACCATCATTCACAAGGAATTTACCCAAAGAAAATCCCATTCCAGTTAAAATGCATCTAAGTTCTAGGCTCATGGCTTAACATACTGTGATGACATTATGGAATCTTTTGTGTTGAAGATTGTACCTCTGAGTTGGAAGAAAATGTTTATTTTGAACAACAGGTTTCATTTACTGGGATTTTTGCTATATCAAAGTCCCAAGAGCTGATGTCGTGTGTGTAGCCTAAGCATCAGGCCATGACATGCAGCAGGGCACATACTGGATGTATCTTTTCAATTCCTGACCACTGCATCTGGACCAATGGTAGCGATGGAAGGCAGCTTGTACTAGGGGAGCCATGACACTTCCCATGGCAGTCTCGTCACCACACCTGTTGCCTTGCCCGTCATGCTCCATTCCCAACCTAGAACACAGAGGAGATCTCAGTAGTAAGAATCGCAGGGTCACAGCTTGGGCTTCCTTTCTTTTCTCATAATATACACTGGGAAAGACATATTTTTTAAGGCAACATGGCTTCCTTGGAGACGTCGTGGATACTGAAATTGAGAGCAGTCCGACAGAAATGCCTTTCTTGTTCTATAACTATGAAAGGCACAGGATGCTAGGCAAGACAGAGCCACCCACTGAGTTCTAGTGCATGGCCCCTTTACTGTTTTCAGCATCTAACACTTGGCAAGGGATGAGAACTACAGGCTGGCATGCATTTTGTCCAAAGTGTGAACAACAGTGGAGGAAGCAAAGAAAAAACTTCTTTTTTCTATATAGCTGTCAACAGTAACTCACACATGGCCAGTTTCATGGGCTACTACAAAAGCAGATGAAAATCCATCCTCGTGATTCAGGGTGCAGCTTCTCACTGGATGACACATGCCTGTGACCGGAGCATATCCTGCGGAGAATGACAATCACTTTTATTTCCATTTTATAAAAAAACACTCATTAAGAATTAGTACTGGATCTTTGCCTGGGGGGAAAAAAAAGTATTTCGGCAAACAGGGACAGCATTATTTCCATGTTAGCAGTAGGCCACATTCTCCTGGGAAAGGCACAGGTAATGGTAAAAGATTCACTGGGTCTGCATTTTCTCCGCTAAGGGGAAGGAACTGCCTGGGGTGGCCATTCTGTTCTGCCCACCAGTTAACCCTCGTCTTTCTGTTTTAGTAAATGGTCTCTCATATCTTGCTACTGATGAAGGGAGCCAGAAATTCCATCATTGTTGAAAAGAAAATCGTCAGTCTGCTTTTTCCAAAGTCCACATCAGAGTTTATTAGATCAATGTAAGCTGACTTTGGAAGAGAACTCTTTGGCAGCAGCTAGTCTCATTCCAAACAGTTAGAAATCACACTGCATTTCACAGCATCCCTTCCATACCCCAAATGCACAATCATTACTTTTAAAGGCAAGTATAATTTATTATGGTATTTAAATGGCATTTAACATTGTGAATTCCACAGAAAGTCACTGGAAGAAACCAAATGTATGCTTGGCTGGTACATGGTGGAAAGTGTGTGTCGGGGGGTGGGGGTGGGAACATTTGAACAGACTGTATGATTTAAGGTTACTTTTGAAAATCCAGGCCCTATGTTTTCTTCTACATATTAATAGTAATACCTTGCATTCCAGCAGGCCCAAAGTCTTGCCTGGTTAAGAAAATTGCATGATCATGGTGTTCAGAGTGGTTGGGATCAGGTTTTTGTTGTTGGCAAGCCCAGCGGCACACATTCTCCAAGCTCCTGGATGGATTTCCCCTTTCTATGAGGCTGATGGACTAAAAGGAAACAGTATGTTAAAGACAGAGGCATTATTGTTTCAAAGGCTTCGTTTAATAACTTTTTCTGAAGTTGGAATTGGGGATTACAATATATCAACAATGATTCAGAAATACTATTTAGGGCATTGCCTTTGATTTAGGAATTCTTAGTGCCCATGAAGGATACCATGGTGAAGTCCAGTGCTACCTACATGAAAATTAATAGTTGTCATGCATAGCAATGTTAGACGTAAAGATTTACTACTGTGAAGTAATTTGGCATTAGTCATATGGGGAAGAAGTTTAGAACTCTTAAAATATTCCTGATTCTGCTTAGATTTAAAATTTCATAGACATTAAAAGCAAAAATACTACGAATAAAAATACTAGGAAATATACTGGGAAATATACTTGCATGAGACTTTTCCAAAGATATAAAAATCAAAGATCTTAGTTAAGTTTTTGTGTAATTTTTTGTCCCAGAAATAATCAACATGCGGAAGGAAAAGTTCTTCCAAAAGCTGGCAAGACAGATCAAAATTTTAGTGTACAGGGAACAGTCACATTATATTAACCTCACCCTAGGGGTGGGGAAACCAAAATAGATTTTAAAGCTCATGATAAGATGGGGGATGGACTTTTATCTTATAGTTCCCAAGGATAGATTTAAATTCTTTGGAATTTTGGCACTATCACATTGTGATCCGGAGTTTAAAAGTTCAGGTCCATCCTTCAAGAACCCAGGAGTCACGTTTCTCAGAGTGTTGCTTACACAGAGAGAAATTGAATTTAGAATGCCTTGAGGTCCTAATTGGCTAATGGCTGAGAGATTTATTAAATTTCAGCAAAAGTTATTATCAATGTTTACATTCTTAACAAAATTAGCTTGGTTTGTTATATGCTAATCACATAGTTCTGAAAACAAATGATTTAATGACCAACTGAAGGCTATTAGGAATTCCAGCTAGAGCTAGTGTATTCCTTGGTAGCAACACAAAGTAGGTCAGGCTTCGGAGAGAAGCTGAAGATCAGGGATACCCTATTTAGATCATGACATGTGCATGTTAAATGCATAATGAAATATAAACACATGGAGGTTTGTGGTTTCCTCAATGCATAAATTCATTAACATTTCATAATCAGGAGGATTAACGATGGGACACATTCACTGTTTTAAACATGATGAAAATTTTCAAGCTAGTATCTTTTCAAATTTTTAAAATTAATTATTTCCAAAGACAGGGCACATCTGGCACCAATATAAAGCAGGTTATGTAAATCTATTGCATGGAATGGCTACTGTGTATTTTTGATCCAACTTTCTGTTTTCAAAAGTATTAAACCTTTTTCAAATGAAAAAGTAGGCATGGTGCTTCACTTTTAAGAAAGATATATAGATATAGCTTTCTGTTACATCTCTCTATATTTCTATATCTGTGTCATTGATTTGAATAAATCAAGACAAAGATCTTTCCTTTTCCTTCACTGATATATTCCAAGTGCTTTGAGAGTAACTACCACACAAATGGGCATTCACTATAGACCCTGTGAATGAATATACAGATCACAAACCTCATGGTAATATAATAGGCCTAAATTTTTTTCTTTTCTCTTAATGGCATTTGTTCATGTTCACTTAGTTCATTCATTTAGTCATACCTAAACATCATAACTGGGTCAATGTAGCTCAGCTGTGGGGTGCTTGTCTAGTATGCATTAGGTCTTTGGTTCAATCTCCAGCAATGCATAAACCAGGCCTGCCTGTAATCCCAGCACTCAGGAGGCAGAGACAGGGGGATCAGAAGTTCAAGGTCATCCTTGACCCTAGAGGTTGCTAATCTTGGCTACATGAGACCCTGTCTCGAAATTAAAACAAACAATAACAACATCAATCCCCCAAACAATAACAAAAATTATCTGCTCAGACTTGGAAATCTCTACCTATTCTAGCAGATTCTCCTCAGTTAGGTGCAACCAGGAGTCTACATGAGACATGGGATAGGTATAATTCAGCAACTTAAACTTCTACTTGCCAACTTGGTCACTAAAGTTCATAATCCATGCACTTTAAGAAAATTTACCTTTGCATAACCAAGCATTATCATGCGCACCAGGACCACGTTTATGTGCACTCCAAGGGACTCATCATGGTAAATTTCATTCACCTACAAACAAAGCAGTTAGTTGCACAATAAAAACAATGCAAAGGGTTTCAAGAGATGTGTAATATTCAAGAGACTAGCCATGTCAATCACTAGTACTCTAATCAGATTAGTCAAATTACATATTTTCAAAATGTGGTTTAAGCTGAACTCTGAATTGAACTCATTTATCGTTTATTTTAGATCCATCCTTAGATATGAATTACTGATTTTGTAAACTACAGAAAATGAACATAGACAATGTGCTCAAAAGAATAAATGGTCCTAGTGTTAGAATCTGTGTGTTTATAATCTCGCTGTCTTTCTCTCTGTATATGTGTGTGTATGGAAGGAGCCTATATATAAAATACAACACTCGCTAAAGCAAATACAAGAGGGTGGTGACTCAGGTGAGGTTTTTGCTTCTTATGAGTGGCTGTGACACACCGGGGGAAGACAGGTATGCTTCACTGCGGTATTTGGGTGACCATCAGGGGTGCTAGGTCTGATTGAGAAAGCTATGGTTTATGCAGCTTTTGTTCAGAAGCTATGTGTTCTACCTGTGGATCAGCAAGGGAAGGGCTCTCCTCGTGACCCCCAAGATGGAACAGCTAGGACAATGAATGTTTAGAATTACTATAGGGTAGATGACCTTCAGTATTTGAGTTATTGAGGTTATTGTACAAGTGCATATCAGATGGTGTCAGTCCTAGATTGAACTCAGAAGAACTCAATTGATTCCCAGATAATTATTTAACTTTTAAAGTTAGGCTAGAATTTCTGAAAGTGATTTTGTATACTCAGTATTACAGCTATTGGAATTAAAGCAACCTTAGGCCACAAACCAACTCTGTCTTAATGTGAAAGAAGATGAAGCCTGTAGATGATAAGTAACAAGCAAAACCACACAGTGTATTACTGGAAGATAAGAATCAAAAGTGCACTGTAATTATATCTCTGGATTAAGCTACTGTTACGTGAGTGCAAACAAAAACTACTCAACTTGGTAAATGCTAGCGGGAATGCAAAAGGCAGAATTACCTCACTAGACTTCAATGTTCCTAGCTGTTCCCGAGCACAAGGGTTCAACACTTGTGAGGGGAACTAAAAGAGGAAGGGAAAGTAACTACAGTCAATTGAGGGCCAGAAGGTTTGGACAGCAGGCATAGCTATCTAAAATGTACAGAGAAAGAATAGGCATGATTCCATAGAAGAGGGGGCTTAAAATACATATAATTCAAGAATCATAGAATGCTCTCAACAAAGAAATTCATGAATCATGAAACTTTGACTTACCACCTTGACCCAGAAATTCAATCTAAATGTTTCAAAATTCCAGTGTGACTGTATAGAACACCCTAAAAATTGCAGGCCTTCAGTGTAGATTGAAGGTATAATGAAATTTTAAATAGCATTTAAAAAGCTACCAAGATGGAGATTAAAAGTCTAAGCTAAATATATCAAAGTATAGTTTAAGTAAAAAAGATGTACAGTTCTTTTAAGTGAAAAAAATGTATGAATACACATATTTGTAAGCATACACCTATGCACACATATATACATGGGCACAGAATAGAGAGATCCGATTTGCTAGGTATTCAAAATAGGCCAAGATTTGTAAGACATTCGGTAATGTAACGAACTCTTGCACCGCCCAGGAGTGCAGGCAAGTAGCTCATGACCAGGTGGTCCCACTCAAGGCTAAAATGTACCGGAAGTGCTGAGCTCATTGTTCCTGTGCTGACACAGAAGAGATGAGGTCAACAAACTCACTGGTATTTAAGGAAGCGAATAGAGCAAGGAACACAGAAAATATGTCATATAAAAATGACTGAGGACAGCTGGGTGTGGTGGTGCACACCTTTAATCCCAGCACTTGGGACGCAGAGGCAGGTGGACTCACTATGGTCTCCATAGTGAGTTCCAGGACAGCTGGGGCTACAGGGAGACCCTTTCTCAAAAAAAAAAAAAAAAAAAAAGGTGACTAGGGAGATGTAGTGATTAAAAGCCTAGATACTAGACATTACTAGGCTCAGATAATCTCAGTTGAATCTCTCAATGCTATGAGCTCTTCATTTCTCTGAGTATCAATCAAATGGACAGGGTAAAAATACTATTTGTGGAAAGAATTAAAAGACTTAACTCGTGCTGGCAAACTGCTCAAACTTATGACTGCAGAAAATGAGGGCAGGGCCTTTGAAGGACTTTAGATTAACTAAAGTAGAAAGAAAGTCCACAAAACCTTTATAGCTGTCATATGGAGGAATGGTAGATTTGTGTGCTACACCTACAGAAAATAAAACTAAAAACACTCATATTTTTATTAAAGGGGTAATTTTGAATCCAACATACAGAGAAGTTGAATGCTAGACAAAAGTTGTGATTTCTATAGGCCATTTGGTCACAAGCAGGTTCTCTTACACCATAATTCATATGCCCAGCTGGAGGCAGAGTCTCCCCACATTCCTCTTCTGGATTAATTAGCTGGTAAAAGCATTCTTAACATTATAGTTACAACAAAAGTGAAGGTTGAAATCCAGACCTGTCATTGACATATTCATCCATAGACTCATGGATATTCCAAGAGACTTCTTGTAAGGCACCTGCTTCTAATTAGAGACATGGCTTTACACATGGAATTAGAACACATACTTAGTGTAAGAGAGGTGAGATGTAGAAGCATTTCATCTTTTTAAAAATGTTTTATTATTTTTATTTTATGAGTATTGCCAGCATTTATGTAAGTGTTCCGTGTCATGCAATGCCTGTGGAGAACAGAAGAGGCTGTCAGATCCCCTGGAACTACAGTTAGTTGTTAGCTGCCATGTGGGTGCTGGGGCTTGAACCCGGGTCTTCTGCAAGAACAGCTAGTGTTCTTAACCACTGAACCATCTCTCCAGCCCAGCATTTCATCTTTTTTTAAAGGTTAAAAGCAATGCTAACAAACAGGCAGAATTGGCAAACAACAAAAGTGAAAATTTGGAGACAGAAAAAGTGAGTAAATTTCTGGAGATGAGAAGTAGCAGAGACTAGAAAGCGAAGCCCTTTGGAATAGCAGAGACACTTACAACATGACATTCACAATAAAGATCTGAGTACTTCAGGAAGCAGTCATAGGAGAAATCCTCAGTATCGTAAGGTGAAGGAGAAGCAGTAACAATGGCAGCTTGTGATATTTGAGGTGGTATCAACAGTACATATGATTACCCTGCATCAGTAAATTCATTTGCACTTGGTGAATTTTAGAGCCAATATCCTGCCAATAAACTATAATGGCCAAATTCTTATTCCCAAGTTGCATAAAAGTTTTAAAAGTCAAATTAACATTTAACAGAAGAAAAACATTTTTTTTAGCAAAAGTCACTATTAGGGAGTACAGTGCTTCAATCAGTTGTGGAATAATTTGAGATTCACAGAGTATATTATCACAGGGTAAAAATAATCAAAATAGTATTAATATCTTTTAATGTAACATAAATTATTCTTTTGATGTGAAGTATCAACAGTAGTGGGGGGACTCAATACTCTGCAAAGCTTTGGATCTTCCTTAATATGCTTTTCGAGGCTTAAGAAAGTTGATTCCTTTATATAATCTACCTTCAAGATCTAATAATTTGGTGACTTTTCAGCTTACATGTCTACTAATGCCAGAAGTATAGTGTTTATGTGATCTGAAACACACAGAGGATGAGAAGAACTGGAGGAAGAGCCCGGCACTGCGGGGTTCAATTAAGTCCCAGATTCTGGCTTCAACCTGTCCACAGTAAGTTGAGTGATCTGAGGGCTGTTACCTAAGCACTCTAGACCTCAACTTTCTTGTTGTCAAATTGTAACCATAGTTGCCCTGCCTGCTTTAGGAAGTTGAACAACAAGCAAACAAGATGACATCCAACTATACTAAGTAAAATGCCAAAGCACCCATCTGCCTGTATGTGGAAAAGGTTTTGTGAATATATTTTCACAACACACCTTTTCTCATGAAAAACTGGCACTTCATGCTTTTCAGGGAATTTTGAGATGCTTGTATTTGGATTTTTAAAGTATCAACCAAATGAAAGATGCAATTTAAATTATCAAGCAACTAATTGGAAAAAATCTTGACACTAATTTTTGTCAGAGGCGGCAGAGAAGCCTGCCAGCAGATGGCGCTGTGCACACTGTGGCGGGAGCAAGACCAGCTGTGCGGCACCTCAGCACGGCTACATCCCAGTTGATCCAGCTGTCTTTCTCATGTTTACACACAAAGAAAACAGCTCATGTTAAGTCAAACACAAATTTCAAAATACTGTGAAGAAAAGCCCATTTTCAATGCCTACTTATTTGACTCTAAAAAGCAACTAAAATAGCAAAAAAAACCCAAAAACCTTTATTTAGATATTTATGTCATCTAATTACAGTTAGATAGAGGCCTAAAGAAACGCCCCAGGAGCTGCCTGGACTCACCATTCAACAAATGGCACATAGGAAGAATTGGAAGTGTACCATCTGAATTATCAACTTCAGTCTGTCAGGAAGATCTAAAGCGATATTTGTTAAGAAAATACTTTTATAACTTCTTGTAACAAATTCATTTTTTTCTTAAGTAAAATCAACATCAAAAACACATAATACTAAATATCATATGTACTCTTCCAGAGGCCTGACACCTTTTTACATACTTTATCCTATATTAATTCAATAATTCCTTCAAACACTCTTAGAGATATGACCTTCACTTTATAGCTAAGGAAGCTACAGTCCAGGGATGTTCAGTAACTTGCCCCACATCCCACAGGGAGTAGATAGACCTAGACAGTATGATTCAACAATCAATGGTTTAATCATTTTGTCACACTTCCACAGACCTGCAGATCATGTCACCAGCACTGCATAAAAGATTTCACTTCAGGGGGTTGGCGAGGAGGCTCAGCAGTTAAGAACACTAGCTGCTTTCGCAGAGGACTTGGATTTGATTGCCAGCACCCACATGGCAGCTAACAACCATCTGTAACTCCAGTTTCAAGGAATCTTTCAGCTTCTTCTGACCTCCTCGATCATTGCACGACACAGGTGCACTCACATATGTAGGCGATGTACTCATACACACAAAAAATAAAAATAATTATTTTAAAGATTTCACTTTAGATCAATAACTATTCACACCTCTGAGTCTACAAATAGGGCATGGAATTATATTGGGAAAGAGCATGTACCATTTTCTTTTGTTTTTTTGTTATCTTCTTTCAGGTAAATTTTAAAGAAAGGAGGAACTGGATTCTGAATTTATTATAAATAACAATTTCTTCATTATCAATATATCAAGATATTAAAAATATTGGGAGACATAAAGAACAGCTAGAGAAAAACAGTGGCAAAGTAAAGAGGAAAAAAACACGGGCAAGATCAGTGGTTTTGTTATAAGGGAAACATGAAGCACAGACGTGGCTAAAAGGCATGAATTTGACACACATAATGCAGATCAAAATGTCATTGCAAGCTTGAACTTCCATTCACCCTGGGCGCCAACCCACAGGGCTCTGGACAGAAAGGTTCAATGAGGGATCAGGGTTGAGCTCAGAGTCCTCATTAAATTATTTGAAAGAGGGGGTAAACAGAATAGTAATTCAATTTTCAGATGACCTTGACTTTGATGAGATTGCCAATGATGTGAAGAGAATAAAAAGGTAAAAATCCAATCAAATATTCCTTTCCTTGCATAGAAAATTTCTTCCAGGTTTGTTCCCGGACAGGACAGTTTCTCCCAGGACATTTCCCTGGCAGGACAAGCTGACCTCTCTGTCAGACTAGCAGATGAACAGCTTTGTCTGGCTGCAACAAAGCAATACTATTTTTCTTTCTGAAGGTCAATTAGGTCTTGGGAGGAAAGATATCAGAGTGGTTAAGGACATGGGCACCGTAGCCTAAATGTCTGGGTAAGGTTTTATCTGTGCCCTCAGACGTTATTACATTGTTTCTGAGCCTCAGTTTTCTTATCTTGAAAATGGAATTGTCACAGAGTGCCTTAACAGAGTTGTTGAAAGAAAGAAATGAATTCACATATGGACAGTGCTTAAACTGTTGCTTGGGGGAAAAGAAAAAAAAAAAAACTCCAGATGTTAGGCATAATTCCTGCTGTTATCACAGAGTAGCAAATAAAGAGTACAAATATATCAATTGTTAAAAAGGACTTTTGGATGGCAGAATAGCCTGGATAATTCTGGCTGGACATAAAAGAATTCTGAAATAACCTATGAAAAAATGATCACTCTCTACAGTTTTCTCTTATGCAGCTAAAAGTTCCAAACAAGCACCCACTTGTCTTCTGAGCTCCATCTTTAGAAGAGTACCGTTACCTAGAATAGGAAGCTGTCTCTCTGCTACCAACATTTCTTTCCCAAACTTCAACATAATACCAATAATAACTACTGTGTATAATACTTAAAATTTTTTATTTATTTATTTTTATGTGAATGAGTGTTCTGCCTGTAAGTTGACCTGTGTGAGGGTGCCAGTGGAGGCCAAGAGGGCATTGGATTCCCTGAAACTGGAGTGGTAGATAGTTGTTAACTGCCATGTGGTGCTGGGAACCAAACCGGGGTCTTCTGCAAAGTTAAAAGAGTACTTTTAATTGCTAATCCATCTCTCCAATCCCTATTTATAATACTCTTATCAAACTTTTACTGAATGGTTTCCAAGTGCCAAAATGCCTTAGAATTGGGTTTGGATCTGCTCTTATCAAGCATGTATTCTAATGAAGAAAACATAGGCTTAAAAGCATGGAAAATGTAAATATGGAAAGAAATGAATGGGGTTGGGGTTGAGGTTTGTTAATAGAGTGCTTGCTTGGTATGCATGATGACTTGGGTTTAATCCCTAACACTGAAAAAAGGGGGGTAAATTCACTGCAGATGAAAGCAGGTGCTACAATGGACACAAATCTGAGTCACAAGATAGAGAGGTAGTAACTGACACTACTGGAGCTTGGTGAGTCAGGGAAACCCCAAGGGCACAGTCATGAGACTGGGGAAAGGGCAATCCTTACAAGTCCGAGGGTAAATACAGAGGCTCCGTGTACACAGGAAGCCCCCACCCTTGCAGAGGGAACATCCTTATCACTACCATGTAGGGCAACTGAGACCCAGAGAAGTCACCAACTTAGGACATCCCCCACATGGTTAGCAGAGCTCAAATCCAAACACATCGTGATGCCAGCTCCTGTTCTCACTTACTCATCGTGGAGGAAGCCCAAGCCTCCCGTTTATTCTTCTTCACTTCCACCCATTTGCTCCAAAACAACAAAACAGAAACCAAACCAAACAAAACCCCAAACTTCTCATGTCCCTTATTTGATCTCTCTCATCCTGGGACTTACTTTTCTTTTACCAACATTCCCTGACTTTCCTTCATGGAAAAAAAAAAAATCACCCTACGATGATTTATAGCATTTGCTGCTGTTTACCAGTATATTCTCCAACCACAGCGTCCTGCCTCTGAGCTCCTCCCGCTCTGTCTAGCCATTCACATCAGAGTTTAAAGTTGTGTTCTCAGCTCTCTTTTCTCACATGCTTTCTCTCCATTGTTTTAGTCACTGTTCTTGCTTAACCTGGACTAGAAGTTGATGAATTTCAAATGTTTATCTACTTCTGACTTGTCTCTCTCAGCTTCTAGAGTCATCTGCTCAGCCCTAGAAGGTCTGTCTATCCTGTAGGTCTCTCTCTCTCTCTCTCTCTTTCTCTCTCTCTCTCTCTCTCTCTCTCTCTCTCTCTCTCTCTCTCTCTGTGTGTGTCTCTGTGTGTGTGTGTGTGTGTTGCTGAGCATTGAACCCAGAGCCTTCCAAGGTTAAATTCTAATCATGTGGCCCAGCACAGACTTATACCTGAAGCCTCTAGCCTATCCATTTACAAGTGTACCTGTTCACCTCAAAGTTCACCCTCAGGCTTTTCTCCTGAAATCCCACCACAGTTAGAGTCTAAGTCATCCTTGATTCCCACCTCTCCTCCAAGTATTAGTGTCAACCTGTTGCCAAGTCCTGAATACACTTCTAAGATCTGTGTACTTCATGTCCATCCACCCCACTGGAATTGTTACAGTAATCTGTTAAAACTTCTGTACATTCTGACATTTGGGTGTTTAAAGCCCCAGAAAGATTGTCACTCAGATGGCTGCTCTTACCAAGCAGGAGCCTGTCCTTCCACATTATTTATGCTTTTACCTCATTTAAGCATCAGAAAATTCTGGAAGAAATAAAAGTAGGCATTCAGCAGCAAGGCTCAAGATATAGACACTTTTCTGGTCTTGGACTCAAACCATATACCCAGGTAGAACTGATTCCTATCCTTCCTCAATGAGAAGGGTAGCTCCTGGAGCAAGCCGAAAACATTGTCTATGCTTTAGGAGCCTAGGAAAGATAAAGGCTGGGGTACACCAGAGAAAGACAAGATTAGTCTGATACCTGTAGTTTCTGGGAAGGAATCTGGGGGTGTAGAACCAAAGGCGAAAGAAGAAGGGGAACATATGCTTCTCTAAAAACCAATGAGAACTCTCAGGGAACAAGCCTGTGTAGATGCACTGTTAATTTAACTTGTGATTCAGAGAATAGCTTCTAGGATTGAGATTTTGCGGTGTTCATGTTTATATAAGAGGTGCCTGAGTTGACTTATGCCTGGTGAAATCTGAGAAGGGATACATAAAAACACTCATGCTTACTAATGAGAGGCAGGGAAGCTTAGTGAAGAAAAGTACTTTGCTCAGAGGCCTAGAGATCTTCTGGGTCTAAAGTACTGAACACCATGTATTATTAGCTCTCTGACCCCAACTTCTCTAAATCTCAATCTCACTTGTGAACTGGAACTAAAAGTGACACTTTAAATACTTCAGGTAAAGTGTTTAGCAGAGGACCAGGCACAGAACAAGGGGTGAAATGTGAGTCAAATCTTCAACATCGAATCTTCATTTTGAATCTGGGCCTAAAAAACTAGCTGATTTCAAATATCTTTAAAGATTTCATTACTAACATTGATTCTTCATCATCTATTTTTTCATAGACCATCTAGACTACATAAATGAACATACTATCCAGCCAAATTGTCAATTCCCAAATAATATGTCATTGCAGATCCTCTTTCTCTCCTTCAACTCATGAAAGCATTTGTCAAATCCTACTATTCTACCATAAACCCTCAATGACTTTGCAATCACTGCTGGATAATAAACCATCATTCATTGCTTAGAAATCTCCAATTAATTTGTAATTTTTCTGCTTTCATTGCCCCTAGGTCTTGTCAATCTATTCTTCACAAGTCAGAGAGCCAGGTACTAGCCTTCAAAAGCTTCCCGTTACATTTGAATTTGTATTTCAAGTTCTCCTAGCCTGGGATGAGTTTGATTTTCCCCAGCTCCACATGACACCTTGCACAGCACTGAACCCCAATGTTTTTCTTCCCATTATCAGAACATACTCCCATGTCCAATGGCTGGCTCTTTTACTATCCATCTCAGTCATCACCCTCTGAGAGATGGCTTTCTTGACTACCATGCCTCTGTGAAAGCTGTATGTCTGATTCGTTTTCACTCCTTGTTTCTGGCAAATCATTGACTCCTTTAGAGCTCTGATATAACCAATGAATGATATGTATGATTACCGAGGACTGGAAATAAGACTGTGTTCACAACATTTTCCTAAATAGATTGCACCAATTAAATTCCATAACATTCCTGATATGGCACACAATTTTCAATGTTCTGCATATGAAGCTTACCAACACACAGCAACTGTACCCAAGGAACAGCCTATCAGAAAATTACTGTCAAGGAATTCACAATATTCACACCAAGGAGAAAAGGATAGATGAAAGACTCATAGAAACTGACAGTGGATCCTGGTCTTGATACTGAAATGTCTTTAAAAAGACTGAAACATGAACCGGAAAAAACAAAGGTTATTTTAGATGACAAAAAAGGCACAATAGCGAAGTCATTAGCACCCCTATACATTATACTGTAGAAGCCATTGCACCAGCAGCACAACTAGTCAACTTCCTGGCTGTACAGACCTGCCAAAGTCCTTTCAACTATAAAAGCCTACGATTCTTAGTTTTTCTTTTAAACTATAAGCATCTTGAGGGCAAGGATAATTGCACTGATGTTTCAGTAAGTGTTGAAAGTCGATATTCACTTTTATATAGTTACATTAGTAGTTTAAATATGTATGGATTTCAAATCCTGATGCCAGTTGTTAGTGATTGCACAACTAGCTACTTTAGGGATAGCTAGACTAGAAAGCAAGGTAGGAAAGTCCACTTATATCAATGTGGGAATAGCTGACTTCCTTTTATTCTCTCATAAATGAATGCATTGAACAGGAAGACACTGAGGAAGCAAAGAAAGAAGACAGGAGAAAGCGATGCTAAAAACCACCATCACCAATATGTGAACAATGAAAAGTGCCCATGATTCCAAGGAAAGGAATTGATGTGAAAGAACACAGACACTGGGAGGAGGCCTAACTTCCAAAAGGATAGAAAGAGATGAACGCATACTCTACGTCCTTTTCATTGGTTTCCCCTTGACAATTTGATAAAAACTGCGTAAGTTTCAATACATAAAAATGCATGATCTAGCACATGGTGGTGCACGCTTTTAATCCCAGCACTTGGGAAGGAGAGGCAGGCAGATCTCTGTGAATTCAAGGCCAGCCTGGTCTCCATAGTGAGGTCCAGGCTAGCTGGGGGTACAGGGAGAATCTGTCTCAAAAAGAAACAAAAAAAAAAAAAAAAAAAAAGAAAAAGAAAAGAAAAAGGCTTGTGGCACTGGGGAAAAAAAAAAAAAAAAAAAAAAAAAAAAAAAGAAAAGAAAAAGAAAAGAAAAAGGCTTGTGGTGCTCCCTGAAAACCAAACTTTCAGATTCAGAGGCTTTGCTTGCATTTCATTGCCTTTCTCCAGTTCCATGCTCCTGGTTCTTAACCTGCTGTGAACAAATGTTCCTGAACCCCCACTAGATAAGATCCTGTGCACAACTCTGTGTGACCCTGAGAAGCACTGAAAATTTCATAAATATAGAGAAAACTCTAGAAAGGCAATTTCCTGACCAAACTTTTAAATTAAAGAGTTTCCTATAAAATTGATACAAGGCCGGGTGTGGCGGCACACGCCTTTAATCCCAGCTCTTGGGAGGCAGAGGCAGGTGGATCTCTGTGAGTTCAAGTCCAGCCTGGTCTACATAGTGAGTTCCAGGCCAGCTGTGGATACAAGGAGACCCTGTCTCAAAAAGACAAAAAAAAATTGATACTTCAGTATATTATTGTAAAATTAAAGTTCCTCTTTCAAAATTCATCAAAATGATTCTAAACTGACTGTGCAATCAATGACTTCTGATTCAAAGGTTTTCCCCTCTCTTCCTCCCTCCTTTCCCTTCTCCCACCCTTAAGCAGAACACCACCATTATTCTTTGTATAGGAAATATTTACAACAACAAATAGGTTTCCATGGGCAATGCCTAACAATGTTTAAATTCTTATCTCAGCGCCTAATGAAGCCACAGCAACAGAAAATACATGTGAAACATGTCTTACTCAAATGTTTTTTTATCTATTTAAAAAAAGTAAGTCACAACTTCCCTCAAATTAAAATATCACTATGCCAGCACATTTGGGAGAGTAATAAAGAATTCTACATTATAAAAATAGGGATATTTTAAATTCTGTGACGAAGTGTCATAGAATTTAATGAAAACTGAGATTTTTTTTTTCTAAAATCCGCTTTAAGAGTTTGGTTACTTGTAGGGAGAGATGGCTAATAATACTGACTATTCTTACAGAAGACCTGGGTTCAATTCCCAGCACCCACATGGCAGATAACAACTGTCTGTAACTCCAGTTCCAGGGGATCCAATAACCTCTTCTGCCTGTGGGCATGGCATGACACGGGTGCACTTACCTACATGCAGGCATCACACTCATATACATAAAATAAAAATAATAAAATATTTTTATAAAAGAGTTTGTTTACTTGTTTATAATCCCAAATTTGAAACACATTCACAGAATTGCCACAAGTAAACTAAGGGTGATTACTGCTTTTGCTATATGTATAGTTCATTTAACAAGGCCAGTTCATTTACATTTATTGTATTTTAAAATCTTTATTGTCCTAGCAAAACAGGAACTGGAAATACATCTGTTGAAAGCAAAAGTCCTATGTTCTTCACTTTCTTTCCATTCTCATGTTTCAGCTCTGATTCATCCTTTTAAGCACTGTAACTTTCTAGAGCATTGCTTCTCTGTGCAAACCTTCCACCCAGGAGTCCCCAGAATTTTGATGCTTGGATCTGACCATACGTTCTCACTGTTTATTATGGAATCTAGTCCATGCTCCATGGTGTAGCTTCTAAGGGCTGTGTAATTTGGCCCTAGTCTACATGAAATGGCCTCATCTCCTTACCCATGGTCTCCTCCACTGGAAGCTCTACAGAGCAGCATGTAAGGGAATGGCTTTGAAGTTAAATAAAGTTTATGTATGCCACTTTACTAGCTGTGAGCTTGATCCAGTTGTGCAAAACAATTCCAGGATCTTAAATCTTTTTTTAACATTTTTATTTATTTATTTATTTATTTATTTATTATTTTGGTCTTTTTGAGACAGGGTCTCCCTGTAGCTCCAGCTGTCCTGAAACTCACTATGTAGACCAGGGTGGCCTTGAACTCACAGAGATCCGCCTGCCTCTGCCTCCCGAGAGCTGGGATTAAAAGAGTGCGCCACCATGCCCAGCTATTAAATGTTTTTTAAAAAACACAAACAAAAGAAACAATAGCAAAATAGATCCTTCAAGACCTGGCTTAACTTCCCACTTCTGGAAAAAAATAAAGAATTAATGAACACTGTGTTGAACTGCATAGTTTTATCAACATGGAAACTAAGTCCCAGGAAGGGATTTGATTTTTCTAAGGTCACAGAGCTAACCAGAGTAAGGAAGGCTAGAACTAATGCCTCACTAGCCAAGCCTCCATTAAATGTGCTCATCCCTTCATGAGGGGATGACTATGGCCACAGCTCCCTTTTCCAAAATGTTACAATATTTATGTTGTAGTGCCTAAGACATACATTTTAATAGTGGCATGCTTTTATTACTTAGCTTTTTCCTAATTTTCCCAGATATCTATATTTTCTCCATGATTTATATACTCTATGAGGATAAAGACTAGAAAAGAATCTCTGATATCTTATTTCCAGAGCATGGTATAGATTTGAGCACCAGTCAGGAGCCTAATCTTTACTGTCATCATCTCCTGAGTGGAAGGAAAAAGTTTCCAGGACACAACGAACCATGAAAATAGAAACAGCATCCACGGGAACTTTTAGGTTTTACATAAGTTTGAAAATAAAAGTTGGCATGGAAGACTAAAATATGGTTGTACATTTATTTATGTACATATGGCACTGTACAAAGCACATGACTTGTGTTTACTCATTTAATCCTTTCACTGCTCCTATTTGTTCATTATATAGGTAAGGAGACCGAAGCAGGCAGTGAGACCCTAAGTAGCATGCCCATGTTTATGCCTCTTAAAGCATAAAAAAGTCAACATTCAAGCATTGAAAACATTCACAGAATTCACCAAGAATTGCTTGTACATCTACCTATTGCCTAGCAACTGGTCTAAAGTGTATTGTATTGTCTTTTTTTTTTTTCTGTCTTTTTGACACAGAGTCTCCCTGTAGCCCCAACTGACCTGGAACTCACTTTGTAGACTAGAGTGACCCTGAACTCACAGAAATCTGCCTGCCTCTGCCTCCTGAGTGCTAGGATTACAGGCATGTGCCACCACACCCGGCTTTGTATTGTCTTAACAGGAATTAGCACTAATGAACAGATAAATGTGTTAGAAAGTCACTCACTTTCCATTTCACAGCAGTGTGTCATAGGTGTAATTTTATAAACGGACATCTAACGAATAAAATTACATTTGACATGCTTAAATATTGCTATAAAAATAAGGTCATTAATCATGAAATTAAAAAATTTTTTCATCTCTAATATATTTGAATGAAATCTAATACAAAGCATGGGGGAGGGGGGAAGGTGAATGACCTAGATGCTCAAAGAAAGAAAATTAAGTATTATAAACAGAAAGAGAGAACATAGGGAACAATTAGGCAGCAAATTTAGCAAGATCAATATGATATTATTACAAGATGGTGTTAGGTAAAATACATAAAAGGATGCTACTATATTATTCCTCAGCAATTACCCTGTGCCAGTTCAAAAGATAGAATGGCACTGGTTAGATGATGCTATCACAATATCTTCTGAATATGATTAAGGCTCAGAAAAGAGAAATAAAGGATACATTACTTAAAAGACCTATTAGCAATTGCTGTGCCAGCAGCTGTGTGCTTTGTAAATCGTTACTCTCTATAAAGTGTTGGAAATATCATATTTGTTTGAAAGCATTATAAGCATAAATCATCCATCATCTCAGGACGCAGAGCAGTGCGTGAAAGAACTATTTCATTTTTCACAGCCCACATCAAGGAATGCTGACAGTCTTGAGAGTACTGACAACCCCCCCACCCCCAACACTGTGATATCATTCCATGGCTTTTAAAACACATGACCTGACTTGGTAATGAGGAACTACCAGACTGATCAAAAAGATCATTTACTTCATGAGTCCTTAGATTTTGCATTCTTGTATGTTAAAGATATAGATCAAATTTTGAATTAATATTGTTAAGCACAATATTAAGTGCTTTGAGTGAGGAGCAAATGACATGGAGGTTCTCATATCAGTGTCCAAAGGAAACTAACAAACAAAATGATTGAAATTATTAAAAAGCCCCAACAAGGAGTCACTACTCACAATGTTCATCAGGGTGAGAAGGTAGTTCTGGACATGCTCTTTGCCATGGAAACGGACCACAGAGTCATCCACTCCTAGAAGCACCTCGATGTTGTAATCGTTTTCTCCCGCATGTCTGCGGCGCCTCATTGTCTCGTTCAGTTGCCGGCCAATGCTGCTGTAAACTGTACCTAATTCATCAAGGCTGTCCACATCTGGCTCTATTGAGAAACAAAAAGAACCCAGGCATTTCAGTTTCCCCAATGGCCTTCCAGTACCTTCTTAGAAAAACGTCTCTTCTCAGGGCCTATCATTACAATTCAAAATCAATATGATATTACTTTCAGTTTGTTTTGTAAATAACAGGCATAGATATGCTCAGAATGACTTCCAATGAATTCAACATAGTGTAGCAACATTCAGAAATAATACTATGGTCCAGGGAGCAGGGCCACCACCCCAGGCTGAGAATTTTATAAGCATAAGAATGGTTGGTCTTTTCCAAGCTGCATCCCAGAACAGAGCTACTCACTAAAGACTCTGAATAAGTGTTGTGTGTCAGCATGTTAACCCAGGTTCATCTCAGACACTATGATCATGGCGTAGAGAATTTGTGTTATAGAAATGTAAATCATTCCTCTTCCCAGTGGCCTTATTTAAAAATCGAATTCTGGCCCAGCAACACAGCAACACAAGCACATCTCGTGATGCAATTATTGGTCTCGGTGTTAGAGTGACATGCTTCACTGCTTACTTCACTGCTTTGGATTATGGTTGTCTGGTGAATGCTGTGAGGATAAAAGTGGACAGACACCTGACATATAACCACCTCATACCATAGTTTTCCACATTGAGACTGGCTCTCATTTGAGCAGATAAATCCACTGCTATGTATCTGAATCTGTGAGACAGCAGTAATCAATCAGAAAATGACTAATATTTCAAGAAACATAAATTTATAAAATGTGCTTTTATTCATATCAAAGAATTGTTTTAATTTTTAAATGGATATTTAGTATATTGATACAGATACATGTACACAGGGAGATGTGACAGACAGTGAGGTAGATATTATTAGGTTTTAATGACTTAAATTCTCCATCATCAAATGAGTATATATTTAATGAAGAAAATGTTTTAGTGAATTAAAGCATAAAATATCATTTGGATAGTAAAAGATCATTCAGCTGCTGATATAGAAAACTGGAGGTATATTCGTTTCCATTTCAAGTCCATAAAACTCAGAAAGGAATTTATTTTATAAAGTCCCTTGATGTCTAAAAAAAATTTGAAAGAACAAGTCTGACTCATGCTTTATATAGAAGTTTGTTTAATGCTGTATTGAGACCTATGAAACCATTTGAATCAGCATCTGACATTAATGAATAGTCATTTTCCTCTTCACCTTGTGGTTTTAGTGAAGTTACAGGAAAAGGTGTCTCTTGGCCAAGAAGGCTGATGACCAAGCTTTAGCCACATGGAATTAGAGGGATTCCAGATCCCACTCACACCCTTTCAGCCTTTCAAAAATATATGGAAACACCCACCCCTGCCCCACGTGTACCGGCACAAGTCATGCAAAGGATTACTTGGTATGAAAGCTATACTGTACTTCACTTTGACCCAAACCCAATTGCTAACTCATTAGCTGGGAATTCTCTTGACACCAAGGACTCATGTTGGCTTCACAATGTATAAATAACTCTTACCACCATCCACATCAAACAGGAAACTTCCTCCAAAGTTGTTTTTCAAGAGCTGTAAAGCCACACTAAAGGCAGGAGACTACACCTGCACACAGCTTTGTTATTCAACCTCAAGTCTCTTCACATACTAGATAATGTGAGAGTTGTGATCGCTAGTGTACAAATAGGAAATTCATAGATGAGTTCTCAGTTCTAAAAATGGCTTGTTTGGCAGACCTGTCAGAGGCAATGTCCAATGGAAATACACTAGCAGCAGCATCCTATCATTAAACCTGATGCATGAATGAAGAAGGGGAAGGAAAGAGAGTTCATTCTCCTCTCACACTTCCTGTCTGGCTTTTGCATCACTCCTTAAATAAATGGTAAGAGAGGATATTTATTTATGGTGTGAAAGGGAATATGGGAAGGAAGAAAGGAGCCCTTTAAAATGAAGAACACTTTTGTTCCTCATGTCTTTGCGCTATACAATCTTGTTTTCCATGGTTCTGAACTTGGATAGTGTCAAATAGTAAGGCAACTTTGGGCACCTTTTGCTTCTACACATCCTTATAATTCTGTTTACCTCTGAGGCTGTGAAATATTTCCATTCATTATTAATTTCCCTTAGTATGTGTTTCTTCAATATAAGGTTCAAGTTCTTAGTAGCATGGATTTGGGTTTTTCCTCCCCAAGACAAAGGCTCACTGTCTCACTGTGTTCCCCAGGCTGTACTTGAACTTGCGCTCCTCCTGCCTCTGCCTCCTGAAGTGCTAATATTAAAGGTGTGGGCCACCAAACTCAACTAACATGGACTTTCTAATCAGAAATGTGTAGTTTCAAATCTTGATAATGATACATCTTAACCATAGTTTCATATAAGATGCCTAGTCACGTTGACCCTCAGTCTCCTCACTTATGAAATGGAATAATATTACCTATATTGGGTGCTGAGGCAATTAGTCAGCTGAAAAGAGTACTTGCTGTACAAGCACAAGGACCTGAGTCCAAATCTCCAGTACCTATGTAAAAAACTGAGTGTGACATCATGCATTCTTATAATGCCAGTGCTTTGGTTGTTAGGGGGACCCTAACAACCTTCAGCCTTTCCAAAACATACGGAAACACCTACCCCTGCCCCACGTGTCCCGGCACAAGTCATGCAAAGGACTACCTAGAATGAGAGCTATACTGTACTTCACTCTGACCCAAACCCAGTTGCTAACTCATTACAGGAGGATCACTGGGGCTTGCTGACTGCCAGATTAGCTTCAGGTTCACTTGGCGAGATCCTGTCTCAAGAGACTAAGGCAGCAAGTGATGGAGAAGGAAACCAGATGGTGTACTGCATTATTACTCTTTGCCTTATTCCCTTGAGACAGGGTCTGTATGTAGTCAAGCAGGACACCTAACATTCTCCTCTGACCTCTGCATGCACACATACCACACACATGTACCACACACATACCCCAAAATATGTTCTCCATCATATATAGATCATAACTTTGAATGCTTAATTTTGTGAAAAATCTAGGAAGAGGCCACTGGAAAAGGGCTACCTGAAGGGTAGGGATAGTAAATGCAGGTAATATGAAAATACAGAGGGGGTATCCCTGAGGGTGAAAGATGAACACACTGAAGCAGTAATGGAATAAGAGAGACAAACGAGTAGGAGGGAGGAGGGTTAGCCAAAGTGAAGGGAATAAAACAAATCCATATGAAAACACACTATCCTATAAACAAACTACAAAATGTAATTTATGAAAAAACAAAAAGTTGGAAAGGAGATACCCTACATGGCTGAAAAAAAATCTCTCTCTAAAAGCTATGGGTTATTAAACAAAAAACACAATACCAGGTGTGGGGTACCTTCTTATGAGTAGTTGATCGGGGAGGTCCTAGAGGCCCTGCAAACAATACAGACATTTGCCATTCCTCTTGGTTGACTACCACAGCTCAAGGACAAGACCCTATTGTTACAGTCACCACACACCTTAGTCACATGATATGGAGAAACCAAATTGCAACTGATCTAGAAGCCTCCTCTCTGCTGACTAACTGCATAGTGCCAGAAGATTCCATATAGGCTACTGGAGGAGAAAAGGAATCAGAGATCTTACCTAGCTGTGAACTCTATAGAATACCAATCTTTCAGGCTAAGTGGACGTATTGGTGCAATAGTAGTACAACTGTTATGGGGGTAACCAACTGCTCTCTGATTAGCTACAAGACCTGCTTCATGAGAAGGGATTTATCTGGCAATGTAAACCTGGTCAAAAACCTATTTGGCCCTGGCAGAAGAGGCAGGGCTGCTCAAGGTGCTGAGAATAAGTAACAGTGAGTGCCCAGTCCTAAATGGCACATTTATACCATCTGCTCTATGGCTCGGGAAACACTGTGGAAGAGGGGGTGCAGAGAATGTAGAGCTGGAAGACAGGGGGAAAGGCTGTGAGATGCTGTGTTTCTTCTGGACATGACACAGCCAGTGCAGTCATGATCTCAGAGTGGCAATGGCTGCCTGTGGTGAGACTGTCAACAGTCAATCATGGATTGAGGAGGGGCTCATGGGGGTCCTACCTCCCCCTTCTAAGCTATTGGCTACTGATGGATGCCAAGGGAGGGGTAGATTTTGTCTTTGGTTAAGTACACACTGATAAGGCCACCAGACTCCAATAGATAGCTCCAAATTTATGATCACATAGATGGCCCTAGTTAAATGCAGTAATTTGAGTCACAAAACAAACTAAGAAGATATGAATGGGGGAAAGGGACTTGTAGGGAGGAAATTGGATAAAGGAGGTTAGATGATTCCAGAAAGATTGGGGGATAGTAATCAGAATGTACTCTGTACTTGTATGAAATTGTCAAAGAACACGTTCAATAAAAGTTATTTACAATGTTTATAAAATGCCTATTTCGTTTTCAAAGTTCCTGAGATACTATGAATGAATGATGGTTAAACTGCATGATGTTTGCATATAAATTCTTCTACAAATGGTGTTGATTGCTGCTATTTCTGATGATTTTCCCATTAAGAAAGTCTTCACTTTTGAAAAAGCTCTTATATTATAAATTACATAATTACAGATATTTTAAGAGAGGAAAGAAAATATCTGGAATAAATGAAGAAAATTGAGTCCAGAAAATCTGAGCTGCTGATAACCATACCAAGAATAAAATTGATTATATCTCCTTCGGAGCACAAAGGACACAGGAAAGAAGAATGTAGACTGTTTGCTTTCAGTTAATTAGAATCAAGCCCAATGGTGCCTGCTTGTTTAGTAATTTAAAAGGCTACAACAAACTCAGAAAGTGTTAGCTCATGACCAGTTCTCATCACTTAGTGTACAATTAATGAGTTTCCCTAACATACTCAGGCCCCCCAAAAGGTAAAGTTACTCTTCACACCTGTCTACCTGTTAACTCTGGGAACCACACATCATAAGTGATTATATTCAGATGGAATTCATTTGTATCATGTAGTGACAAGCAAGTGTCATTTTCATGATTGCTAGTGTGGGCTGACCTGATCAAAGTATTAGAACATGCCTTTCTAAAGCCTCAGTTTAAAAAAAAAAAAAACTATTCATTCTTGGACAGAATCTCTGTTCCCAATAAGATATAGAGAAACTATTAAAGGTAAATATCAGGATAATCATGTCCTAATATTCTCTTGTCCAATTAGGGCAGAGAAAAACCATGTAGAAAGCATAAGCAAATTCAAGAAGGGAAGCAGAGTGGAGCTTTATACTGAGTGTAAAAAATGATGCTCCTTTGTGGCATCCCCTTGACATCTTGCCATAGACCTGCTAAGGTTTCCTGAACAGATATAGCTGAGTTGGGCAGCACAGAGTGAGACCTAGGAACAGAATTAGTACAAAATCAGAAAAATTTAAGCTAGAATAACCTCCTAACACCTAGGCTCTCAACTGATATTTAAGGGAGAGGAAGGGACTGCCACAGGTATAGCGTTGCCACTCTATGGTTCACTCCAGACGAGTGATACTTCGAGTGGTAACTGATTTCATAGACACGGTTATGATACAGTCATATTTGAAATACTGAAATAGGGACTAATGCGAAGGCTCAGTGGGTAAAGGCACTTGCCACTAAGCCTGATGACTTAAGTTTGATTCCAGGTTCCACATCGTGGAGGGAGAACCGACTTACGTCAGTTTTCCTCTGATCTCCAAACACACACCACAGAAGGCATGTGGACACACTTGCATGCATAGATACACATCAATATACACCGAATAGATAAATAAACAAATGTGCAAGAAATATTAAAATAGTTACTGGGATATAAATTATGAGAGGATATTAATGATAGGTTATAGGTAATAACAGCTATTATTCATTCTATACAGGTGATAAATGAATATGCTAAGATTTTTCATAGTTGCATTTGGTTTACTCCACCTCATCTTCTTACTAAAATAGATGAGATTGCAGAATTAAGGATTAAGGTGGGGCTAAGTGAGCGTGCAATTTAAAAAAGAATATAAATTGGTGCAAACTTTTGTAGTATTAGTAGTCCTGTTCCTGGTTTAAGGTGAATCCCTCAAGTTGCTCCTGGTAGTTAGAACTGAAATTGAGTTAGGACTATTTTTATTAGTGATGCTAATATAATTATGATATATTAGCTTATAATTACTATTATTTAAAAATATTATTCATTATTTTTATTTTATGTGTACGCGTGTATCGCCTGTATGTAGGTAAATGCACCCGCGTCATGCAATGCCAGTGGAAGACAGAAGAGGGCATCAGATCCCCTGGAACTGGAGTTACGGAGGGTTGTTAGACACCATGTGGGTGCTGGAATTTGAACCCTGGTCTTCTGCAAGAAAAGCCAGTGCTCTTAACCGCTGAGCCATCTCTTCAACCCCTGAAAGCATTTTCTTTATAATACATCTTCAATTGAGAATCTAAATTATTTCAAATGTTTTTATATAAAATGAAATTTTGTTTTATGTGACAATATTCATGGCTCATAAAATTCAGACTTACAGGGAATACAGAAAGAGGCATGCTCTGCCCTGCCCTGCCCTGTGTTTTACCCTTCCATTTGGTGTCCAACATACAATATAGACCAGCACCTCTTCTCAGTTGTAAGGATGGCTTTCCACAATGGGTCAAACTTTTTGCTGCACATGTGAAGAGCTCAGAAGCTGAGGGATGCTGGATTGGTGAGGAAGGCAACAGGGCAGAGATCTGCTTCCACCCCTGACCTCACATGTAACAAACAGCCCAGTGTTCTCAGAGTGAGCTCAGTGGCCAGCTCATCAGAGGCTGCTGCATGGGGGAGGGGCCTCAGAAGTTGCCAGTTCTAGCTTCCACCTCACATAGATAAGATTTTCTTGGTGTGATTCTTTTTTTAAAGTTATTCTTTTTATTTTATTTTATGTGTATGGATATATTGCCTGCATGTACATAAGTGCACCTGTGTCATACAGTGCCTGTGTATGACAGAAGAGAGCATCAGATCCCCTGGAACTGGGGTTACAGACCATTTTTAGTCACCGTGTGGGTGCTGGGAATTGAACCTGGGTCCTCTGCAAGAACAACCAGTGCTTTTGATTGCTGAATCATCTCTCCACTTCCCCCACCTCCCTTTTTAAAAAAGAGGGTCTTGCCTGACAATCTTGGTTGGCTGTGAACTCATAATCCTTAGGTCTCTGCCTTCCAAGTACTGGGATA
>NW_008339438.1:2601-24404 GCF_000622305.1 Nannospalax galili | reverse complement strand
TGTCAGCTCCAGCAAGAGACTGGCAGGTGTTGCAGGACCAGGGAAGTAGAGGGAGGTGAGGGCGGGGCCAGGTCCAGAAGCAGTGCCCCTGGGGCCCAAGAAAGGCACTAAGTTTTTAAGAGTTTCTCCATCCTGTATTAAAGAGGCTAGTTATAACGGTTATAATACTTATTCAAGACACTGCTTATGTTAAAAATACTTAGTTGTTGCATTCATAGATCATGGATTTGATTTGTCAATAAGAATAAGGATAACACTAGTATATTTATTTCTAGTCTAATTCATGTATGTAATATGAAATAAACATAATAATTAAGGTGCCTAGAACAATGGAAATTTAGATGATGATAATTCAGAATAGGGGATTTATTGCTGTAGGAAGAATAAAAACCAACATTTTGGGGGTATGGCCTGATAGCTTACTAAGCTAGCCTGATTATAGAACATGGTATAAAAGATATCACAGAAAAATTTACATCCTTAGGGGTAAGTTTGATTCCTTTAATTCTAGAAATAAGAGGGTTTAGACCTGTATTATTTTCTCCATCAAAGTAACTCTTTCATGGATATATTTCTATGTACAGGAAGGAAAGTTTGTAATGATAGATATAGAAATAAGTCATATATATAAAGCTGAAGTTAAAGGTAGAAAAGTTTTTCATAGTAAGTGTATCAGTTGGTCATATTAGGAATTGCACATAGGATGCTTGGATTTGTAAAAAATCCAATAGGCATTGAGTTTAATTGTATAGTTGATGATGAAAATTTCTGATGAGTAAAGATTATTAAATATTCCTAAGAAATCATCCTTGTTAATGTTATTATTATATTGATATTGCATCATTAAAAATAGAGAAAATGGACCTGCAGCATATTCAGGGTTACATCCTGACTGTAACTCTCATTCTCCTATGGTTAGATCAAAGGCTGCTCCTTTAGTCTCAGTGTGGAGGTAAATCATATGGCTCGGGCTCATGATAGTAGTAATCACATATGTTCTCATGTGTAAGTATTGACAGAGCACTGATCTGTTTATTAGTAGAGAAAGAAGAATGCTCATATTCACCTCATGTGAAATTGCTTGTGCCACAATACATAAAGCTCCTTCTCTTAGTCTGTATTTAGAACTTGATGTTCATCGTAATCATGTGATGGAGTAGACTGACAGGCTGCATGTAGCCAGAATAAACAAGACCCACACATTTATGTTTATTAGGGGTTGAGGTATAGGACGTGGAATTCATATAGTAAATGTGATTGAGGGTACCATGAAGAGTAAAGCTGATGAGCTTAATGGTCATGGAGGTTCTTTAAAAAGGAATTTTACAGTATCAGTGATTCATTTCAGAATATCACAGACAATCCCTTTTGCTCTTAGAGTGATTTCCCCTTCCAAAGAGTGGAATGTCTATTTTATTTAAGACAGCAATATGCCAAGCTAAAAGTCATTCCCAACTCTCTCATGACTAAGGAATACAGGTAACCAAGGAGATGATAGTAAAATTTAAGCAGAAGCACTGTTATACATTGATGACATAACAGAAGATCTGCATCAGCTTCTATGGAAGTCTTCCTGAAAGGCTCCTCAAAGGAAGGTAGGTATATTAGTCACTTTTCTGTTGCTGTGATAGAAATACTGATCCAAGAACTTTAAAGAAGAAAGAGTTTATTTGAGCTTACAGTTCCAAGGGAATTACAGTCCATCATGGCAGGGAGGCATGGTGGCTAGAGGTGGATGGAGGAGGAGTAGCAGAAGCTAAGCTCTCACATCATCATGCAGGCACAGGAAACAAAAGGGTGACTGAAGATCTGGCAAGGGTTAAGAACTCTCTAAGTCCACCCCCAGTGCTGTGCTTCCTCCAGGATAGCCCCACCTTCTAAGACCTCCCAAAACAGCGGAACAGGGGACAAAATGTCCAAATACTTGGAGCCTATGGGGGACATTTTCATTCAAACCATCGCAGAAGGTAATTAGTCTTGGTAGGTGCCCCCTTGGTTCTGCCCTTCTGCTAAATGAAACAAGAGTTAAGGAACTTAAGGAGGTGGTCTTGGGACAAAGGCTGGTGCTAAGAATGGGGGAGTGGCTACATAGAAGGAATCTGATACTACATCAGTTTGGGGTTCTGCAAGAACTCTGGAACAACTCCAGACTGAGCTAAGAAATGAGGGGTGGGCCTTCTGTCATTTTCAGTTCACTGTTCTGATTGGCTACTTTTTATATGCCAGAGTCTAATCCTAACATATGCAACACTGACAACATTTAATTTTGTTGATTAAGTTTTCCCTGTATCCCTACTCTCCATGAAGACACACGTTACCTTCCATGTTAATAATATGAATGATAAAGATTCACTTTGCCTAATCAAAAAATCCTATCTTTCCTTACAGTGTATCTATATTAGAAAATGAGGAAGAACCATCTTGTTTTGCAGTAACAATAGATGCCAAGAAAGTCTACATAGAAATTTGGCAATTTTCATGAATAGAACACTAGTAAGAAAATGAAGTCACTAGAATACCACAGGCTGGATTTTCCAAGAGAAGGTAGAGAAGGCCTAAGAACAGAGCTAAAAATAGATATAAAATCCAACAAATGTCATCTGCTAGCATCAGATGCAGACTGGTTGGTATTATAGTGACATCATCAACATCTTATTTTCTGAAGTTAAAGTGCCATGTCTAGCAAGGTACAGTAACAGTGTCTGCAAATATATGAGGGTGCTATTGAACCAAGATAAAAATATTCCTTTAAAAGGCCTTCACTAACTGGCAAATTCCATGATAGTTCAAAGAACTAAATCCAAACCAATTTATGATGTCAACTCTGAAGTTTCACACAAAGGAATTGTTGCCTTTTAAAAAAGACATTACCATTACCACTTAATGAATACTACTTTCCATGATTTCTTTACCCAAAGTGCTAATGGTAAAATGTGTTTGCTTTTGTTTAACTACTAATAAATAATTCAAGGGATAATATAGGTCATTTTAAGTGGAAAATTCTTCCTTTTAAATAAAAAAATGCTTTCTTTTGTAATCAGTTAATGAAAGAAAAATAAAATGTCAATAACCAAATTTTTAATAAAAATCTCTGTGTGTCAAATGTTTTCAGCTTCAAATATTAATTTAAAAAACTCTTAAAGCATCTTAAAGCAATAAGGTGGCATGGCATACAGAAGTAGGGTGATTCTTGGGTACATCATCAATAGATCATCAAGGACCCAGGTCCTTCCATCTGTTCCATATTCTACACTGATGTTGTGCAAACTTTGTCTTCAGATTAGCTTTATTCCTTTAAAATGGCTTCACCAATTCTTGCATCAGAGTCAGGCCCAACAGACATGTTCCCCCATGTCTTTCTTAGGAATGGGCAAGAAACTTGACTAGATACTTCTGGTTCAGTGAACTATGTTTCAATGGCCAGAATCTAATCACATACAGTTAAAATAATCCCTAGATAAGAAAAATGGACCCCTATGTTGGTCTCAAACAAAATTTTAAAAATTGACCTTTGTGCCCAATGCCAGCCCCTCTGAAGCATATGTTCAGATGGGGGGGGCTATATCAAAGAGGCGAGAAATACATGCTTATCAGGCAACCCAGGTTGCCGAACTCTTTCAGATATAGCTCTTCCTTCATCCCCTAGTTATAATCTTCTACTGAGTCTCTTATTCACAATTTTCATGTGTACATTTTGTGTTTAATTGCATCTACTGTGATCTATTTGCCTAGGTTCATTTTTACATTCCTTTGGCCTTTCAATATCTTTAGAAAGGCACAGTCCTTCATTCTTACAGTGGTAGATGATTCTTATCATTGTTGCATTTTCAGCCATATTGCTGAAATTCTTTCTTAAAATTTTATACATGTATACAATGTATCCTTGTCATGTCCACCCCCAACTCCCTCCCTTCAGCTCCCTCTCCACATCCCCCAACATCTCTCTCATTTCCCTCCCAACTTCATTTTTTAAATAGCTAAAATCTTTGGGTATGGGCAACAAAAAATACAGCGTTGCCTGTTAAATGTAAGATAAATGCCATGTTGAAGCATATCCTAAATATTGAATGGGACATATCTGACTAAAAGCATATTCATTATTTACCTGAACTTCAGCTTGGAATGAAAATACCATATTGTTATTTGCTACATCCAGCAACCCTAGAGTGAGGGAACTCTTTCTCCAAGCAATGCATAATGCAGCTGCATCACTTCCCCATTCTAACCCTCTAGGTCTTTTCAGTTTAATGAGCAATAAACACTTCTAATTTTGTTCTTTTACTTTTACTTAAGACAGTTTCATGTGAGTTCCTGATACTTGAAACTGACACAGTCTTGATGAATAAATTGTTAGTTATCCTTCCTCACACAGTCATCAAAAATGTTCTTCTCTATCCCAATATTCTTTAGAAAACCATTTTTGGGCTATTTTAGCCTCTAATATGCTTTAAATTAAGGACTTCATTATCAGTGATCTTTTTAAAACTAAAATCTTAAGGTTAAGTGTTCAAAGGCAGCACAGTTTATAATTCTCACATTTTACTATTCTATATATTTAATAGGATTTTAACATTTCTCTTTCTATTCACTAAATTGTATTTTTTTATATTTATGGCTTCCATAGTTGGGTTCTATTAAATCAAGGAGGTGATGAAAGAGAGAGGAAGAGGTCTCCATACCCAAGTTACACTACAGTCATCTTACAATGTTAGGGCTTCTAAAAATCCCCAGCTGTGTAGACAAGAGGCGTGATTGCATTTCACAGCTGTCAATTTCAAATCTCATGCCTTTCCCACCAGTTGCCTCCCACCAGCTTCCTTTTTAAGAATATATGTAAATTTATAGCATAGTTAAGAGAAAAAAATATAAATGCCCCCACTTCAAACATCCTCAGAAATTCTACATGAATTATATCAGTTTTTTTCTTTGAAGGCATAGAAATTGAATATGAAAAATTTATAAAAGTAATTATAGCCAAAATACTAATACTAACATTTTCTATTTATTCTTTCTGATAAATACTTAAGGACTCTAGGCACCTTCTTTGGCATTGTTCTAAGCACCAAGAGTCCATCAGCAGACAAGGTAAGCATGTTTTTTCCTTCAAGGAGCCTGTGCTATAGTGGTAATAAAATAGGGTAAGAAGAAGAAAACAGAATGAAGAGGGAAAGCGGGGCAAAGCAAAAGAGGCCCAACTTTAGAGGTTTTCAAAAGAAGAAAGGAAAGAGGCAGACACCTTGCATAGTGATGGGGAGACCAACCACATGAATACCAAATTTACATCTACATGAGACACGAGCCAACTGTTTACATGTGCAAAGTGCTATGGTTGGGTGTGGTTTGTCCCTACAGGTATGTGTGTTGGAAACTTAGTCTCAGTGAGGTGATGGAAAATGGTGTGAAATCTTTTGGAGGTAGGAGTGATGTCCTCATGTGGGACTGTGAGACCCTGTTGATCTCTAGCTTCTTGCATCAACATCATCACTTGCATCCACACATGCTCCAACCATTGATCCATCCACCATGACGTGATGCACAGAAGGAGCCCTCACTATAACAGAGATGATGCACATGCCACGATAGTGAACCTCTGAAATTGGGAGCTAAATAAACTGATTTATGAATGGCTTTGCCTCAAAAATTTTGTTGACGTAACAAAATCTGAGTAACACAGTAAGTACACTAATATCTATCTTATAGATTTTTTTTCAGAAAATCAATTACAAAACATAAAGAAAATATGAATAGATTGAAGTGTATGGTGAGCAGATTTCTGGAGAAACTTCACAAAGGTGTACTATTTTAATGCACAGGACATGTAGATAATATATATATATATATGCAATATATGTACAACATACTCTATTATGTAGGATGTGTGGATATATTAAACTATCATTCTTAGGATTACGTATCTGCTACCACTACCCAGAACATTGAGGCATTATCAGGGTCCCTGTTTGAACTTGAGCCACTAAAAGCAGAGAGCTCTCTCTGACTGGTGGCTAAAGGGGATGTTAGGAATGTAAACCATGAGGAGTTGACATGCTATCATGGTTCTGAAGGAAACATGGATTAGAGAGACTCCTAGTATTGATAGTACTCAACAACTGGCCAGGAAATAGATAATTCATGTCTCTTAGAACCAGGACTTGAATTCTGCCAACATCCTGAATAATTGTATGAGCATTATTACCCAGTGCCCCTAGATCAGAGATCAAATCAGGCCTGGTGATTGTGGTCCTATAATCCCAGCTGCTCTACTAGGGAGTCTGAGACAGGAAGATCACAAGTTCAAGGATTGACAGGGCTACGGAGTAAGTTCAAATCCACCCAGGCAATTAGTAAGAACTTGTCCCCAAATAAAAAAGTATAAGGAGGAAAAGAGAGATAGAGCATTGGTAGAGTGCTTTCCAACCATTAGAGGTCCTAGGTTTAATCTTCAGTTCCAAGCAGACACACAAAATTCCACTTGGCTGGCATGTGCCCCATAGGCTGGAGCATTTAAACAGTTGGTCTCCGCTTGGTGGCACTGTTTCAGGAGGTTATGTAATCTTCAAGAGGTATAGTCTTGCTGAAGACTGATGTCACTGATGTCACTGGGGGTGTGCTTTGAAGTTTTATAGCCTTACCCTTCTTCCTGCACCCCCACGCTCTGCTTTCTGCATGTGGACAAAATGTTACTGACAGGCTTGTTCCTGCTGCCATGCCTCCCTTTTACCGCACCTTCCTGGCCACTATGGACTCTTCATCTGAAACCTTAAGTCAAAATAAACTTTTTCTTCTGTAAGTTGCTTTTAATCATGGTATTTCACCATAGTGATAAAAAAATAACCAATATGGCTAGTGTGATATCATGGGCATAGAACTAGTCAAGCACCTTGAACTTCTGACCTAGAGAACCCAAACCATGGGTATTGTTTTAAGCCATTACGTTTGTGGCATTGATTATGTAGCAACAGAACCATAAGAGACCTGAAGAGAATATGAAATGAGATCTAAGGTCAGCTATACTGTCATCAAGCTATGGGGGTTTTGAGAAAGGTGGTAAGTAGGAGGAGGAAGGGAAGAAGGAAAGGGAGACAGAAAGGGACAGGGAGGGAGAGGAACAGGAAAAGGGAGGGGGGAGAGAAGGGAAGAAAGAGAGAGACTGATTTTTTTTATATCTTGTAAGTTTTGAAAAGGTAGAATTTAACTTTCATAGTTGTGTAATGTTTTTATTTGCTAAATCTAACATTTCTGTCAATTCTGTTAGAAAGATTGCTTTTTTCCATTATTATTCATTGCAGTTTTCTACATCTTTTGCATTCTTGGTAATTTTTTATTGGAGATTCAACACTGTGAATTTTATCTTTTTGGCTACTGAATATACTTGTCTTCCTATAAATATTCTTCAGTTTTTTCTTGGATCCAGTTAAATTAATTGAAAACAGTTTGTTTTTTTGGGGGGGGGTGCTGCTTTTAAGATTTATTAGGCAAGACAAATGTAGTATCCATCTAGATCTAATTATTCATAACTACTGAGCCAGGCCTGTTCTGTGCGTTCTTCAGTGCCATGTGAATCATGAGATGTTGTGTCTGGCTCATGACCGCTCCACAGGGGCAGTGGGCAATGATACCTCTAATTCATTAAGATGGGGATATTCCAGCTTTGCCTCATTTCACTCATGTGTGCACCTCTCAGGGCTCAGCTACAGACTACTGAAGACACTACAGATAAATCTTTAGAATTCTACTTCTGTGTAGTGCTCTCTCTCATCCTTGGTCCTGTGAGCTCTGGTTCCTCAATTCTTGGAGTCTTTCAGGCTCTACCTGGGTTCCTGTTCCTAAGACTTAGCCTGGAACCCCTCAGGACAGTAGGCCTAAGTATCCCTGAAGCTCTTCTCGTGGCTTCCCTAATCTCTTGGGGTCCTCTCATTCTCTGCCTGATATACGCTATCTTGAAAACTGTTGTTTGATATATATTCTGTTTCTTGTTGTTGAAATCAGGAAGATAAACTAAGCTCTGTGATTCTGTCTTGGCCAGGACCAGAGGTTCATTTGATTTGGCTTTGCTGGAAATGTGTGGTGGCTTAGGAGCACTAAGTTAAAACTATTCTCTGTATCAGTAACATGACTTAGAATTTTCATTCAGCATTTCCTGAATGACTGTCTACACACATCTAATCAAACTTGTGAAAATGAGGTAGCAATGAAATATTCAGTGTGAGCTCTGGCAATATTCCAAAAATAAAAGCTACAAGTTGTAAGAAACCAAGCATCCTTGACTATATCACTGTGACACTGGCAGCATTGTATGAAAGGTAAAGAATTAAGGTTCAGCAGCACTTAGTAAAAAAAGTCAAAAAAATTATATTTGCCTTTCTCACAAAAGAATGTGAATTTCTAGGTTGATTAAAAGCTATCTGAGTCAAAAGATACTGCAAATGTGTTTACAGAAAAACTGCTTCCAAGAGTAGGGGAAGCTGCTTGGGGTGACACCACACAAACACGGGAGCCATTCAAAACTCTGCTGCAGCAAACACAGATAACTGCTTCATAGTTCAAAGAACATGATGTTTGAATGTCCACTGACAATATTTTTCTCTGAACTTCATAGAAAATTCGGTTTGTAAAAATTATATTCAGATGATAGAAAATTGGAGTGAATTAAAAAAAAATTATAGGTGAGGCAAGAATTTTATACATTAGCGTTCATTGTGGATCATCTCTTAATCAACAAGAGCAAGAAACTCAGAAAGAACCCTCCTGTAGTGAGAAAGTGAGAAAACAATGATAATGATTCAAGGTGCAGTGGGTCCTTATATTTAAACTCACAGTTTTAGGATTTTAAAAATGTGTTCTAATTTTACTCCAATAACCTTCAATATTTACCTATTTAATTCATATTGAAAAATGGCATATTTGACAGTTTAACATGGATGTATGAAAATAATACCACTGGCCACTATCAAAGTCAAAAATATCATTTTTCTTGCATATAGCAGAAGAGAAAACCAGACAATATAGAACAGTTTGTGAGTATGTGAGTCTATGTCTCAGCTCATTCAGTAGTTTTAAACTTCTAATAGGTTGTCACTCCAGAGAATCACCACAAATGAAAAGACCAGAATGACTAGAAAATGCTCCTCACCATCCTTCCTATCAGCCTTTCATTTCTTTCTTTTCCTTCTCTGCCCATTCTTTGACCCCCAACTCCTCGCTTTTTCCTTTCCCATTTACCTCTATCCATGCATTTCCAGAGATTTTTTTAGAATCTTTTCAGCAGTGTCTTATCTACTTTCTAAAACCTAGTATGAATAAGTTCAGTTGTTATCGAAGAGGTTACAGATTAGAATGAACAAAGGATGTATTTTAAAAAAGAAAAGTGTGTAACTGAGGAAGACCAACTTACTCCACCTGAAAGACTCTGAGAGTATTTCAACAGAGGAGGTGTCATCTGGGCTGAATTTTAAGGATGCACAGAAATCAGGCATGTGGATAAACAGGATCATTCCAGGCAGTGGGTGTATCACCTGCCAGGTAACTGCTGAAATATCATGAGAACTGAGTTTTAAAGATGATGGAACTGAACTATGTGATTTGTGTGCAAGAACATGGTTCATAAGGAAGGTTGAAACAAGATCAGGAATAAATGGGTTTAGGGCTTGTTTTCCTGGTTGTTCTGTGCCATGTCTGTCTCCATAAACATGTATTAGCAGTGTCTCCTCTCTGACAAGTATTCTACTTTGAACAATAAACTGCCTGGACACCTTCCTCATCGTTCTTTCAGTCTAGAAGGCAGAACTGGATTTCTACGGCAAAGACGCTGCAATAATAAGGCTTCTGTATTCATGTTGCAGTGACATCACTTAGCTATGGAGGTTGAAGTGGTGAGTATGGTTACTTGTCAATCACCACCCAATCTCCTTGTGATGTACACTCATGTACAAGCTGGAGCTACATTTCCAAATGAGTTGGCATTGAAAATTCCACACAAAAATTAAATAGATAAACTCAGGTTGGGATTTGGAATTTAGAAGTAGTATATATGGATGTGGTTATGGAGACACTAGAGGTGAAGGTTTTCTGGAACAGGGTCCTAGGTTGAGTTGCAAGCTGACTGGACCCTGAAAGGGAGGTATATGATCAGTAGCAATGGTTTGCTAGTCTTGGTTAAGCTCCTGAGGGAAAGATGTTGTTCAGAAGCAATACCTTATTCTCCTGTTCTCTATTATAAAATAACAGCACATGGGTGAGCCAATCTGCTCTACCATTCTTTGCAGTCATCCTAGAGCCAAAGACTAGAAGCTACACTTCCAATCCTTCTAAGACTTTAATGTTCATTTAATTCTTTACATTGTATTCTTTCATACTTAAAATAGCTAGTGTGGTTTAAATTTCCTGGAACTGAGTCTCTATCTATCTATCTATCTATCTATCTATCTATCTATCTATCTATCTATCTATCTATCATCTATCTATCAAACTTTCCCTCAAATACACATCCATGCAATAAAAGGTTTGATATTTTTGGTACCTTGTAAGATCGTCTACTTTTAGGATTACGTTTTTGTAATTCTTTACTTATTTCAGTTTCTCAGTGCCTTTTTGGCCTGCATTTTTCAGGGATGTATACAATTTGGCTTGCCGCTTCCTAGATGCCACATCTCTTTACTAAGTGAATATATATAGAAAATATGCCCAAGGACATAGGGTGTATAGAAGATAAAGTAATTCTTATTCATTTACTAAACATATCCTGAGTACCTACTATGTGACAGTCTGTCAAGTAACATTTTATAAACTCTATGAGTTATTCTGAACACTTGTTTAGACAATCCTAGAATTATATGTATTTTTGTCTGGCCTGTAAGTTTAATAAATTCCAGTCCCCAATGTGAGAATGGCTTTTACATGTTTCTTTATTTATAAAATGAAGGAAGGGGAACTGGGATAATGACTCTTACCATATGGACATGCTTTGAACAAATAAATTTTATTTAACCTTCCAACCAAAAGGTTAATCTTATCTTATCTTGTTTATAATGTAGAAAATCTCACTGAGGAATGTGTTCCTATTGTGATCTGAGTATATGTCCTTAATCCCTCAGAACTTGACACAGAGTAATATATGAATGTGTATATATGTTTTATATATCAAAGTACTGCAAAATCACTTATTTAATTGAACAGTATAAGAGAAATTTATAACATCTGTTTAAGGTTGTATGTCTGTTGCTCTAAGTAAGTAGGACTTAGAAACTGCAAAATTCTTCTCTGATAAGATATGGGTCCAACTTTTACTTCCCCATTTCATGGTGGATATATTGTTTCAAGAAAAGAAAGAATGAGTCTTTTGTTATGGAGCACAGTTCTGAGAGAATGCTAAAGGAACAGGTTCTCAGCTATTTAGGTCTATGCTTGGCTTAAAAATGGATGCTAAGAGTAAAGCTGATTTGTTCAGGCATAACTGTAATGTGGCATCATGTGCTAAACACTGTATCACCACCTGTAGAGAATCCACTCTACTCCCCTCAATTTGGGCTTCAGTCAGTAGAGCTTCTTCTTCACAGAAGAATTTAGTATTTATTTTTAATTTTCTAATTGATATTATATGAAACATCATGAACAGATCTCATCTCCTAGATATAGTGCTAGGTAAAAACACCTAAATGAAAGGTAAATACTATGTTATTTATTTTATATACTACATATGTTAAGGTCTTAAGATCTGAGAGCTTCCTCTAAATCCACTACACATCAACAAAAGTTATAAGAAAACAATAAACCTTACCAAGTCCAATCAAGACTTCCTTTCCTTTCTTTATAGACTATTCTCCATATTTCTAACCTATTCTTTCTTCGACAGAGAGGCTCATCACACATTCTCTACACTCAGGACATCTTCAACTCTACCATTCATTCTTCTCTGCTTCCCAGAGGATTCTTTGGGATGGTCCTTTGAAATATCCTGTTCTCCTCACCCAGTGGCTGAGAACCACTCAAGGCTCTTTGCTTTTTATAAACAGTCCCTCAGACAAACCCTTCTGTCATAGAGCGCTAATGCACACTTTATCCTTAAAGGACATTTATTTCTGCACTGACATTCCAGAGTCTTTTCAAAGCATTACTTTATCCCTGTGTAATACTTCCTCCCAACCTGTACTCCTCTGGGCAATCAGAATCTGAAGCCACTTTTACTTTGCTTTACTCCTCATATCAATACCAAATTCTGAGAATTTGTTGAGATACCCCATTCTTAGACTTGCCATTACATCAGTACTTCTCCATTCAGCATCATATCCCAGGTGCTGAATGGTGAAATGTGTGTGGTTTTTTTTTTTTTTTTAATTTTCTGCCTTCTGTGTCTATCTTTAAGCTGTCTTTTTTTATATGTTACTCCAAACACTTTTGGTAATGAAAATTTTCCTTTTTTATTAGGCCTACATATTTTGGAATTGGCCAAGGGCCAAACATTTAATCACCTAATATTTTCTATTTTCTATATTATTTCCTATTTCATTATTTCTTTAGAATATTTTATTTAACTACTTTTCTTTATAGTGTATATCTTATTAGCCTACAAAATTGTGTGCCTGAATAAAATAATATCCTCTAAAAATATTTGAAGGAATTATTCAAAATCTTCACTGTTCTATGACACAGACCTATTTTACCTCACCTAATTCTGATTAGCATTCCAGAGCATGTATGACTAAAGTTTTTAAAGTTAAAACTTAAGCTCCAAATTTCAAGGGCAAATTCATGTTATGTTTTTCATTTTATTCATTAGATATGAAAGTAAGTTCTAGGTAGAGCAAAGAACAATCTCAATTAAAATTGCCACAGCACATAGCATCATAAAACAGGGCTAAATTTTATGTGCTAGAGAATATTTATTGCAATACAGTGATCCTCAAATGAGGGACCTGTGATATATGAGCTGTTCACTTATGTGCATGTTTGATGAGTGTGTACGTGCATTTGTATGTAAGTCAATGTGAGTGTGTACATGCCATGACTTGCAGGCAAAGTAAGAGGACAACCTCAGTTAGAAGTTCATGCCTTCCACCTCACTGGTGACAAGACATGTCTGCTGCTTCTTCAGGTCAGACATCAGAGCAGCTGTCCTGCAAACTTCTGAGGAGTCTCCTATCTCTGCCTCCCATCTCCTCATAGAAATGCTGGGATCACAGGTGCTTAAGTACACAGCCAGCTTTTTGTGTGTGTTCTGGGGATTCAAACTCAGGTCCTCAAGGTTCATGTTTACCCATTCAGGCATCTTCCAGTCCTGAATTTATGTATTTTTTTTCCTGTTTTGGATTTCTCTATTAATTCCATCATACATTTGACACAGAGACAGAAATAAATGCTCCTGGCATGCAGAATATATTGGGATTAAAAACTAAACAACAAAAAAAACCCAACCTAATGACCAAGTCCATTTTTTAAATACAAAAATATACTTTAAAAGTAATCTAATGATCTTAATATATAGTACATGATCAATAAATGTTCTTTAAGCAAAGAAATGAGTAAATAAATCTGTGAGTCATGTAGGTTAACAGAAAATGGGGACGTAAATAGATCACAATGGCTTAATGTGCAAAATGTGGAAAAATTAAAGTCTACTTAGGTAATTGTCACTGAGGTTTCCAACAATAATTGAAGTAATATTATCAAAGAAAAACTAGCAATATCCTGAAAGAGAGGTGGAAGGAATGTAAGAGCTGGAGGATGGAGTGAAGTGTTGTAGGATACTGTGTTCCAGGCATAACAGGGCAGTTGCCCTTTTAAACTCATAGCAGCTATGATTACCTACACAAGATGGACCTGGGCCCACCAATGTTCTGTCTGGAATCGGGGAGGGCCACATTAGGCCACACCCTTACCCAAAGAGCTATCGTTAGTTAATGGCTGCTAGAAAAGGGGCAACATTTTCTTCAGTAGGATAGCCACTGGTAAGCTACCTGTGGCCCTCAATACCTACCCACCCATACTCATGGCAAACAATTCTAATCAAGCTCATTGGGTAACAGAAAAAAGAAAATAAAGAAAAACATCTGAGTAGCAGGAGGACAAGTTAAGAGAAAGAAGGAGCTTGCTCAGCAGTAGCAAGACAGAGACAGTTGAGGGTAATGTGGTGAATATACTCAATACATCATATACATGTATAAAATAGCATAACAAAACCATTATTATGTACAACATATGCTAATAAAAATTAAAAGAAAAACCCAGAGACAAATTATACATCCAAGAATAGGCACAGTTACATAAATGATATACTATGAACAGAGTCATACACTATTATATAGCTTGTGCCTCCCTAATTGGAAAATCTAAACCTGAGGCTTTTAGAGACATTTTGGATATTAGATTTTTGGGTTAGAGCTTGAGACATTTGTCTCAGAAAATCTGTACAAATATTTCAAAGTCTGAAAACATCCCAAATTTGAGACTTTCCTGGTCTCAAGCATTTTGGATGAAGGATACGCAACCTTATCGCATAGTATTATATTATTCCTCATTACTCATTGATTCTTCATTGTGACTTTTCCTACTCACTAAAATTTATAAATCTCAACCCATTTGAAGTCCTACACAGACAAGAAAACAAAGTAAAAGATTTATGATGTATAAGAAAAAAAGAAATAATAATGTTAGTATGTTCAGATGCATAATTGCTTGTGTGGAAATTCAAAATAATCTAACAGATTAAATGTTATAATTACCAAATACATTGATGAAATATACTGAGCACAAAGCAATAAATAAAACCACTTACATTTTATATATTAACACCAAATAATGAGATGTTAAAAATCACTAATAACGAAGAGATATTGTTTAAAGAAATATTAAAGGTAACATATTCTTGAGAAATTTCTAACTAATTTGTGACATCTTTACACTCAAAATTATAAATATTAAAGTCAAATACTACTGAGCTCCAGAGCTCAAGAAAATATTCACAATACATATCTGAGGAAGCATTGATACCCCAAATACATAAAGTACTTGTACAAAAACAAGAACAGACAGCCTAATTTAAAATAAAATGTTCTTCAATTTGTGCTTCAGAAAAATGACATTCTAACAGTCTCTCTCTCTCTCTCTCATGTTTAAAAATTTATCAAATAGACATCTGAAAAAATATTAAAGCCACAAGACATATCCACTCCAATGGCTAAAATTAGAAATATAAAAACGGATACACCAAGGAATAAAGAGGCTGTGGCTGAACTGGGACTCTCTTATACCGAAGGGAGGAATATATGCAGGGACTAGATAAAGCTACTTGATGTTACATACTAAATTGAGTGGACACACACATGCAACACATGCATGCCACTCTTATGAGTCATCAGCTCTAGTCCTATATAAAAAAATCAATAGAAATAGATTCTGTATAAACCTACTTGAGTACATAAGACTATTCACAGATATGTATAATGTCTAAAGTTGGAAAAGGAGTTGGATGTATAAATTATTATAAGTTTGAAGAAAACAACAGAAAAGAACTAATTGCAATTACATGAAACAACATGGACAGATCTCATCTCTTAGATATAATGTTAAGTTAAAGCCCCTAAATAAAGAGTGAATACTGTATTACTTATTTTATGTACTATATATGTTAAAATCTTAAGATCTAAGAGCTTTCCTTTAAATCTACTGTAGATCAAGAAAAGTTGTAAGAAAACACAATGAACCAAATCTACTCTGTCACAAGCCAGTGATCTCTGAAACACAAGCATTCAAATATGAAGCAGTGTAGAACATGAAAAAATCCCAGAAAGCATTACATAAATGTCTAAATTGTTGAAAAATGACTGATGCAAATATGGTTAATAATCCATACAAAGACTGCCTCCACTCGTCCCCCAAAAGTGATTTGATAACAAAAACACTATAAATCAAATCACAAAACTTACTTCCTACAGGGTGCAGTATCTGGATAATGTAATCCTCACTAGCATGCATAGAACATGTACAAGACTTGGCCAAAGATGCTGGAGCTCATTCTCCTAAAGTCCTCCCCTCCACACTGACATGATATAAACTACCTTAGCATTTATGCTTGCTAGACACTCAGCATACTTATAGTCTTTAAGTAAAACCAGCTGTCACAATAGCTAATATTAAAAGAAACAAAACAAAATTAAAAAAAAAAACAGTTCCTCTGCAATACTTTTGTGTGCCTGAATCAATGAGTTCATGGAGTCTACACACAGATATCTTATCACACTGAGTTGGAAAGGGGAGCTCAAGCATTTGCATTTTCAGAATCACTCCAAGAGATTCTGAAATACTGAGTTTTGACTGGATAACCACAATACACTACACTGTAGTGTGAAGTATTCATTTTCAGCTATCTACTTGTTTTAAAAATCTAATTGATTTTGTGGTATTAATTAGTTTGGATGATGGAACCTAATGAAATTAGCATTAAACTACACGCCTTCTTATCCTTCAAAAATGATAGGTCTTTTAGCTGCTCTTTAGACATTTTCTCTGAGTTGCATGAATGTAGCAACGTTAACCTACTAATATCTAAGAAGAAAAGGACCTGAAGAGTAAAGTAACTGAAGAAATGTTTCTCTGCATTAGTTAAGGATTATGTTCATAAAATGCTTCCCCCCACATCCACTCTCTCTTTAAGAACCTCTTCAAATTTGGATAGGAAACATCTATCTCTATTAACATAAATTCAGAATTGTATGGTAATATACAAACAACTTTTAAAACTTGAGTGGCTCACTATTCCTTATACAGTAGTAAAGAGTATCAGGGTCAACTGAATTCAATAATTTTTTTAAAATGCTTTTATTTATTATTTTTATTTTATGTGTATGCGTGCACTGCCTGCATGATGTAAGTGCACCTGTGTGGTGCAATGCCCAAGGAGGACAAAAGAGGGCGTCAGATCCCCTGGAACTCGAATTATAGACATAAGAAAAGCATCTGAGCAAGCCAAAGGAGCAAGCCAGGTCCTCTGTGGTCTTTACTTCAGTTCCTGTCTCCAGATTCCTGCCCTAACTTCCCTCAACCACGGACTGTAACTTATAAGATGCAATAAACCCTTTCCTCCCCAGGTTGGTTTGGTCAAGGTTTTGTCATAGTAACAGAATGCAAACTAGACTAGCTTCACATGAAACATTATAATAAAGCACACTCTTTAAGGATCTAAAAATGAAAAGAAAAAAAAATAAGTCATGGTAGAACTAGAAGTGGAAAATATTAAAAACCTGAGGTAGGATGTCTCAAAGCACAGAAATGTTGGGAGCTCTGTGTTAGTGAAATTAGTAATTTCTCTAAAGTAATTAATTCAGGGAAAGTTTGCTAGGGACAAGTTAAAATGATAAACATTAAAAAGGATAAAGTGTATACTTCAATATCTATAATGTATTTCACTGAAATATGAGCAAAGCTTATTCAATATTAAAAAATATTAGTTTGGGTCTGGAGACATAGATCAGCAGTTAAGAGCACCGGCTTCTCTTGCAGAAAACTTCAGCTCAATTCCCAGCATCTACATGGAAGCTCACAACCATCTGTAACTCCCATTCCAGGGGATCTGACACCCTCCCCTGCCTCCATAGGCACTAGGCATGTAAGCCAAATACTCATATACAATCTTAAAAAATAACATAAGTACATTTAAAAACCTATTATTTTGCATAAGAATATGCTCATCATAATAAAATATTAGCAGACACATCAAAGTCATGAATTGTAGGACTTATCAGATCAATGAGCACAGGACTCCAAGATGAGAAAAACTCCAAAATCAAAACACAGACCAATTCATATCTATTTACAGAAGAAAAGGAGGTGAGGAAAATAGCTACCAGGAGGATTTGCCTTCTTATAGTTCATCTTTCCATAATAGTTCATCTTTCCATAAAAATTTAGACTATTATCCCAAGTAGAAAAAAATGTAATGCATGCTCTTCAAAATAAATGAGGAAAAGAAAACATGTATTTTCTCCAGATTAATTATCTATTGTGTAAAAGAATATATACTACCTCCAGTAAGCTTTAGTGTGTGTGCGTGTGTGTGTGTGTGTGTGTGTGTGTGTGTGTATCGTCTTATAATCGTATTTATCTTACACTTTCTATACTGTATTACAATTTTGTTTTGTTCTCTATTCTAAAACAACATTGAAGACCTGAACTATCTTTGATCCCTCTCTTGACTGGCAGTGCCTGCAGAGCCAAGAACTTATCAGGTGAGGAGTTACACAGTAAATAGTATTTGAAGGACTTCACACTTACAGGCATAAAGAAACTAAGGACAACAGTCTCTTAGCATATATCAGTAACATGCTTCCAGTGACATCTACCAGACATGACTTTGTACCCAGTAAATAGTATTTGAAGGACTTCAAACTTACAGGAGTAAAGGAACTAAGAAAAACATAGTCTCTTAGCATATATCAGTAACATGGTTCCAGTGACATCTACCAGACATGACTTTGTACTACACAGAGATATACACAGCTGTGTGGTCATAAAGGCAACAGACTGTCTGTCAGCTACAGAGGTGAGCAGACATTTCCCACACAGGTGGAAAACTGCTCACATTACTTTTCATCTCACTGTCTTTCTGAGAACTCCTTGGAAATTTTCTCAGAAAGGACCACTGCAAGCATTCCTGAAGGTTGTACACTGCAGAAGAGAATGATGCCAAAAGAGCTACTGCAAGGATGGGGAAGATAAGTCAATTGGTGAAATGCTTGCCCTACAAGGACAAGGACCTGAATCTGACCCCAGAACCCATGTCGTATGCACTTCCGATGCCAGTACTCAGGAGGCAATGGTAGAAGGATCCCTGTGTCTTTCTGGTCAGCTTGTCTAGCCTACTTGATGAGCTCCAGACCAATGGAAAAAAAAAGTGGGGCAGCACATGAGGAATGAACTCAAACCCAAAGTTGTCCTTCTCTGGCCTCTACGAGAGAGAGAGATAGATAGATAGATAGATAGATAGATAGATAGATAGATAGATAGATAGAGAGACAGAGACAAAGAGACAGAGACAGGGACAGAGAGACAGACAGAGAGACAAAGACTGTATACATCATGGATATCATGGAGATTATATATATAACATATACATAATATATATATAATCAATTTTCTGATGCATTAAAGTATTTGAAAAAAATCATTCGTATTTTCTGATATGCCAAGTTTCTGGAACATTGGGGGCACTAAAAATACTTGCAGGAATAAACATGCCAAGAATTGAACCAATATATAATGCAAAAGAATCAATATAATTCTGAATACTGGCTTTATCTCTAATGTTGGCAAAGATTAGAGATAATGGGAAAACACAAATTCAACATGAAGATAATGTAAATGAAATACGGTAACACCCAAAATTGTTTGGCAACAAATATTGAAATATTTGATAGTTTGAGGACACATTAATGTATTATTTCTAAAAAGAAACTTCTCTACTGTTATACTCCAAAGCTCATTAAAACTACCAGTGTGGGAGGCCAGGTCTAGGAACCTGTGTTCTATACACTGCTTGAAACAGTTAATGTCACAGGACCTGATAAACATTCCTATATAAACAAATGAAGATTTTACTTTCAGATTTTTAAGTATTTAATAGACTATAAATAAAACAGGAGGGGGCTGGAGAGATGGCTCAGTGGTTAAGAGTACTGACTGCTCTTGCAGGGGACCTGGGTTTGATTCCCAGCACCCACATGGCCGCTACGAACTGTCCTTAACTCCAGTTCTAGGGGAATCTGAATCCCTCTTCTGACCTCTGCAGCACTGCATGACACAGGTGCACTTACATACATGCAGGCAATACATTCATACACATAAAATTTAAAAAATGAATAAAATATAAAAATATAAAACAGGGGATCCTTTGAGTATTTGCTTGGTATAAAATGTCATGCCAAATATCAGCATTCATAGGAGTGATTCATAATGTTAAGCCTCTTAAGAAAGATGATAGCTTTTCTTTGTGTCATTATTCACTTTGGGGCTGGGATAGAAGACACCAATCTGCAGGACAGGATATTTTTAAATCAAACTCTACATTGCCAGAGGCACAGAATAGCTCAACCCATAGCTATACTATGCTTTGAATGAGAGGGCAAACACAGATTTATAAACTGGATGAATACAGACATCCCTGTTCCCGGGCTATTCTTTTTAAGGTTCCTTTCCATAAATTACCTTTGCAGTTAACATGTGACATAATTTTTTTAAATATTCTTTAGATGCCACACCTAAGGGCCCTTCCATTCTATTGCAAAAAGGCAAGCCCTGTTCTAATGGCATTTGTATAGGCATTGGTCTTTCAGAAATATCAGTGCATTAAAAAAGAAGCTGATGTGTATTAGCTAAAATTTTCTAAATAGTTGTATACTCAGAAGGAAAGTTGCTTTGGTATGATCTTCCTAAACCCCATTCCTATGTTTTGAAAGAAAGTGCTTGGCCTGTGCCATTTTACATAGGAAGAAGGTAAGCCATTTTGATTTTACAGGGTCTTATAGCTAAGACTTCAAACTTTGTTGAACAGATCTGAAACTCGTAAGGCTTTGGAGACTTTAAAGTTGCACTAAATGAACTTTTTCATTCTGAGATGGAATGAATGTTTGGGGGCCAGAGGCAAAATGTTATAGAGTCAAATGTCCTCCATAAGCTCATGTGCTCAATTACTTGATCCCTAGCTGGTGGAACTGTTCTCAGAAGTTCTAGAATCTTTTGGATATGGGGTTTAGCTTTCAGACACTGGGCCAAAGGAACATAGTTTGAGGATTCTAGGTCAGTCACTTCTAGTCCAATTTTTCTGCTTCCTGACTGTCAACACAAGAAAATCAAATACTTCACCCCTCACTGTAGCAGCTATGCCTGCCATCACAATGGACTGAACCTCTGAACTGTGAGCCAGAAGAAATCCATCTCCTTATGTTGTGTCAGTCAGGTATTCTCTTACAACGAGCAAAGCAACTGACACAATGGATTTATCAGAGTTTGTGCAAAACCATTGCTAGTTATGCACATTTTCCTTCAGGAAATATTTTACAATAAAGATATAGAAGTTAAATAATGAGGATCTGTGAAGAAGTGATTAAATGTTTTTTTATTAATTCTAGTTTTTATTGAATTTTTGTGTATTTCAACAGAACATCTCAATCAATCTTAATCATCTTTATACTCTCTTGCCCACTGGCACCCTCCCATAGCTCCCCACTGGAATTCATATATTCTGTCATTTGTCTAAAGGCCCATTGTGTCAAATTAGTGTCCTTAATATTTTTAATGCAGAAACTATTAATTCTACTCCCAATATATACTAACATAATGGAGTCAAGATTCAATCGTAAACATCTGCCTTCCAAACACCAAGCATGATTCATGAATTCAATTTCTTTTAAGTGTTGAGACACTTTGAAAATTTTTCTGAAGAACAGAACAGGGACATGCTACAGTGAATAAATAATGTGCCTATGATGGTGTCGACATGGGACTGTTCAGAAAAGTCCTACCAGCGTCTGGAGAAATGGCTCAGCACTTTGAGAGCACGGCAGCTCTGGCAGAGGACTTGGGTTGGGTTCCCTGCACCCACATGACTCCTAACAACTTAACTCCAGATCCAGGAGATCTGTTGCCCTCTAGTGGCCATTGCAGGCACTTGCATGCATTGGTGTACTCCATTCATGCTGGCAAAACACCCATACACATAAAAAGAAAAGGTCCTGGCATTATTGCTTGTTATGTAGCCTTTAGCTATGCATATGGACTCTTAAGAAATTATATTGGCCCCTTTAATCTTTGCTATA
>NW_008339438.1:0-2256 GCF_000622305.1 Nannospalax galili | reverse complement strand
AGACATATATTTCTTGATCTGGTATGTATAATTTGTCAGTAGGTTGTTGGACTAATATGGTTCCCTCTGGTTTTTAAAACTAGATAGGCATTATTTCTCACATTGTCTCACCATCCATCATGGTTTCCCCAATTAAGGTGCCCCAATTTTCTCCCTTTCTCCCTTAATAATACCCTTCTCCTATGGTCCTACCTATCTTGAGCTCCTTTCCTTTTATCCCCTAGGTTCCCCCTTGTGTACCCTTTCCTCCTCCCCTCCCTTAAACTAACCCAAATTTTGTCCATATCTCCCTTATTAAGGCCTGTTTCCTATTGTTCTCCATCAGGTTCTTTCTTTTCCTTTACCTTCCTGTTTCCTTTCATTATCCTGGTTCCTGTACTTATATTTGGATACATACACAGTTATCAGCTTTTGGTTCTAGGATCCACATATGAGGGAGAATATACGTTGAATTTTTTTTTCTGAATCTGTGTTACTTCACTTGGTGTAACAGTTTCTAGTTCCATCCATTTACCTGCAAATTTCATCTTTCTTGATTGCTGAGTAAAACTACATCCACTCGTCAATTGAGGGAAAATTAGGTTGCTTCCATCTCTTAGCTCTTGTGAAAAGAGCAGCAACAAACATGGATAAACAAGTGTCTCTGCAATAGGATGAGTTCTTTGGGTATATGCCAAGGAGTGGTATAACAGGGTCAAATGGTAGGTTCATTTGTAGTTTTTTAAGAGTTCACCACACTGATTTCCATAGGGGTTGAACAAGTTTGCAACCACACCAGCAGTGGATGAGTGTTCCTCTTTCCCCACATCCTCTCCAACATTGGTGTCTGCCCATCATCAGGGCTTGCTTAGTGATACATATTTATTATTGTCTTTAATTAATGATACCATTAATTTGGTATCATTTGTTCTCTTGACCTTAGCGAGTCTGACTGGGGTAAGATGAAATTTTAAAGTGGTTTTAATTTGCATTTCCCTAATTATTAGTGGTGTTGAACATATTTTAAGATGCTTCACAGCCATCTTTACTTCTTCTTTTGAGAATTCTCTTCTGTGTAACCAGGATCATTTCTAATCCTCCAATCTTTCTTTGTAGTCATTTGTTCTCTTGATCTTAGCTAGTCTGACTGGGGTAAGATGAAATCTTAAAGTGGTTTTAATTTGCAGTTCCCTAATTATTAGTGATGTTGAACATCACACCCTTATAAATGAGAAAAGAAAAATTAAAACCCTTTGTCCTGACTATCTCTCTATTAGTAAAAACTAGTTAACCAGTTTAAGCTCACCTACACTATGCCATTACCATACACTACTTCTTTAAAACTGTATCAGAGACTCCCACTGCCACCTGTGGTTAAGTAAGCTGAAGAACAATGCTCCCACAAAACTATGAAGATTGTCTTAAAAAATAAGACATTAAACTAAAAAGCTTCTGTACATCAAAAGAAGCAACCAAGGAAGTAAAGAGAAAACCCACAGAATGGGAGAAAATGTGTTTACCAGCAACATGTTGGACAGAGGTTTAACATCCAGAATATATAACCAACTCAAAAAGCAAAGAATCAAGAAAGTTTGCAATCTTATTTTTTTATTTATTATTATCGTGTGTATGATGTGTGTGTGTAGGTGGATGCACAAATGCCACAGCACATATGTGGGGATCAGAGGACAGCCTTTAGGAGTCGATTCTCTCCAGTTCTAGGGACTGAACTTAGGTTGTCAGGCCTGCATGGCAAGTGCTTTTATTGGTTGAGACATCTCAACAGCCCTTTTTATAGTTTTTAATTTGTTTTTACTTATATGTTATAAGGGCATCTGTGTGCGTAATGCCTGCAGAGGCCAGAAAAGAACACTGGACCCTGCTGGAACTAGAGTTATGGAGTGTTGTTAGCTGTCATCTGGGTGCTGGGAACTGAACCTGAGTCCTCTGCGAGAGCAGCCAGTGCTTTTAACTGTTGAACCATCTCTCTAGCCCCAAGTTGGGAATACCTTTAACATTTTCACTCCAAAATCTATCTTTCAAAGGTCTTTATTGTAACATAATTGGTTAAAAGGAGAAATAGGTGGGGCTGGAGAGATGGCTCAGCAGTTAAGAGTAGTGACTGCTCTTGCAGAGGACCCAGGTCCAAGTCTCAGCACCCACATGGTGGCTATGAACCAGCCTTAATTCCAGCTCCAGGGGAATCCAAAGCCCTCTTCTGACCTCTGACACGGGTGTACTCACATACATGCAGGCAATACATTCATACACATAAAA
>NW_008339437.1:291702-292836 GCF_000622305.1 Nannospalax galili | reverse complement strand
TAACTTCAGACTTTTGCCTGAGTGTCCTTCTTGTTGAAGACCCAAGCCTGGGGTGGGCTTGGGGGGTGTTCGACAATTGGTGCCACACGTGAAGCTTGAGGACCCCCGGCACCAGGCTGCCCAAGAAAGATTTTTTGAGGAAAAATTGTTTTTTGGGTAAGTATGCTTTTGTTAGGTAAGTCTGTCCTTTTCCCTTCTTTCCTTCAGTATATTTTTCATAGTTATAGGTTGCAAGTTTCAGGGTTTGTTTTATGGGCTCTTGGTATGAGATTTTTAGATTTTAGAGTAGCGGACAGAGTCAGGAAAAAAGTCAAAATGGCACCTCAGACAGGAGAAGCAGTTTCATTTGACTTCTGGGCTGCTTGGACATTTGTTAGAGTATTTGCTGAATACTTTCCAAGGAGCTTGTTTCCAAGCCATTTTTTTCATACATCTAGAAAGATGATTAATCTTTATGAAATTCATGAGGAGGTGAGGCGTAAAGTCTTAGAGCAAGTTTGCAGAGTATTTTATTCAGAATTTCCTCCTCCTTACCCGGTTCCCGGCGTTCAGAGTCCAGGGAAAAAGCAGACACAGACGGCTAACTTTAAATTCTGGTGCAGAAAATCAGACCTAGATGTTAAAAATGGACTGTCCTGTTGAAGATGTTTTCTGCCTGATGTCTCTTGCTTGCTGTTTCAAACTTATGTAGGATAGGCTGAAAATGTGAGAAGCTGACTCTGGGCAGAAACTGGTCCTTTCTGTTCAGACTCATGCTAATTCTCACAAACATCTGTTTTCAAGAATTTTCCAGGTTCAGACTGACCCTCTGACTCTGTGAAAGGCATTGAGAACAGCCTGCATGTTTTAGTGCCTTGACATGTAGGATTTTCTTTGGCTAAAAAGGCTTCCACCTCAGGGGTCAGTCTCCTTGGGTCCCTGAAAGGGTGACCTAATCCAGATTAATCATACAAGAAACCTGTGGAAACAGGTGTAGGAATACAATTCCACTGTGATTAATCTAATGGGGAACAGTTTGAGGGCTGTTCAAGATGCTGACCAGGGCCATTCGCAGCGTGCTTTGGAACGTAAAATCTGGCGTGCCCACGCAATGTCGACATTGTGCCTTTTGCAGATCTGCGTTGGGTGCCATCC
>NW_008339437.1:283941-286902 GCF_000622305.1 Nannospalax galili | reverse complement strand
GGGAGAAGTTTCTTGGGATACTGTATATAATCCGTTAGCAACTTGTACTGCATCTTCCATGTCTCCATTACAAAAGGTTGTGTGGCAGACAACTGCTGCGGGAGAGGATGTGTCAGGCCTCATGTCCATCCTGGAGCCTAACAATGATTGGGATATTGGAGATACTCTGTTTCAGCTTCATAGGCTTATTCCTAATCAAGTATGGTAGATGGATGTTCCTAAATGTGGACAGTTATGCTGTGTTCCTGTTACTATACATACCTTTTCTGGTTTTCTCTTTGCCTCTGCTCTTACTGGTGAAAGTACTAAACACGTCATCACTCCCCGCATTCATTGCTTTTCAGCACTTGGAACTCCCAAAACCTTGAAAACTGATAATGGTTCTGGGTATACTTCTCACTCATTTCAGGATTTTTGTGTACAATTTGCTATCCAACATAAAACAGGAATTCCATATAATCCACAAGGTCAGGGCATTATTGAATGTGCTCATGGTACTCTCAAGTTACAATTGGAAAAGATTAAACATAGTCAACTGTATACCCAGTCACCACAAAATCAATTAAATCATGCTCTCTTTGTTTTAAATTTCTTAACCCTGGATGCCCAAGGTCACTCTACAGCTGATAGATTGTGGCATCCTTCTTCTTCCACAGATCTGGCATGGACCAGATCCTGTCCTCATTTGGGGGAGAGGGCATGTTTGTGTTTTTTCTGCAGGATGCTGACATTGCATGTTGGGTACCTGAACACCTAGTTTGATTTGCAGAATCTTTAAATCATGCTCTCTTTGTTTTAAATTTCTTAACCCTGGATGCCCAAGGTCACTCTACAGCTGATAGATTGTGGCATCCTTCTTCTTCCACAGATCTGGCATGGACCAGATCCTGTCCTCATTTGGGGGAGAGGGCATGTTTGTGTTTTTTCTGCAGGATGCTGACATTGCATGTTGGGTACCTGAACACCTAGTTTGATTTGCAGAATCTCCGGACTCTACGCTGCCTGTGTCATCGTGTTGCACCAACTGACATCGCACCCCATGTTCCCAATTTTCTTGGACTAGTTTTTGCTTGGACTCTGTTCGTGTTTCCTATGGACTTTTTTTCACCTGGACTTTTCTGCGGACCTTGGCTATGATGCACCACTACCCTCCTTGCTCGATGACTTGTCCCGTGATTTATGCACCATTGTTCTGATCCTGTCTCCATCTTCCCATTCCCCTATGTACCCTTATGTTGTTAGTTCCTTCCATTTCCCTTCACCACGTTGGGGTCCTTTTGTCTTGTGCTTGGAGGCAGGAATTAGGCCTACGCAGCCCAAACTCAGCCTAAGCTCGGCAGTGCCTGCATGATGATTCAATGCTGATTCACAATTCGATTCAAAATGTGACTTAACAATTCAAATTTGGTCCAAAATTCAAATTTCTATCTCAGTGGCACCGTGTCACAGCGTTATTTCCCGTTTCTTCCCCAAGGCTGTGGCCAATTGATGGGAGCTTTCCCGAGGCTGGTTAGCCAGTGACGGGTAAGATCCTCTCTGAGGAAAGCGGGACGCTGGCTGCCCCCAACGGCTTTCACTCTGGCAGAGGACGACCTAAGACAGGCACGGTCTTTCCATCCTGGTCTTGAATATACCATATTTTTGTTAACCACTCATCAACTGAGGGGCACATCGGTTGATTCCATCTCTCAGCTATTGTGAAAAGAGCAGCAACAAACATGGTTGTACAAGTGTCTCTACAATAGGATGAGTCCTTTGGGTATATGCCAAGGAGTGGTGTAACTGGGTCAAATGGTAGGTTCATTTTTAGTTTTTTAAGGGTTCTCCACACTGTTTTCCATAGAAGCTGCATGAGTTTGTGATCCCCCAGCAGTGAATGAGCATTCTCCTTTCTCCACATCCTTGGCAGCATTTGGTACCATAGTCTGACAAGAGTAAGGTGATACTTTAGGGTGTTTTTAATTTGCATTTCCCGAATAACTAACAGTGTTGAGCACTTTTTGAGATGTTTCTTAGGCATCTTAATTTCTTCCTTTGAGAACTCTGTTTAGAGTTTTGCCCATCTTATCATTGGGTCATTTGTTGTCTTAGTTCTCTGTTTTTTGAGTTCATTATAAATTCTGGTTATTAAACCTATTTCGGATGTGTCACTTGTGAAGATTTTCTCCCATTCTGTGGGTTTTCTGTTTGTTTCCTTGGTTGTCTCCTTTGATGTACAGAAGATTTTTAGTTTAATGAGGTCCCATTTGTTAATTCTTGCCCTTGTTTCCTGAGCAATTGATGTCTGGTTTAGAGAATCCTTTCCTATGCCTATATCTTGTAAGCTTTTCCCAATGTTTTCTTCTAATAGTTTCAGAGTTTCCGGTTTTACATTGAGATCGTTGAGCCATTTGGAATTGATTTTTGTGCAGGGTGAATGATAGGGGTTTAGTTTCATTCTTCTACAAGTGGAGATCCAGTTTTGCCAGCACCATTTGCTGAACATGCTGTCTTTCCTCCAGTTGATGTTCTTGGCCCCTTTGTTGACTATCAGGTGGCTGAAATAGCATTTGCTCATATTTGGGTCTTCAATTTTGTTCTATTGGTCCATGGGTCTATTTTTGTGCCAGTACCGTGTTGTTTTTATGACTATAGCTGTGTAATACAGCTTGAAATCTGGAATAGTAATCCCCCTGGCATTACTCTTAGTGCTCAGGATTGGTTTGGATATCAGAGCTCTTTTGTGCTTCCATATGAATCTTAGGATAATTTTTTCCATTTCTTTGAAAAATGTCATGGGGATTTTGATTGGCATTGTGTTGAATCTATATAAGACTTTTAGTAGGATGGTCATTTTCACAATATTAATTCTTCCTATCCATGAGCATGGGAGGTCCTTCCATCTCCTGATGTCTTCCTCAATCTCTTTCTTTAATGATTTAAAAATTCTATTGTAGAGATCTTTGGTGTCTTTGGTCAGGC
>NW_008339437.1:281906-283667 GCF_000622305.1 Nannospalax galili | reverse complement strand
TCATTCTCTTATCTTATTGCTCTTCCAAGAGTTTCAAGTACTATGTTAAAGAGAAGTGGGGATAATGGACAGCCTTGTCTGGTTCCTGATTTCAATGGGAATGCTTCCAGGTTTTCTCCATTTAGAATGATGCTGTTTATGGGTTTGTTATATATGGCTTTAATTATGTTAAGGTATGTTCCCTCCAGTCCAGTTCCCTATAGGACTTTGAGCATAAATTGATGTTGAATTTTGTCAAAGGCCTTCTCTGCATCTATTAAGATGACCATGTGGTTCTTGTCTTTTAGCCCATTTATATGATTTATGATGTTTATTGACTTATGTATATTGAACCATCCCTGCATCTCTGGGATAAAGGCAACTTGATCATGGTGGCTGTTCTTTTTGATGTGTGTCTGTATGCAGTTTTCAAGTATCTTGTTGAGAATTTTTGCATCTATGTTCATTAAGGATATGGGTCTATAGTTTTCTTTTTTGGTTGTATCTTTATGTGGCTTTGGTATTAGAGTGATCCTGGCTTCATAGAAGGAATTTGGAAGTTCTCTGTCCATTTCTATGTTTTTGAATAAATTAAGTAGTATTGGATGTAGTTTTTGTTTAATTGTCTGAAAGAATTCTGCTGTAAATCCATCTGGCCTTGGGATTTTTTTGGTTGGGAGGTTTTGTATTACTGTTTCAATTCTTTTTGTGTTATCGGTCTGTTTAAGCTGTTAATCTCTTCTTGGTTTAGTTTTGGTGGTTCCCATTCCTTTAGATATCTGCCCATTTCCTTTAGATTTTCAAATTTAGTAGCAAATAGGTTTTTAAAGTATTCCTGTAGGAAACCAGGATGCCAGGCACTAGGTGAGGTGAGCCTAAAACTTATAGATCCAGGATGCATTCTCTGCTAAAGGTAGGGGCACTGAAAACAGTGGCTCTGATAATCCTTGTCTTGCAGAACACTGTTAGACTGGCAGGAGGAAGTGGCCTGGTCATAAAAGTGAAGGCTCCCTGCTCTGTGGGAAAGCATCTTGGTCAACAATCCTTAGCTCATCTCCTTGTCCTGAACTAATAACTCAGCTATCCCTGGCTAAGATATTAGGCCAGGCTAAAGGTTTACTCCTGAGCTAAAAGCTAAAACTTCACCATGCTTTTAGTTCTAAGAAAGAAAACACTGTGGCCAATAAATTACTGGATGGGCATTGATAACCTTGAGTAAAAGTTTAAGAATCCTTCTGGTACCAACTAACAGACTAAATGTCCTGTTTCTTTGTACCCTAAAACTTTGTGAATGTCATATCCCACGTGACTGCTAGTTCCTTGGGATCTATAAAAACCATCTGAATTCTAAAATAAATCGTCCTGTTGGGAAGACACAAGTCCCAGAGTTTATGACTCTGTCACCGATCCGACCCTCTGCCCCAAAGCCAGCAGGTCCCCTGCTAAGCAAAGCAAACCTGAGTCCTGACATATTTCCTTATAATGTTCTATATCTTTCCGGTGGCTGTTGTGATGTTTCCCCTTTCATCTCTGATTTTGTTGATTTGGAGGTGCTTTGTCTTTCTTTTGGTTAACTGGGATAGCAGTCTGTCAATCTTCTTTATCTTTTCAGAGAACCAGCTCTTGGAATTGATTCTTTTTATTGTTTTCTTTGTTTCAGTTTCATTAATTTCTGCCTTGATATTTGTTATTTCTTCTTGTCTGCTGGGTTTGGGTTTCATTTGCTGTTGCTTTTCAAGTGTGTTGAGTTGCAATGTTAACTCACTTATTTGTGTTCTTTCT
>NW_008339437.1:278077-281360 GCF_000622305.1 Nannospalax galili | reverse complement strand
TAATATCTTCTTGATTCATTGTTCCTTTGTTCAGAATGAAGTGGCCTTCTTTGTCTCTTCTGATTAGTTTTAGTTTAAAGTCTATTTTGTCAGATATTAGAATTGCTACACCTGCTTTTTTCTTAGTGCCATTTGCTTGGTATATTTTTTCCATCCTTTCACTTTGAGATAGTGTCTGTCCTTGAAAGTGAGATGAGTTTCTTACAGACAACAAAAGAAAGTCAGGTTTGGAACTCAAGCCAGGAACCTGGAGGCAGGAAGTGAAGCAGAAACCATAGAGGAAGGCTGATTACTGGATTGCTCAGTTACTTGTATCATACAGCCCAGGCCCACCTTCCTACTTATGATAATATCCATAGATTGGCTCAACTCTTCCCCACTGGTGTGCTTTGGTGGCCAGGCTGGTATTGGTTCTGCCCATGGGAAGATTTTCTTAAGAAAACCCATAGAGTATTTCACAGTGAGATAAACACCCATGTAAGGTATTTTTTTTCTCAATGATGCTTAGAAGTGTGAATATTTATGCTGGATAGCTTTACTGGTCAATTTGACACACGTGGGTAGAGGGAGCCTCAGTTGGGGAAGTGCCTCCCTTGGGCTGGCCTGTGGCCATGTCTGTGGGGGATTTTCTTGGTTTTTGTGGGGGAGGGCCCAGCTAACTGTGGGTGGTACCAGCCCTGGGCAGGTTGTTCTGTATTGTACAAGAAAGAAGGCTAAGCATGAGCCAGAAAAGCAAGCCAATAAACAATATTCCTCCATGGCCAGTTCTTCAGCTTCTGCCTCCAGGTTCCTGCCCTGAGTTTCTACCTTGGTCTCCCTGATGAATTGTAACCCAGGAGATGTCATCCAAATAAACCCTTTCCTCCCCAAGTTGGTATTGGTCAGAGTATTTTGTCACAGCAATGGAGAAAACAAACTGGAACTTTAATGATGTCAGCATCTTAGGCATAACTAATTAAAGAAAATCTCCCTACTTCACATATGAACATGGTGTCACATAGACTGATAATTTATATATAGTTATTGTGCTAGAAAATAGAACAAGGGAAAGTAGGAGGTGAAAATTACCATGTAGAAATCCACAACGCAGAATATTTATCTCCACACTTCAGCAAAATAAATAAAGGTAAAAAGGAGTAATGATTTTGCTGTGAAGTACTATTATATTTTGTTATATTTAGCCATGGACTAGCATGGGCACATTTGTTATAAGTGAACATTATTTTACAACTTCCATGACCATTCTGAGACGCACTTTGATGTTTATACTGTATAAAAAGGATTTAAGAGTGATTTAGGGAAAATGAATTTTATAATATTTTAGATGTACTGAAGTTGATTTCCATGATTCAGCCCATCCTTGGAAATGAGAAGAAACATTTGAGGCAAAGAAAAATCACCAAGAGCAAGGCATCATCCAATGAACAGGTTGTCGAAGTAAGTTTAATGCAAAGTCTTAACATATTACAAGTATGAACAAAAAGAGTGAAAACTCCTCTGGAAAGTTTCTTCTAGAAGTTAACTGAGCTTGGTGGATTCAGTAGTCTGTAAAGTGCTTGGCATTCAGGTATGAAGACCTGAATTTGGATCCTCTCTACATTGTGTAATGCTAGCAATTTTAGCGTAAATCTTTACCTTAGATCCTAGAAGATGGGAAGACTACCATCCCTAATGATTGAATCTATAATTTGGCAAATTTTGGATTCAATTAGATGTGGAGAGTGATTGTGGACATCATACCTAACCATTACTCAAAAGCACATGTCATGAACAGCCCCATAGCTACAAGAAATATAACCACTATTTCTATCTCCAGGGAAACCTGAAAATGCAGCAGAAAATCATACAGAGAAATTCCTATGAAGGTAAAGGACATGTGAAGTCATGTTACCAGAATTCACATCACTCCAGGAATCAGATGTCTTATGCAAGGAAAAAAGGTTTAAATTACAGATCATCCCTCACGGTAAATCAGAAAAGTCACAATAGTGATAAGACATATGAATGTGCAGAATGTAAGAAAACTTTCAACAACAGGCCAAATCTCAATGTACATCAAAGAGTTCATACAGGTGGGAGACCATATGAATGTCAGCAGTGTGAAAAGGCCTTCTATAGAAATTCTGATCTCAGTAAGCATCACAGAACTCATACAGGTGAGAAGCCCTATCAATGCAAAAAATGTGGGAAAGCTTTCTCCCGTAGTCATCACCTCCTTAGGCATCAGACAACTCATTCAAATCAGAAGTCATATGAATGTAAATTATGTAGGGAAACCTTTAAAAACATGTTTAATCTAACTGTACAGCAAAGAATTCACACAAGTGGAAAAGTCTATATATGTAAATACTGTGGGAAAGCCTTCTGTGATCAGTATTCATTCCATGTACATGAAAGAACTCATACAGGAGAGAAGCCTTATGAATGTGAAGTTTGTGAGAAATCCTTCTGCAACAAGTGCAACTTCACTGTGCATTAAAGGACTCATACAGGGCAAAAGCCTTATGATTGTAAACAGCGTGGAAAAGCCTTCTGCGGAATCGCTAATCTCAAGGTGCATCAAAGAACTCATGCAGGTGAGAATCCTTACGAATGCAAACTGTGGAACAGCTTTCTCCAGAAATTTTGACCACACTGTGCATCAAAGAAGTTGTAGAAGTGAATGTAAACAGTGAGGAAAAGCCTATAGAATGTTCTCAGTGTACCTCAAAGAACTCATACAGGGGAGAAGCCCTATAAATTTAAACAGTGTGGCAAGACCTTCCCCACTAACTGTTCTTACTGCATGTCTGAGAATTCATACAGGTGAGAAGCCCTAGGAATGTGTACATTGTAAAAGAGTATTCTACAGCATGCATCCTGTGAGGCAACATCAAAGAACTCAAAACGGGAGAAGCCCTTTGATTTTGAACAGCATGGAAAATCTTTCTACAGAATGTCTGCTTGTGGAGAGCCACAGCCTCCGCCGCCATTACAAGATGGCGCCGGTATCCGGACCTTCTTAACAGTAAACATCCTGGCCACACCCATAAGGGGCGTGCACAAGAGCCTGCTTCTCCTCCCCCTCCTCCTGTGGCGTGATCTCCAGCAACCAATCCACTTCTTATGCTCTCCAGCAACCAATCCGCTTCTTATACATCATAAATGGGACCTTTGGGGCATATATAAGCAACAGCTCTCCCACTTCTCGGCGTCTTTGGTCTTCAGTCTTCAAATAAACTGCTGCAGAAGGATCCTGATTTGTCCTCCCGCGTCGTTCTTGCTGGCGAGACGGAAAGCGGTC
>NW_008339437.1:266890-273320 GCF_000622305.1 Nannospalax galili | reverse complement strand
GAGCTGGAGAGATGGCTCAGCGGTTAAGAGCACTGACTGCTCTTGAAGAAGACCTGGGTTCGATTCCCACCACCCACATGTGTGGAGAGCCACAGCCTCCGCCGCCATTACAAGATGGCGCCGGTATCCGGACCTTCTTAACAGTAAACATCCTGCTGCGCCCATAAGGGGTGTGCACAAGAGCCTGCTCTCCCTCGCCTCCTCCCGTGGCGTGATCTCCAGCAACCAATCCGCTTCTTATACGTCATAGATGGGACCTTTAGACTATATAAGCAACTGCTCTCCCGCTTCTCGGCGTCTTCGGTCTTTAAGCTTCTAAGAGTGTAAGATGCGCATACAATAAACTGCTGCAGAAGGATCCTGACTTGTCCTCCCGTGTCGTTCTTGCCGGCGAGACGGAAAGCGGTCGGGGACATCTGCTCAGTGAATGTGATAGAACTCATCATACAAAGAAGGAGCCCTATGAACATAGAGTGGTAAAAAAAATCTGCAGTCTCTGTTGTCAAGGTGAATCTCAAGAATTCATAAAAATGAGAAGCCCAACCTTTAATTCCAGCACTTGGGAGGCAGAGGCAGGTGGATTTCTGTGAGTTCAAGGCCAGCCTGGTTGACATAGTGAGTTCCAGGACAGCTGGGGCTACAGGGAGACCCTGTCTCAAAAAGACCAAAAAATAAAAAAAATAAAAAAGAAACCCTATTATTTAATGCACACAATATTTTAAACTTTTCTAGTCATCTGCCTCCTTAGAAATCAAACACCCCATAGAAATCAGAATCCATAAGAATTACAAGATATGGCAAGCCTTCTATAGCATGTCTGAGCTGACTGCTAATCAAGGAACACATACAAATGAGAAGCCCTATGAATGTGAACAGTCCAGAAATGACTTCAGCACACTATCAGCTCTTGGGTGCCTCACAGAAATCATGTATGGGAGAAGCCTTACCACTGCACAAAGTATGGGAAAGCCTTTTCCTGTTGGCATAACCTTAGTGATCATGAGAGAATTCATAGACGGGAGAAGACATATCCATGTACAGGATGTAGGAAACCCTACTCAGAGAACTTCATTCGCATCAGAGAACTTTTCAGTTGATCATGCCTATCAGTGTAATTGGTGCAGAAAATCATCAGCTGCATGTCTAAACTTGGTATTCATGAGAAAACAACACAGGTGAGAAACCCAATAAATGTAAACTGTTGAAAAGTCTTGTGCCAAGTGTCTTCTCTTGTCACATCAAAGAATCAATACAGGTGAGAAGTTCTATAAATGTTAACAGTGAGGATAACCCTACCACAGCAAGTAACACCTAACTGAACAAGAGACAGTTTATATAGATGGGAATCCACTGATTGAACTGAATTGAGGGTAATCTCAGTCAATTCATATTTCAGTGAACATAACAGAACACATACAAACAAGAGACCCCATCAATGTACAGAATGCAAGAACACTTTCAACAAGTTAGACATCCTTGGCCTCATATAAGGGAGAATCCCTATGAATTTAGCTGTTGCAGAAAGTATCTTCTGCAAGGTAAACTGCTCTCAATCAACATCATGGTTGTCGTAGGTGAGAGTGCATGAAAGCTTGTTACAACTAGTCATTTCTGATATGTCAGCTGACAGTGTTCACAAGCAGGAAGACTGATGAATGTAAAGGATGTAGGGAAACTTTGTACCATAAAGTCTGACCTTACTCAACACCGGCAAACAATTATAGGTGTGAAACACCGGCATATATTATTGTTCCACACCTTTGTAATGCAATGCTGTTTCTGCATAGAGAAAGCAAATATATGAAAAAGTGTGAAATTGAGGAATGTAGGAGTGCCTTGTTGGTACCTTTAGTTGATATCAATATATGTAGATGAGTGACACTGTAAATGTAAAGAATACAGGATAGTTTTCTTAGAAACTAGCAACACTTTCTGAAAAGTCATACTGATGAGGGAGACTGAAATCAATAAAAAGAGAGTTTGAAAGAGAATTCAGGCCTCTACAAAACAAACCTCATGTAAGTGAGATACCACGTACTGGAAACTAAATACTGGGGTATATTAACATGTTTTCATTCCTAGACCATGTGTTCTCATGCCAGAAGTTAACTAAGACTTACCACTTAAAGCATACCCTTAGGAACTTGGAAAAATGTCATATACAAAACCCCAGCAAATCATACTGGAAGTGTGCAATACCTGGCACCTAAGCCTCTTGAGAAGCCACAAGAATGTAGAGGGCTAAAACCCTTGAAATTCAAGTGGCATCAGAAACCCAGCACAGGTGATTATACAGAGAAATACAACATGTGAATGTGCTGGATATTTTTGTAAACCCAACACAAACTAGAGACCTAGGAAGAAAGCACCTTAATTGAGGAACTTTTCCTCCATCAGATTCTCCTGTTGGTCTGTCTATGAGACATTTTTTTGATTAAAACTTAAGAGGGGCACACTGTTTGCAGTACCATATCTGGGCAGTTGGTCCTAGGCTGTATAAGAGATGCAGTTCAGTGTGAACCTAGGAACAAGGAAGCAATCAGCTTTCCTGAACTTTTCCTACTTCTTCACTTCCTGTTCTGACTTCCATCACAGAGGATATTGACCTGGGACTTTAACATGAAATAAATGCTGTGCTCACGAAGTTGCTATTGATCATGGTGTTTATGAAAGCAACAGAAATTTAAGTTAGGACAGAAATTGGTACTGCGAGTAGGGTACTGCTGTGATGAACCTGACCATGTTATTTTCTTGAAAATCATGGAAGTCTTGGAAATCTTGTCCTTGAAAATCACTTGTGACTTCAGAGTTTAATGGATGGTTTGTGAAGGATTGGAGTAAAGAAGATGGTAAGGATGTGGCTTATGAAGTTTCAGGGCAAATAGTAGACTCTTCAGGGCCCTTTGTGTAATTCAATTTAAGAATCCATGGAAGTAATAATAGCTTTGCTTCAGTGAGACAGTGGATGCTGGGCAGCAGGAGGTTAGAATCAGCTGTGATTACTCAGGATATTTCAGGCTCAACACAGAAGCTGCAGTCCAGGGTACCAAGATGGCATTAAGCAGAACTTGATAAATAATATGTAATAGTCCACCACATGGGACTGATTTTGGCATTTTGAGAAGTGTAGAACTGATGGGGTCACAGAGAGAACAGCTGACATTTGGCCCAGTATAGCAGGGACTCATTTTCTGCAGTTACCTAGAGGCCACTTTCAGTTGCAGTAGACATCAGAATACTAAAGATAATAGGACTAGGATGACCACCAAGAACAGCAACTAGTGTGGTGTGGAGGTCATCAGACCTTATGATGCAAGGTGTTTGTGTGTTTTGGATGGCAGAACCTGAGAGGTGAGACTTCCCAATGTCTTTGGGATCCAGATAATCACAAATGTGTCCCAGATATTGGTCATTACTCTAAAATGCTGGACTTTATTGTTGCTTAAGTTTAGTTGTTTTTTTTGAATGCCCTGAATCTTCCCTTTTAAAATGAATTATGGTACATATTTTGGATTTGCTGGGAGACAACGGGTAACAAGATTTGGATTTTATAGTATTGGGATATTTTTAAGTTTGTGGAACTTTTAAAGTTGTACTGTTTTATATTGTGATAACATGAGATTTTCCAGATAAGAAAGGGTGGATATAGTTTAATAGCAATGTGTTTGAGTATCTAGTTGACACTTGTGAATGCTGCTACTTAGTTTTTGTCAAATTGATGCAAATTAGAGCCACCTGGGAAGATGGAACCCCAATGAAGGAATTTCCTCCATAAGATGGGTCTCTCTGTGCCTTTGAGGCAGTTCCTTGATTGCTAGCTAATTGGTGTAGGAGGGCCCAGCAAACTAAATGCAGTACCATCCCAGTGTGGATTGGCTTATGTTGTATAAGAAAGATAGGTGACCAGGAATCTGGAAGCAAGTCAGTGAGCAGCATTATTCCATGGTCTATGGCTCTTGTTTGAGTTCCAGGCCTGACTTCCTTCAATGGTGGATTGTGACCTTGAAGAATAAGGTGAAATAAAGTTTCTTCCTCAAGATTCTTTTTGTCATAATATGTATTGCAGAAACAACAACAAACCAGGAGACTATTATGCTGTCACATTTCACCTGACTTCAAATCAAATCCTGGGATTGTGGAAAGAGTGTGTTTGTGTATTGAGTGCTGCCCTAGCCCATGTGTGGCAGTCAAAAGATAACTTGGCTCACTCCTGCCATGTAGTTCCTCAGGATTAGACTCAGGTCATCAGGTTGGGTGACAGACACCTTTTCTGTTCTGAGATCTCTCGGTAGCCCAAGTATTTTCTTGGACTTAAAGAATTAGGTACTGTGATGCAGTCCACTGGTATACTTACTGTAAATAAAATCAACCATGGAGACACTCCATTATATTTATAATGCCTCATTGGATGAGGAGATTTCTTTGAATCTCCTCCATCAATGGAATTTTTATAATTCTTTACATTTTTGAGAACTTCTCTCAGTTGTTGCTTGTTCAGACCCAAAAGTAACCATGGACATGGGAATGCTTAATTCAAAGAAAGCAGAGGGCTCAGCACCTTCAGGGCGAAGAGCCCCAAGTGTCTTTTTGGTTTTCCTTCTATTGGCCTTGCAAAGCAATTACAGTGTGAGAAGCAGAAGCACAGTACATGATTTGTCAGAGACACAAACATTTTTCCCAGCTATTATCTAGGTACAAATTTATGCCATGGCTAGTGACTATCTTCAAGGACATTCTGGGCTTTGGAATAACAAGCTCAAGATGAGGGTTGTTGTGCCAGTCAGTGTGCTGCCTGACACCTCCACATAGTTCTTTGTGTGCAAGGAACTTCATGGTATTCCTCCAACTTGCTTGTGACCTTCCAAAGCCCCTGTCCAGTCAACTCTATGTTACCCAGTCTCTTCCCTTTATACTATTTGGGTCCCTTCACTCTGTAGCTTTTACATTCTTTCAACTCATATCTTAGTCCAGTTGATTCTGATATTCCTCATCTTCATACTACATCCTACGGCTTGGTTGGATTAGTGGCAGCGTATTGTCAGTGTGTGAACATTTATAGTAAAAGAAATACTTGGACTCAGGAGGTTGCTCACTGGGAAACAGTGAAAGCATCAGCATTTTGTTTAGATTCTGAACACCATATTAAAAGGACAGGTGTGTATATGTATGCCCAGTGCTTGGTGGAGGCATAGTCAGGAAAATAATTGAGGATTACTGGTCAGCTAACCTACATGAGAAAGTCATCTGCCAGGTGTGGTACACACCTTTAATCCTAGCACTTGGGAAGGAGAGGCAGGTGCATCTCTGACTTTGAAGGCTAGCTTGGTTTACATACTGAGTTCCAGGCTAGCTGGGGCTACAGGGGGACCCTGTCTCTAAAATATGAAAAAGGCCCAATTTCAGTCATACTCTGTTTCAAGAAAATAAGGCAAAAAGCAATAGTATCAGACATCTGTTCCCTGAACCCCACATGTGCATGAATGAACACACAGTCCCCCACATATAAATGTACGCATTCACACAAAACGTGCATACAAAATAAAAATTCTTGTGCATCATGAAATTGTTTAAATACCAGAATGTGTAAGTTGGATCAAATTTTAAATAGTATAATTAGTGTGCTATTGGGGATTAAAGAATTCAATATAAGCCAATAAAGATATATTACTTGTCCATATCCATTAGGCAACATCTTGATGGATTTATTGTTCTTACAACTGAAGCTTCATAAGTGAAAATGTACCAGACAGAGCACAGTCATGCATTAAACATTTGAGAGTGCCTGTTCCACTCAGAGCTGCAATTCCCAGGAAACAGGTAACACTAAAGCTAAATAATGGTCCATGGCACTAAAGTACCAAATAGATAAGTTTATGGCCCTGTACGTGTTAAGAGGGAAGCCTTTATTGCTAAGGACATACACATGTAAGCCACTGTCTTCAGAAGCCTGCTGCCATAAGTTATTGGGTCTCAAAGCTGAGACATTATGTACAGTGATACAAAGGAAGCCAAGTGGTGGTCGATTGTGATGTTTCACCAGAGACTCTCTCTCTCTCTCTCTCTCTCTCTCTCTCTCTCTCCCATATATATATATGGAGAGGGGAGAGAGACAGAGATAGAGACTCTGTCTTTTTTGAGACAGGGTCTTCCTGTAGCCCAAACTGGCCTGGAACTCACTTTGTAGACCAGGCTGACATTGAACTCATAGAGATCCACCTGCCTCTGCCTCCCACATGCTGGGATTAGAGGCATGTACCACCACTCCCAGTTAATATATATATATATATATATAATTTAATATATTAACTCCAAGCAAATACTTGATAATAAACATTCAATTAAGCATTAATTAAATTAAGCATTAATTAAAAAAGTCATACGTAAAGATCAAGGAAAGAAGTTGTAGCACTTTATACAACAGGAATCCTAT
>NW_008339437.1:265242-266756 GCF_000622305.1 Nannospalax galili | reverse complement strand
AGCAAAGATGCATCTCTTTCAAAAGTGGCTGTAAATTTTTAGGTTCACAGTTGAATTAATACAGTTATACAATATTGAACTCAGTACAAATCCTATAAAACATAAAATTAAATGAGGTTTTAACCTTTAGAAAAGATCTCCATTTCATTATTGAGATACACAATTTCATATAGAAAAATTCATTTTTAATGCAATTGACAGTATGAGGCATATGTGTTTCCAATCTCTAGATATCTGATTATTACTAGTCACAGTCAATTACTTTCGGAGATCATTGGCACCTGAGCATAGATATAAATTCATCAGGTAGATTTCAATGGTAATGTTTCTCAACTCTATTACTTAATATGAAACAAACATAACTCATTTTTAATGTTTCTTCCTCAAATATAACCCAATTTTTTTTCAATTTGTTGATATTTTTGTGTGTGTTTCATACAGAAGAACCCAAACAATCTATATACCCGCATCCCAAATGGCATCCTCTCATAGCCTCCCCTCCCACCACCACTGGAGCCCATATACTCTATCATCCCTGCAACTGTCAACTGTGTAGTCCATGTGCCCAGCCATTCCCCAGTGCTTCTCTATCTGCTGAATCTAGTCAGCCTATCTAGAGTTCCTTCTTCAGCTCTTCCTCATCTAGCAGCAATAAGTTGCCAATATTCCTTTAGATAAGATTGGGGTCTGCTGTTCATTTTCCCAGTTTTATGATGGGTTACTGTCTGGGAGTCTCTTGGTCCACCCTGGGTAACAACTAGAAGAAAGGTGTGTTATGTAGCCTTTAGCAATACACATGGACTGTTAAAGAATTATATCTATCCCTTTAATCATTGGTTTTACTTCCTTTAGGGTGTTTAAGACCATATAGTTGTCCCAGATAAACCAATTTATTTTTATTCTTTACATTTATTTGAGGATCTGTTCCTCAGGGCTCACATGGGCTTGGGAGGAGCCCCTGGCTCCTTTCTTTTATCAGATCTGTCTATGTGAAAATAAGTCAAAAGTCCTCTCGACTGTGGCTGGCTTCCCTTGGAAGCATGGAAGAAATGACTCCTCTACGTTGACCCTCCTCTTGGTAGACTGGACACTGGTTAAAGTCCAGTCAGTGGGGTCTCCATACCCTCCCTGAACAAGAGGACAGGTGGCTCACCACAGTTACAGGACATTTTGAGAGATGCTCATGGTCCCCTGGAACTAAGTCAACTTGGAGCAGAAAGAGCAAAAACTGTCCTTGAAGTCCCTCTGACCAAATTAGGATAGGACTCAAAGTATGGCTGTTAAACATACAAGTAGGTTAGTTTCACCAGTGTGGTACTCTTAATTACCATGTGCTATATAGATAAAGCTTGGGCAAAGACCGAACGATCTCAGATAAACCTTGGCTAGATATATATTATATTCCTTGAGCTAGTTTTTCATGTAATTTGTCAGTAGTTCATTCAATTAATATGGTTCCCTCTGTTATTTTTATCTCTCACAATGTCTAATTCTTCCATCATGGTTTCCACATT
>NW_008339437.1:193909-246969 GCF_000622305.1 Nannospalax galili | reverse complement strand
CACTTCAGCTCTTTATATAGCGTTCCCAACAGCCCTCCCCCCAGCCAGGACCAATCAGGGCACACACACGCGTAGCGGGCAGGCAGAGTGGCAGCTCATTGGGCCATGTAGTAAGATCATCAGGCAGGCAGCACATGTTCGGGCTCACCATGCTTCAGGGAGTTGGAGTAAACAAGCGAGGATCACGAGCCTTGGCAATCAGCCAAGAGTTGAAGTAAACAGCACGAGGTTTGGCAGCCAGCCAAGGCGCCATCTTTGGCTGGCTTGGCCGTGCTCGCTTCCCACAAAAAATATTTTTTGCTTTTTTTTTAGAAGAAGCATATCATTACAGCTTTAATATGCTCAATAACAGTTTCCAGAGCAAAGATACAGCTCTTTCAAAAGTGTCTATAAAATTTTTAGGTTCACTGTTAAATTAATACAGTTGTACAATATTGAACTCAGTATAAGCCCTGTAAGACATAAATAAAATTGAATGAGTTTTTAACCTTTAAAAAAGATCTCCATTTCATTTTAAAATAAACCATTTCTTGCAAACTCATTGTTTTTGTTACTAACACTGAGATGTTGGAGCATGCATCTCTAATCTGTATGCACATGCATCTCTAATCTGTGTGTATCTGATTATTACTAGTCATAATAGGTTGCACTCAGATCCTTGGTGCCCGTGTCATCGGGTAGATTTCAATGGTAATGTTTATCACCTCTACTAATTAACATGGCGTGATGTAAATTTTTATGCTTCCTCCTCAAATATAATACATTTAAAAAAATTGGTTGAGTTTTTTTTTTGTGTGTGTGTGTGTATGTCACACATAACATCCCAAACCATCTTATTCAACTATACATCCACTTCCCAGATGGCACCCTCCCATAGCCTCTTTCCCCCAACTACAGCCCTTATACTCTGTTACCCCTGTTACTATCTGTTGTGTTGTCACCCCTCCCAGCTCTTCCCCACTACTTGTCCATCTGGTGAAACTAGTCAGCCTATCTAGAGATCTTTGTTTTAGGAAGGTCAGCTATTTGTTGTCTAGCAACAATCAGTTGTCAATATTCCTTTAGATACGATTGGGGCCTGCAGTTCATTTTCCCAGTTCTATGCTGGGTTACTATCTGGGAGTCCCTTGGGCCACCCTGGCCAACAACTCAAAAGGAGGTATCTCCTATCTGGCATTGTTTCTTGTTATGTAGCCTTTAGCTATACATATGGTCACTTAAAAAATTATATTGGCCCATTTAATCTTTGGTTATACTTTCCTTTTGGGTGTTTAAAGCCATACAGTTGACCCAGATAAAAAAAATTATTTTTACTGTTAAGGTCGTTTGAGGATCTGTTCCTCAGGGGCACATGGGCTTGGGAGGAGCCCCGGCTCCTTTTACCAGTTCATCTATGTGAAGATAAGTCAGAGGTCCTGCTTGACCATGGCTGGCTTCGCCTGGAAGCATGGAGGAAAGGTTTCTACTGTGTTGACTCTCTTCTTTGTAGACTGGACACTGGTTCCAGTCCATCTCGTTGGGGTCTCCTCAGCTTCCTTGATCAAGAGGACAGGTGATCCACCACAATTAAAGGACATTTTGAGAGATGCTTATAGTCCCCTGGAACTAGTTGACCTAGGAGGGCAAGGAGCAAAAAGTGTCCTTTGTATCCCTCTGACCCAATTAGTATAGATCTCAAGGTATGTCTGTTAAACATCCAAGAAGGTTAGTTCCACCAGTCTGGTACTTTTAATTACCGTGTGCCATGTAGATAAATCTTGGGCAAAGACCAATTGTTCTCAAAACTTACCTAGACATATATTTCTTGATCTGGTATGTATAATTTCTCAGTAAGTTGTGGGACTAATATGGTTCCCTCTGGCTTTTAAAACTAGCTAGGCATTATTTATCTCTTGCATTGTCTAAACCCTCCATCATGGTTTCCCCAATTAAGGTGGCCCCATTTTCCCCTTTTCTCCCTTAATAATACCCTACTGTGGTCTTACCTCTCTTGAGCTCCTTCTTTCCCTTTATCCCCTAGGTTCCTTGTATAACCTTCCCTCCCCTCTCCCTTAAACTAACCCAATTTTTATCCATATCTCCCTTATTAACACCTGTTTCCTACTGTTCTTCTCTTTCAGGTTCTTTCTTTTCCTTTACTTCCCTGATTCCTTCCCATTATCCTGGTTCCTGTAGTTATGTCTGAATACATACTTATAAGGATTTGGTTCTAGCATCTACATAAGAGGGAGAACATACATCAATTTTTTTTCTGAGTCTCTGTTACTTCACTTAGTATAACAGTTTCTAGTTCCATCCATTTACCTGCAAATTTCATGATTTCATCTTTCTTTACTGCTGAGTGAATCTCCATTGTATAAATGAACCACTTTTTCATTATCCACTCATCAATTGAGGGACACTTAGGTTTATTCTTAGGGTTGTTGCTGAAAAGAGCAGCAACAAACATGGATGTACAAGTGTCTCTGCAATAGGATGAGTTCGTTGGGTGTATGACAAGGAGTGGTATAACTAGGCCAAATGGTAGGTTCATTTGTAGTTTTTAAAGAGTTCTCCACACTGCTTTCCATAGGGTTTGAAAAAGTTTGCAGTACCACCAGCAATGGATGAGTGTTCCCCTTTTCCCACATCCTCTCCAACATTTGGTATCATTTGTTCCCTTGATCTTACCCAGTCTGACTGGGGTAGGATGAAATCTTAAAGTGGTTTTAATTTGCGTTTCCCTAAATATTGGTGATGTTGAACATCTTTTAAGGTGCTTCATAGCCATCTTTACTTCTTCTTTTGAGAACTTTCTGTTCAGCTCCTTAGCCCATCTTTTAATTGGGTTACTTCTTGTCTTGATTCTCTGTTTTTTGAGTTTGTTATATATTCTGGATATTAAACTTCTGTCAGATGTGTTGCTGGTGAAGATTTTCTCCCATTCTGTGGGTTTTCTCTTTACTTCCCTGGTTGCCTCCTTTGATGTACAGAAGCTTTTTAGTTTAATGAGGTCCCATTTGTTGATTCTCGACCTTGTTTCCTGGGCAGTTGATGTCCAGTTTAGAAAATCCTTTCCTACACCTGTATCTTCTATGTTTTTGCCAATGTTTTCTTATGACAGTTTCAGAGTTTCAGGCTTTACATTGAGGTCTTTGATCCATTTAGAATATACATTTGTGCAAGGTGTAAGATAGGGGTTTAGTTTCATTCTTCTACAGGTAGAGATCCAGTTTTGCTAGTGCCATTTGCTGAACATGCTGTCTTTCCTCCAGTGAATGTTCTTGGCCCCTTTGTCGAATATCAGGTGGCTGAAATTGCATTTGCTCATATTTGGGTCTTCAATTTTGTTCCATTGATCTATGGGTCTATTTTGTGCTATTACCATGTTGTTTTATGACTATAGCTCTGTATTACAGCTTAAAATCTGGTATAGTAATTCCCCTGGCATTACTCTTAATGCTCAAATTTGCTTTGGCTATCCGAGGTCTTTTGTGGTTTCATATGAATCTTTGGATGGTTTTTGACAATTCTGTGAAAAAATTTATGGTGATTTTGATTGCCATTGCATTAAACTGAATATGGCTTTTTGTAGGATGGTCATTTTCACAATGTTAATTCTTCCAATCCATGAGCATGGGAGGCGCTTCCATCTTCTGATGTCTTCCTGAATTTTTTTCTTTAAAGATTTGAAATTTTCATTGTAGAGTTCTTTAATGTCTTTGGTCAGGTTTATTCTGAGATATTTTATTTTATTTGTAGCTTTTGTGAAGGGGGAGTATTTCCATGGTCTTTCTCTGATTGCTTGTTGTTGGTATATAGAAAGGCTACAGACTTTTAGGTTAATTTTGTAACATACCACTTTACTTAATGTCTTAATAATTTCTAGGAGTTTTCTGGTGGATTTTTTGGCATCTTTTAGCTATAATATCATATCATCTGCAAAAGGGAACATTTGTTCTCTTCTTTTCTAATCATTACTCCTATAATTTCCTGTTCTTGTCTTTTTGCTCTTGCAAGAGTTTCAAAAACTATGTTAAAGAGAAGTGGGGATAGTGGACAGCCTTGTCTGGTTCCTGATTTCAATGGAAATTCTTCCAGTTTTTCTCCATTTAGAAGTTGTTGGCTGTGGGTTTGTTATATATGGCTTTAATTATGTTGAGGTTTGTTCCCCTAGTCCAATTTCCTCTAGGACTTTCAACATAAATGCATGTTGAATTTTGTCAAAGGACTTCCCTGCATCTACTGACATGACCATGTGGTTCTTGTCTTTGAGCCCATTTATACGGTTTATGATTTTTATTGACTTATGTATATTGAACCATCCCTGCATCTGTGGGATAAAGCTGATTTGATCATGGTTGATGGCTTTTTTGATTTGTGTCTGTATGTGGTTTTGAAGAATCATTGAATTTTTGCATCTATGTTCATTAAGGACATGTGTCTATAGTTTTCTTTTTGGTTGTATCTTTACCTGGCTTTGGTATTAGAGTTATGCTGGCTTCATAGAAGGAATTTGGAAGTTCTCCCTCCATTTCTATCTTTTTGAATAAATTAAGTAGTATTGGATGTAGATCTTCTTTAAATATCTGATAGAATTCTGCTGTAAATCCATTTGGTACTGGGATTTTTTTAGTTGGGAGGTTTTGTATTACTGTTTCAATTTCTTTTTGTGTTATGGGGCTGTTTAAGATGTTAATCTCTTCTTGGTTTAGTTTTGGTGGTTCCCATGCTTTTAAATATCCATCCATTTCGTCTAGGTTTTCAAATTTAGTATCATATAGGTTTTTTAAGTATCCCCCTATAATGTTCTGTATCATTCTGGTGTCTTTTGTGATGCTTCCCCTTTCATCTTTGATTTTGTTGATTTGGAGGTGCTCTTTCTTTTGGCTAACTGGGCTAGTGGTCTGTCAATCTTGCTTATCTTTTCAAAGAACCATCTCTTGGATTCATTGATTCTTTGTATTGTTTTCTTTGTTTCAATTTCATTAATTTCTGCCCTGATTTTTTGTTATTTATTCTTGTCTCCTGGGTTTGGGTTTCCTTTGTTGTTGCTTTTCAAGTGTGTTGAATTGCAATGTTAAGTCATTTTTGTTCTTTCCGATTTTTTGATGGAGGCACTTAGAGCTATAAACTTCAGTCTAAGGACAGCTTTCAGCATGTCCCAGAGGTTTTTTTGTGTTGTATTGTCCTTTTCATTTAGTTCCAGGAATACTTTTATTTCTTTCTTAATTTCTCTTTTGACCCATTCATCATTCAGGACTGTGTTGTTTAATCTCAATGTGTTCATGTGGTGAATAGGGCTTCTTTGGGTGTTGATTGTAAGCTTTATTGCACTGTGGTCTGATAGAATGCATGGAATTATATCAATCTTTTTGTATTTGTTGAGGTTTGTTTTGTGTCCTAGTATATGGTCGATTTTGGAGAAGGTTCCATCGGGTGCTGAGTAGAAAGTATGTCTTTTGGTGCTTGGGTGGAATACTCAATAGATGTCTGCTAGGTTCGTTTGATATATGGTGTTAAGTCAGATGTCTCTCTGTTAACTCTCTGCCCTGTTGACCTATCTAATGGAGAAAATTGGGTATTTAAGTCACCTACTATTAATGTGTTGGGATTAATCTGGGTCTTAAGTCCTGTAGTATTGTTTTTATGAAGTTGGGTGCACCAGAGTTTGGTGAATATATGTTCATGATTGTAATATCTTCTTGGTTTATTTTTCTTTTGATCAGAATGATGTCGCCCTCTTTATCTCTTCTGATTAGTTTTAGTTTAAAGTCTATTTTGTCAGTTATTCGAATTGCAATGCCTGCTTTTTTCTTAGTATCATTCACTTGGTATTTTTTTTTTTCATCCTTTCACTTTAAGATAGTGTCTGTCCTTGAAAGTGAGATGAGTTTCTTCCAGACAACAAAAAGATGGCCCGCCTCTGCCTCCCGAGTGCTGGGGAAACCTGTCATTTTTATTTCTGTTTACATTCTTGATATAGCTGTACTTTTCCATCATTATACCTTCATTGAATTTCTTTCCACAACCCCTTGGGTAGTCATTCTTTTCTTCAGCTCTTTGTATTGCATCCAGAACTCTCTGAAGGGCTGGTTTTGTGGACATGAATTCCTTCAGCCTCTTTATGTCATGGAAGATTTTTCTTTCCCCTTTGACTATGATAGACATTTTGGCTGGGTATAGTAATCTGGGTTGGCATCTGTGGTCATTTAAAACTGGGAATACTTTCATCTAGGCTCTTCTGGCTTTCATAGTCTGCACTGAAAAGTCAGCTGTAATTCTAATGGGTTTTCCTTTATATGTGACTTGTTTCTCTTTTGCAGCTTTCAGTATTGTCTCTTTGTTCTGCACCTTTAGTATTTTTACTATGATTTGCCTTGGATTGTTTCTTTTCTGGTCCTTTCTGTTTGGTGTTCTGTATGGTTCTTGTATTTGTATGGGCATGTCTTAAATTTTGGGAAATTTTCTTCCACGATTCTGTTGACGATCTGGTCCATGCCATTATCTTGGGATTCTTCTCCTTCCTGTATGCCTGTGATTCATAAGTTTGGTCTTTTTATGGTGTCACACAATTCCTGCATATTCCATTCTTGTGATTTCTTAAATTTTTCATAATTTCTGCTTGTGTGGTCTAGTTAATCTACTTTATCTTCCAGTCTTGATATTCTGTTTTCCATTCCATTCATCCTATTGGTGAGGCTTTCTCCTGTTGTTTATAATTTGCTTACTGAGTGTTTCACTTCCTTCTTCATTTCAGCCTAAGTAGTCTTCAATATTTCTAGCTCTGTTCTGAATTTATTTAGAAGTTTGTCCCTATTTTCCTTCAGTTCTTTGATTTATTTGTTTGTGTGTTCTTTAAATTCACTGAATGCTTTTTATCATGTTTATAACTGTTCTTTTGAGTTCCATATCCTGCATTATCTCTAGGGGGATTCTCATTGTACTCCTCTAGAGGCCTACTGGTATTTGGTGGGGATATGTTATTTTGGTTTTTCATGTTATCATTTTTTATCTGTGATTTTGACATGTGAATTTCTTTTGTAGTTTCTGATTCTTGTGTGAGACTCAAGCCTTCAAGTTTAGGTCTGTGACTTTTTGTAAACTTTTTGTGTCTTTGTGGTTTACTTTGGGGGCATGAAAAGCTGGTTGGTCTAAGCTTCTGCTCCTCTCTTTTGATTTTATATTGGAGTGGCCAGATTGCTTTTGTCTTCAGGAGTTCCCACAGAGGCCCAAGTCAGATGAGGATCAGATGTTCTCAGGCTTTCTCCTAAGGTTTGGATCCCTCCAGGAAAGATTTTGGCCTCAGGAATTTGGGGATTGGACTGGCCTGGGAGCAGGGCCCAGGAAAGATGCTGGTCTAGGGCAGCTGGTGGCTGTGCCACCCAGAGATGCAAAGGGAGATGGGGGTGGGAAGAGGCCCCAAGGGCTCCTGGGGACTGCACTGAGAAACTCAGTTGGTCTGGATGCAAAGGATCAGAAGAGGAAAGGTCAGCCCCAGCATCCAGGAAAGAGGCTGGTGGTTGTGCAGCCCAGGGAAGCAGAGGGTGGTGAGGGTGGGACCAGGCCCTCAGTGCTCCCAGGAGAGAGGCTGGCAGGTTGTGTAGACCAGGGAAGCAGAGGGAGGTAAGGGCGGGGCCAGGCCCAGAGGGCTCCTGGGGACCCCAGAAGGAACTGGGTTGATCTGGATGCAAAGGATCAGGATGCAGTGGTGGTTCCCCCAGTTTCTGGAGAACTAAGACAAGGAATGGGACAGGATCCATGCTAGGAGGAGAGATGGGTGGGGGAGATGGGATGGTGAATGAGGCTGGGGGAGTCAAGGCATGGGGGACATGATTGACTTACCCTGGAGAGAGGCCTGCAGGTTGTGCAGGCCCAGGGAAGCAGAGGGAGGTGAGGGTGGATCCAGGCCCAGAGGGCTCCTGGGGACCCCAGAAGGAACTGGGTTGGTCTGGATGCAAAGGATCAGGAAGCACTGGTGGTTCCCCCAGTGTCTGGGGCACCAAGACAAGGAATCAGAATCTTATTCACTTTTATAGCCCCATCCCCACTGGCACCCTCCTATAGTCTCCCCACTGGAGCCCGTATACTCTGTCATCCCTGTTAAGGCCCACTGTGTTGTCAATGTCCCCAGCCATTCCCCAGTGAAAGTCTGTTCACTGAGTCTAATCAGGCTATCTAGAGTCCCTTGTCTTAGGACGTTCTATTTTTTAAAAATAATTTATTGAGAATTTCATACATGCATATAAGGTGTTTTGATCGAGTCCATGCCCACTCCCTCCCCTCCAACTCCTCTGGGGTTGCTCTGCAGAGGCTAGAAATGGATTGGTGCTGTTGGTGGGAATGAGGTTGACTGCCCCAAATGCTTGTTTCGGGGCCTGGGGCTGGCCCCTCCACCAGTTTCCCTGACGAGGAGGAGGAGATAAAGGTCTCCCATCAATATCGGTTTTAGATCTGCAATCATTAAGCCAATGCTTTCCCCTTCTACACCTGGGACACAATCTAGGACCTTTCCCATCATCAGTCTTATGCTGAACATTATTGGCCTTGCAATCCGGGCAAAATGCCCACTCTTACCACACTTGAAACACCCCTTGCCCTTAGCTTTATGTCTTTCAGCCAGAAAATCCTTTACCATTTGTCCATTGAAAGCTGCTGCCATAGCAAGCCCCTGCTGATAAGACGGACTTATGTCTGCACACAGACGAATAGAGCCAGTCAAATCCGTCTTTTTCCTATAAGGTCTAATGGCTCCCTGGCAAGCAGGATTAGCATTTTCATATGCGAACTGTTTCACATACTCTAGCCCTACATCAACACTTCCAAATATCCTTCCTGCTGTGGTCATCAACCGATGAACAAAATCTGCAAATGGCTCATTTCATTAGCTGATGAACAAAATCTGCAAATGCCTCATCAGACCCCTGCTTGACTGAAGTGAGGGAAGTTCCCAGGTCCCCTTTAACTGGAAGCTTTCTCCATGCCTTCAGAGCAGCAGCTCGAATTTGCGCATAAAGGCCTGCATCATAATGCGTCTGTTTTTCATTAGTCTCATACTCACCTCCACCTATCAACATATCAAAACCCCATGCATTTCCAGATTGTTGATTCCTCCTAGCTGTCTCCTTACAATTGTCATAATACTCTGATTTCCATAACAAATAATCACCTCCATTAAGGACTGCCTTTACCAATTGATTCCAATCATTAGGAGTTAGCCAATTTTCAGATTCACCTTCTATAATAGCCAAAGTATACGGAGCTGTAGCTCCATACTGCGATACAGCAATCTTTAATTCTTTGATCACTGGAAGTTCATGTCCTCTATGATGTCGCCATGCCTGTTGCTGGTCATCTACTGTTTCCGTTACAGGAAAAGCCTCCATATGGGAGGGAAATCTATCAGGGTCACTAAAATTCTCCTTATATGAATGAAGACAAGGCCCTCCAAGAGCAGGGAGAACTCCTCCTCTATCCCCTCTACCTCTATCTACAACAGCCTCACTACCTCCACCTAGGCTAAGCTTTTGTAACTTAAGCATCAGTGCCTGACGCATCTCTTCTTGCTTAATGCATTTGAGTATCAGTGACTGATGCATCTCCTCCAACTTAATGTCCTCTTGCAACTGCTCCATCTGTCCTCTCAGTCCTGGCCTGGGATCTATCACCGCCATGACAGTTGGAACAGGTGGTACACTGTAAGAAGGAGGGGGAGGCCACAAAACCTGCCTCTCGTGGCCATTTTGTGATCCATCCTCAGCTTTACTAATCAACCCCTCCCTCACAGCCTCTGCGCCATCTGTGTCTAAGATTGGACAAGTGGCTTCTGACAAAAGAGCTTCTGGCAAACGAGGATAGATACGAACATGCTCCTTTTTAAGCTCTTGGGCATCATCCTCTTGATCTCTCTTCCCTCTGACTGACTCTGAGGACTCCTTCCTTAAAATTTTAGCAGAACTCTCATCCTCACTATCAAGAGAAATCAAGTCAGGAGGCTCCGCAGGCTCCTCCTTGGGAGTTCCTCTCAACTCTGACTTAGAACTGGTTTTAAAAGTTTCCTCGGCTCGAGCAATTGCTGTCACTATCGGCTCATGTTCACCTCTTCTATCTATTAATTCTTTAATCAAATTCCAATAAGAAAAAGCAGTAACCGGGACCTTTCCTGGTCCAAACACCTTATAAAACTCTTGTAATGCATCTCCCACTCTTCTCCATCTGCTTACATCTATAACCCCCTCTTGGGGAAATCATGGGCAGATGTCTTTCACAAAATCAAAGAAATGAAATAAATCCTCAGTTGTAACCTTTACTCCTCTTGCCTGTAAAGCTTCTCTTAACTGTATCACATATTTCTGATGCTGACTTAATTCTTGCCCCATGATTAACAACCAACTTACCTGTCGGCTTGGTCACAGCAGGCTACCGCGACATCTCCGAACTATTTGAGCAGGTGCGCACCCCTTCTTCTTTTGTCGTGTCCCTCACATTGTCCCCCAGTATCCAGGCCCCACGTTGGGCGCCATGCTGCGGGAGGCCACCCCGCAATGTGACTCGGTTCCGACCTGCAGAACTTCCATGAAGTACCTGGATTGGGGGGTGGAGATGAAAATGAGGCAAGGGGCAAGAGAAATGGAGACAAGACAGGATTCTGGTCAAGTCTCATTTATTGAAGCTCAAGCATGAGTTTTTATAGAGAATGAGAACAAAGAAACACAGACTGCAAACCATTACATCAGTCAGAGCACAAGGGCTCTGATGGACTTTAAGGGAGGAATCTCTGATTGTAGATGAATAGAACAGTATGCTGGAAAAGAGAACAAGGCCATGGGCCAAGGCTATCTAGCAAGGCTATCTGGCCCTGGCTCTGAGCCAAGGTTGTGGGCCAAGGTTGTGAGCCCCGGCTGTAAGCCAAGGCCGTGGGCCCTGGCTGCCTGCCAAGGTTTTGGGCCAAGGCCACGGGCAGAATGGAAAGTTGCCATCTTAGGCCTGTCAGCAGTTTTGAGAGGTAGCTGAGACTCGGTTGAACCTCAGGCTCCCAACACCTCCATGATAAATCAGGTCTTCTAGAAAGTTAATTTCAGTTCGGTCTTAGTTTCAGTTTGGTCTTCGGGCACTGGAGTTGGTGAGGTAATGCAGCAATGTGCTGCATCTGTAGTTACTTTCTGTTAGTAAAATATCCTTGGTGATTCCTTGGTTACCCCAAATCTGATTCCTATATAAGATCTGTGTTCCTCACAACACAAAAAAGCCATTCTGTGATTGCTCACCTGACTGCTAAGAATTAAACTTTTTATAATAAAATCAAGACATTTGTCTTGACTCTTCTTTTGTTGAAGACCCAAGCCTGGTGGGCTTGGGGGGTGTTTGACATCAGCCCCACAGAAAACCAGGTGTATTGATTGGTACATGCCTAAAAACCAAAAATTTGGGAGGTACAACCAGAAGGATAGGAGGCTGTCCTTGACTACTTACTACTTAGCTTGAGGCAAGCCTGGATGACGTGGAAGAAACATATGATTTGGAGTAGTTATGAATGTCAGTTTTGGATTCTTATGTTCAGAGCAACATGTCGGCTTTGGCTTTTGCTCCTGTTGTGAGGTTTGCATTATCTTTTGAATTTTCTGCTTTTAAACTGTCTTGATATCTTTTCTCAGTCTCCAGAAATCTTCCCCTCTATCTCTCATTGAACTGTATTATCTCTGTTGTTAACCTTAATTTTCCCATCCATGTAATAACATGGAGAAACTTCTGATTTGACCTCTCACCCTGGAAATCATGATACTCTACTCATTTTCTTACAAATTCCACAGGTAGATGCAACAAGAACTGCTACTAACTACTGTCCAGGATACAGATTTCCAAATCTACATCTACATTTTAAGACCACCCTGAGTTATATAAAAGACCATCTCAGAAAGCCACAAAGAAAATGTTTCAAATCTACACAGGATGTGAATTTTCAGCAAATATAAGAAAATATATTTCAGAAAAAAAACTTTAAGGAGATGAGCTGACCTAGATAACCCTCCAAGAATGGCAAAAATCAAGTGTCTGATCCACCACATAGTTGTCATCTAGAAACCTTGGTGGGAAGTGTTCAACATGACCAATATCTAATAGCCCGGCTTCTTGCTGACCTTCCTTGCTCAGGATGGATTCACGGACATGAGAGGCTCAGGAAAGATGCTTCTGCCACATTCTATGGTCCAAATCCATGCTCCAACTTGAAGATTGACTCAGGTTTGGTCATGCAATGCCCTGTGAGAAATAAAACACAAATTATGACAGAGTGCTAAGTCAAATCCACTGGAGAAGAACAACTTCTCTGACTAAGCAACTGTGCTTTGATTATTAATCAGAAACTTCTATTAGAGAGGGTTTACAATCACAGCCTTGGAATGTTGTTAGCAAGTGGCATAAAATTGCATGATACATACACAAATTAGAGATTTAGGAAAACGTATGAAGAAAAGACACGAAGCACAATAAAATAAAAAGAACACAAGATATTTAGAACAAACTGAATGAGAGGGTATGATCATAAAAATGAACCTGACCAAAATTTTACACCTCACAACTACAATTAATGGGGAAAAAACTCTAACTAAAACACGTAACAGTTCAACTCATAGGTTTGAAGAAAAAAAAAGTATTATGAACACAGAAATTCATTATTTCAAATGAATCCAGTTGGAATAGGGAGAGGATATATCTTTTAATATGCAGAAACCACCAGTTAAAAAGCAAATATTTACCTCATAGACATTCCAGAAGATGAAACAAAGGACCTCAGAAATGCCTATTCAATGAAAGAAGTTAACAGCACAGGAGAAACACATATATATGCAGATCCTGGATGCTTACAGGAACCCTGACAGATTTCCCAAGCAAATGATTCTGCAATACATTACAGTCAAAGACCATATAAAATTTGATAAAAAGCAGTAAAAAATGACAAGGGCTGGAAGTGTTTGGTGTAGAATTCTTGAGAGACAGCTTTGCTCTCCAAGTACCACCATGATCTGATTCATTCACTAACATGGAATTGAAAGACACTTTCTTGGAGAGATCTATTTCGTGCACACTTGTGAAGAGATGTTTCTTCTACATCTGCCCAAGAAAGTCAAAGACAGTAGTATGGTTGTTTGAAAAAGATCCCCATACATACAGGTATTTGAACATGTGGTCACTAGATGGTAGACTGTTTAGGGGGAGTCTTGCTGGATGAAGTCCATTAGATGTTAGGTAGGCCTTGGCAGTTTACAGCCTGGCCCCAATTCGAGTTTGCTCTCTGCTTCCTGTGATGGAATGTGATGTCTCTGTGTCCTACTAACCTGTAATTCATTTTTATAGAGAATTCTGTCACAGCCACAGAAAAGTAACTATTTCAATATGTGATATATGTCATGCAGAAAAAGAAAAATCATACATGTTCTTACGGTATATGAAAATTAAAGGTGACCTCCTAAGAACAGAGAAGGTAACAGTGGTGAATCAAGTATGGAAAAGTTATAGAGGAAAGAGGGTGTAGAACCCTGAGACCCTCTTCATTCACCCGCTACCCCCCAAAACCCTCCAGATCCCCACTAATTGCTCTTTTAGCTTCTGTAAAATGCTTGGCTGCTGCTTTAGACATGCCTAGACATGCCCTGGCATGCCCTGACCCCTGCCTGCTATTCCCCACCCCGCTTCCAGGAAACTGTAGATTAAGAAAGCCCATGTATAAAAACTGCCCTATTAGGTAAAAACAGAGACTCCTGGCCCCACAGGTAACAGTCAACACATTCCACAGCCCTGAGAATAGCACTTACCAATAAGAAACTTCCAGGGCTCCATCTTATACATCCAATCGGTTTAAAATTATGTTGGCGCGCGCGGCGCCCTTGAACCAACCAAAATGTATCTTCGGTATCTCCCCCCCGCCCTTTGTCTGAAACCTGTAAAAGGCTTCACTCTCCCTTACTCTGGGCTCTCAGCATGGATCCATTGAGTTGGTGAGGTCTGAGAGCCCGAGCTTAAGCCCAGATAAACCATACATCTTTGTTTTTGCATTTTGGTGTGTTGGGTCCTCGGTGGTCTTTTTGGGGTCCAGTGGATGAGGTACAACAAGGGATGGAGAGGAGATGGGTAGTATTTAGTGGGATGGATATGGAAGTGAGGAGGAACATATTAGAATATTTCACAATGGTTTTCAGATTTTATTTTTTAAATATTTTTATTGCATTTTTGTGCATTTCATATAATAGTTCTTTTTTTTTTTTGGTCTTTTTGAGACAGGGCCCCCATGTAGCCCTAGCTAGCTAGCCTGGATTTGCTATGGAGACCAGGCTGGCCTCGAACTCACAGAGATCTGCCTGCCTCTGCCTCCCAAGTGCTGGGATTAAAGGCGTGCGCCACCACACCCGGCCATATAATAGTTCTTAATCAAGGTTAGAACCCTCTCCCCCATCTATATCCACTATACCTCCCTGGCCCCCAGGATTTCATTCATTATTTCAAATACATTACATCCTATCTGGTCAAGCATTTGTATCCAGAGGTCCTTTGATGAAAGTTCATCCACTGGAGTCTAGTCAGCCTATTCAGAGATCTTAAAGAAGATCTTTACTCACCCTCACCCTAGGGTTGGGGCCTGCTGTCCATTTCCCTCTATGCTGGCTTTTATCTGAGTCAGCATTGGTCTGTGCATGCTGTCACCATTGCTGCAAGTTCATATGAGCAAGTTATCAGTGGCCTGAAAGTCAAAATGCCCTTCAAATTTTAAATGCTATCAATACAAACAAGCACTGCACAAAGTGCAGTACTTCTCTGGATCATTACACAGGTGTACTTCAAAGTCATCTCTTTCTCCATATTGTATGTTATTATCATGTGTCAATGAAAATGTAAACTATGTACCTAAAGTAAAAAAGTTAACTGCCTGGCATGGTGGCAACACCTTTAATTCCAGCACTGTAGAGGCAGAGGGAGGTGGATCTCTGTGAATTTGAGGCCAGCAGGGTCTACATAGTGAATTCCAGGCTATCCATGGTTCCATAGTAATACCCCATCTCAAAAACGCACACAAAAAATTTGGGAACAAATATATTCATAAGTCAATTAAGAACCTAATTCGAACTGACAGTTACAGGATAGACTCACCCAGGGACAGCAGGCTGCTATAGTTCTCCAGCATTATATCCCTGTGGAGGCTCCTCTGCTCAGTATCTAGATCCTGCTACTCATCCCAGGCACAGTCCACAGCAACATCCTCAAATGACACAGAGCCCTGTAATGACACAATTTTCTTCAATCCAGATCCTCAGCTGTGGATCAGAAAATGGGAGTGTACTCTATTCTGTATACATATCTAATAGGAGGTTTCTTATAGAAGGTCCTGCTTGGTTTGCTCCCTGGAAGAAAGAAAAAACAATACAAATATCTTACCCGTGTTAATGTGGGGATTCAAGAAAATATGACTATAGAGTATTCCAAAGCATTTATGCTTGAGGTGGAGACAGTTTGTATGGCCAGGGTCTCTCCTGGGAGCCAGGTGTGGGGATGTGATGGAGATGTAGCAACTGCCACTACAGCCATGGGACCAAGTCAGAGCTTCTTGGGCCCAGAGAGCCAGCAGATTCAGCAGGAGAGAGAAGGGCCTTATTCCACCTTGGCGCTGGCTGAGACCAAGGAATTTGAGCCAGCCAAATTTGAATTCATCAAGGATGGAGAAAGTCAGGGAGGCTCCCTGTAAGAGCCCCCAGGATACAGAAATGGACTGAGTGGAGAAAGTGACTAAAGATCATGAAGAAGGAAGTTAGTTCCTCCTATGCACACTACTGTACCAACATGGATGTGTTGAGGAAACAACTGATACAAAGTGATACACTGTATCCACGGTCTGTTAAACACTGCTTATGTTTGACTTGAGTATCTTCTTAGTTTCAAATTTCTGTGATTACCTGACATTTCTCAGAAAAAAAGGGAAACAGACTTTCAGAGTCCTTCACCAAGGTTATCTTGTAACTCCACTACATGGTTTTTAGAAATATTTTATTATTTTTATTTTATGTGTATGAGTGTATTACATGTAGATAACTGCATCCATGTCATGCAATGCTTGTGAAGGTCAGAAAAGGACATTGGATCCCCTGGAACCAGAGTTGTATAGCCCTAGGAGAAGCTTGCGTGTAAGCAAGCCTCATTAAAGACACTTTATAAAAAATCAGAGGAAATCTAGATAAATGCCTTTTAAAGGAAAGAGGCCAACAGTTCCTGGTTCCATTGCTGGTTTGATTGGAATCCACAGCTCACCACCTTATTTACAGGCCTAGCAGATCCTCTCATCCTTCTCCTCCTGGGTCTAATATTTGGGTCTTGCCTAATTAACTGGTTGTCGAACTTTTGTCAAACAACAAATAGCCTCTGTCAAGTTCATGTATCTAAGGGCCCAGCACAACACCTTGTCACCTGAAGATAATGAGTCAAAGCTTTGACTCTGTGGGGAATGGAAATGACTCCATTTTGCTTTACTGATTCCATTTTATGCTTTGGTCAGCTACTCCCCCAACCATCATTAACAACACTGTGCTGAGTGGGACATTCTCATCTACCTATACCTGCATTTCAGGAAGTTGATTGTTTCTGCAGTACTGAGAAATATGTTTTTCCTAACTGAAACTTTTTGTTATCTGACCTGGCCCTGATATGATGTGTGCTGGATAGCTTTAGTGTCAACTTGACACAACTGGGTTGAGGGAGCCTCAATTGGGGAATTTCCTCTATTGGACTGGCCTTGCTGGATAGCTTTAGTGTTAACTTGACACACCTGGGTCGAGGGAGCCTCAATTGGGGAATTGCCTCCATTGGACTGGACTGTGGCCACGTCTGTGGGGCATTTTCTTGATTGTTGAGTGATGTGGGAGGGCCCAGCCCACTGTGGGGGGTGCCACCCCTGGGCAGGTGGGCCTGTGTTGCATAAGAAAGCAGGCCAAGCAGGGGCCAGGAGAGCAAGCCAGTAAGCAGTGTTCCTCCATGGCCTGTGCTCCAGCTCCTGCTTCCAGGTTCCTGCCCTGAGTTCCTACCTTGGGCTCCCTGATGAACTGCAACCTGGGAGATGTAAGCTGAATAAACCCTTTCCTCCCCAAGTTGATACTGGTCAGAGCGTTTTGTCGCAGCAATGAAGAACAAACTAGGACATGATGCAGTTGTGGTTTCTGGCTTTATAAACCCTATCCTGCCTCTTTCTGGAGTTGAGAGTACTTTGAGGCGTGAGCCTGCCTTCGACCACCAGCAATAAAGACTGTTGTTTAGACCATCACTGCATGGTGCTTTTCTGTGATTCTCATTGGGTGTAACACTACCCCACTTCAACATGATCTCCAGAGTCTCCAATAATCCCTGTCTCTGTCCATAAACTCATATCTCCACAACTGTATCTCCCAATTTTGGTGGTTCCTGTGCTGCAGTGTCAGGGGTCTAAGCAGAGGTATCTCCTTGTTGGTTCCTTCTGGCCTGTGCTTGAGCCACATGGTGTAGCTGGGCACTAGTTCAGGTGTGCTCTGGCCTGCTTCTTTGCACAGATCTCACCTGGCTTATTTTTGTCATTTTTTTGCTATTATCTCCTGTACTAACAAAGATGACTATTTCTCATCCTGATTGTTTTCTTTCACCAAGGTCATGCCAAGGGAGATTCTCTTCCTCAGTCTTACCTGAAAGTCCATGAGACAAATGAAACCCTTACTTCATAATGAATTCAAGAGACTTCAAACACCAAATTGAGGTATATTTATTCTCAGTTATGCAGAAGTGGGAATCAGCCTAGACAAAAGGCAAAAATGGGTTGTGTACCAAGTAGGCACAAAGCAGTGGTTTCAAAGTCCTGATCATGAAGATTCCTGCATTTCTCCCTCATAGGCTGAGTGCTTTGGAGAGTTACAGTGTTTCCCACTCCTCTGTATAGTGCCCCACTCCAAACTCCCCACTCTCTGGAGGCTCGACATCCCCGTGTTTTCTCATATATGGACTTGTTCATGTTATAGACTATAACTTTTCAACCTTAAGATAAACTGAGAGTGTCAAAACAAGTGGAGGCCACCTGCTAGCAAGAAAAGACAGGGGCTTGCTGAGTCCTACTCCTCTGTGATTCTTTGATGAGCTCTAAGTATGCATCACACTGAAAATGGACAATAATGATTTATTTCTTAGAGTCCAAGTTCCAATTTTTAATCTTACCCTGTATAAATATTCCATAGTACTGATTTATAAGTACATGGTACCTAATATGCATTGTAAGTACTACAGTTTTCATTGCCTTTCCATTCATGTTAAATACAAAATTCCTACATTCCAATTTGGGCATGGCTTTTTTCCACTGAAAATGCTGTGCAGTCAATGGGAGAATTAGGAGATCCAACTCTACTCAGCCAGGACTTTGGGTTCAGAAGTTTCAATCTATGGCATGTTTGCTCCTGTGTTTGGGGCCCACACAGGGGAGGCAGAAAATCGTGGAGGGGAGCATGTTGTAAAGCAAGGTGTCACCTCAAGCCACACAGAGGCAGAAAGCCCTCCTTCCCTAAAGTCAAGTTTGTATCTAATGTACCTCGGTGAAATCTAGGGATAACGACGTATAAGCAAGCTATGTAATTTTCAAAACAAGTTGCTTTTCCATACTTTAGTGCCTTTTTAAGCACAGCTGAAGATTATTAAGGAAATGTGTGGTGGCTGGGAGGATGGCTGACTGAGAGCTTGATACTCTTCCAGAAGACCAGAGTTTGAGTCCCAGTATCCACATGGGGCAGCTCCAAAGGATCTGATGTCTTCTGGCCTCTACAGGCACCAGCATGCACATTTATATATTCACAGACATAGATACACAGACTTATATAAATAAAAATAAATATACAAAAACTTTAAAACAGGAAGAAAATGTTCCTGAGATGCATTGGTGAAAACTATAGGCTTACAAGATAAAACCTTAAGTCACAGTGGATGAAAGAACTCTTCCTACCTAGGTCAAGGTGAACTCAATGCTTATGTTTGGACTGTAAACAAAGTTCAGAATCTTATTTGTGAGATTCTGATAAGGTTATAGTTTTGCAGCTGCAGAAGAGGTAAGCTTATACTCAAAGGTCAGATACTGTTAGTTATTAAGCATGAATTGTTGTTACTTTAACATTCTAATTTGAAAAGGCTCTATTGCTTAGGGTAGTAGCACAAGCCTTTAAACCCAGCAGGCAGATCTCTGTGTATTTGAGGACAGCCTCTTCAACATAGAAAGTTCCAGGACAATCAGGACTACACAACAGGACATACATCAAGAAAAGCAAGTCCACATCCTGTCTCCCTTCTAGCTGGGACAGAGGCTTGCTTTTGCTCTTTGTGCCCCAGATCTCTGGACTACCCTCTTCATCCAGACCCACCCACTGTGTCCTATTCCCCTATACACAGATCAACTTATTTTTCCAGTCTAGTTTGTTAGAAGGCTGTCCCCACCCCCACCTTGCCTTTGGATTCCTGAGACCAGTCTTCTACCTTGGCTGTCCCCACCCCCACCTTGCCTTGGATTCCTGAGGCCAGCCTTCTATCCTGCCTAGTTGGATAGACCCTCCACAGGCTGTCCCTACCCCTACCTTACCTTGGATTCCTGAGGCAAGTCTTCTGCCCTGTCTGCTGACTACCCTGGCATACCCAGCCTAATACCTTCAAAAACCTGAAGCAGAAACCACTTAATCTTTCATACAACACTACATCAAAAATATAAACAGAATGAAAATTCAAATAAACAAAGGAAGAATAAAATTTCCTATTTGACACACAACCAATGCATAAACACACATAATGTGAAAAACCAAGAAAAGTCCCTCAACAAAATCTACCAGTCCTATAAAAGTGTACTATAAGAATCACCCTGAGGAACTCCATGACACAGAATTCAAAAGAACACTTATAATAACATGCTCAAAGAACTTAAAGAAAATACAAACAACTCAAAGAACTCAAAGAGGAGAGGCGTAAACTTGTGAATGAAGTTCAAGAAAATATAAATAAATGGCGGAAAAAAATAAACAATTCAGGACTTGAAAAGTGAATTCACAAGAGACAAAAGAGATAGAAATACTGAAGAAAACTTGCTGGGAGTGGTGGCGCACGCCTTTAGTCCCAGCACTTGGGAGGCAGAGGCAGGTGGATCTCTATGAGTTCAAGGCCAGCCTGTTCTACATAGTGAGCTCCAGGGCAGCTGGGGCTACAGGGAAGCCTGTTTCAAAAAGACCAAAACAAGACAGAAAAGGAAGGAAGGAAGGAAGGAAGGAAGGAAATTGAAGAAAACTCAAACCAAAATGAAAAATTGAAAAACTCAGTCAATTTGAAACAACAGGAGAAAGCCTCACAAGTAGAAGAAATGAAATGGAAAACAGAATAAGATTGGATGACAAAGTTGAAGAACTAGACTCCTCAAGAAAACTCTGTGAAAAATTTGGAAAAACGCAGGAATAGACTGTGCAGGAAATGTGGGACACCATGAAAAAATCAAATCTACACGTCATAAGCATAGAGGAAGGAAAAGACTTTCAGTGGCATTGACCAGATCCTCAACAAGATTATAGAAGAAAACTTCCCTAACTTAAGGAAAGATACACCTACACAGATTCAAGAAGTACATACAACACCAATTAGACAGGACCAGAACAGAAATGCCCCTCTGCATATCAGAGCAAAAACACTAAATATACAGAACAAAGAGGGTACTGAAAGCTGTTAAGAAAAACGACGTTATGTATAAAGAAAAACCCATCAGAATTACAGCTGACATTTCAATGCAAACCATGGAAGCCAGAAGAGCCTGGACCAAAGTATTCCCAGTTCTAAGACCCTGAATGACAACCATGAATCCTTTACCCCACAAGACTATCTTTCACAGTCAAAAGGGAACAGAAAAATTTCAATGACATCAATAGGCTGAAAGAATCCATGTCCACCAAACCAGCACCACAGAGAATACTCGAAACAATACAAAGATTGAAAGATAGGAATGAGTATACCCAAGACACTACAGAAATTAAAGAAAGGAAGGTAAAATTATGGAAACAAAAAATAGGAGCAAGAACACAAACCAATTAAAACGACAGTAACCAATACACATCTTTCCATAATAATTCTAAATATCAATGGCCTCAACTCCTCAGTCAAAAGACACAGACTAGTGGAATGGATTAATAAAGAAAACCCATCTTCTGTCATCTTCAAGAAATTCATCTCATCCTTATGGAGAGACACTACCTTAGGGTGAAAGGATGAAAAAAAATATTCCAAGCAGATGACACTAAGAAGCAATCACGTTGCAATTCTAATATCTGACAAAATAGACTTCAAACTAAAACTAATCACAAGAGATAAAGAGGGTAACTTCATTCTAATCAAAGGAACAATTGACCAGGAAGATATTGTAATCATGAACATATGTGCACCACACTCTAGTCCACCAAATTTCATAAAAACAGTACTCCAGGACTATAAAACAGAGATTAACCCAAACTCAGTAATAGCACGTGACATCAATTCCCCACTATATCCAATAAAATGGTCAACTGGACAAAGAATAAACAAAGACACACCTGAATTAAATGACATCTTACATCAAATGGACATAACAGACATCTACAGAATAATCCACAAAATCACCAAAGAATACACTTACCACTCAGCAACCAGGCAAGTTTCTCTAAAATTGACCACATACAGGGACACAAAACAAACCTCAACAAATATAAATAAATAAATATTTACATACATTCTATAAGATCAAAGTGCCATTAAGATTATAGTCAACAGCAAAAGAGGCTCTAGTAACTACACAGACATGGTGATTAAACAACACACTCCTTAATGATGAATGGGTCAAAGAAGAAATCAAGAAAGAAATGAAATGATTTCTGAAACTAAATGAAAGTGATAATACAACACAACAAAATCCCTGGGACACTTTAAAAGCAGTCCTAAGAGGGAACTTTATAGTTCGAAGTGCCCACATTAAAAAATCAAAAAGAGCACATATATATGACTCAACAGTGCAACTCAAGATTCTGGAAAGGCAAGAACAAACCAAACCCAAAACAAAAATCAGAGCAGAAACAAATACAAAGAGGAAATAACACAAAGAATCAATGAATCTAGGGGCTGGAGAGATGGCTAAGCGGTTAAGAACACTGGCTGTTCTTGTAGAAGACCTGGGTTTGAATCCCAGCACCCACATGGCAGCTAACAATTGTCTGTAACTCCAGTTCCAGGGGATCCAACAACCTCTTCTGTCCTCTGCAGGCACTGCACGGCACGGGTGCACTCACCTACATGCAGGCAATACATGCATACACATAAAATAAATAAAATGCTTTTTAAAAAAAGAATCAATAAATCTAAGAGCTGGTTCTTTGAAAAAGAAAAACAAGATAAATAGACCCTTAGCCCAGTTAACCAAAGGAAAGAGCAAATCCAAATTAATAAAATCAGAGATGAAAGTGGAAACATCACAATAGACAACAAAAAACTCAGAACATTACAATATAATACTTTAAAGCCTATACTCTTTTAAATTTGAAAATCTAAAAGAAATGGGTGAATTTCAAAATCATGAAAGCCACCAAAGTCAAACCAAGAATAGAGAAACAGGTTAAACAGATCCATTATAAATAAGGAAATTAAAACAGTAATACAGAACCTCCAGACTAAAAAAAGTTCAGACCCAGATGGATTCACAGCAGAATTCTACCAGATATTCAAAGACGATTTACAAACAATACTTCTTAAATTATTCAAAAAGATAGAAACAGAGGGAGAAATCTCAAACTCCTTTTATGAAGCCAGTATCACACTAATACCAAAACCAGGTAAAGACAACCAAAAAAGAAAACTAAGGACCCATATCATTAATAAGCATAGATGCCAAGATTCTTAACAAGATACTTGCAAACCACATACATATACATATCAAAAAGATCATCTACCATGTAAGTCGGTTTTATTCCAGAAATGGAGGGATGGTTCAATATACATAAGTCAATAAACATAATGAAACAAATTAATAAACTTAAAGACAAAAATCACATGGCCATTTCAATAGATGTAGAAAAGGCCTTTCACAAAATCCAATATGCATTTATGTTAAAAGTCCTATAGCAAATTGAACAGGAAGGAACATACCTCAACATAATTAAAGTTCTATACAACAAACCCACAGCCAACATCATTCTAAATGGAGAAAAACTGGAAGCATTCCCATTAAAATCAGGAACCAGACAAGGTTGTCCACTGTCTCCACTCCTTTTCAATACAGTATTTGAAACTCTTGAAAGAGCAATAGGACAAGAAAAGGAAATTAAAGGAGTACTGTTGGAAAAGAAGACATCAAATTATCACTATTTGTAAATAATATATTATACACAAAATATCCCAGAAATTTAACCAGAAAACTGCTAGAAATGATTAATACTTTCAGTAAAGTGGCAGGTTACAAAATCAACTTACAAAACTCATTAACCATTGTATATACCAATAACAAGCAATCAAAAAAGCATTCAAGAAAACGCTCCCATTCACAATAGTCTCAAAAAATAAAATATTCAGGAATAAACTTAATCAAAGACATTAAAGATCTCTAAAATGAAAATTTTAAGTCTTTAAAGAAAGAGATAAAGAAAGACACCAGGAGATAGAAGGACCTACCTTGCTCATAGATTGATAGAATTAATATTGTGAAAATGTCCATCTTACTAAAAGAAATGTATAGATTCAATGCAATGCCAATCAAAATCCCCATGACATTCACACATAAGTAGAAAAAAATCCTAAAATTCATATGGAATCACAAAAGACCCAGATAGCCAAAGCAATCTTGGGCAAAAAGAGCAATGCTGAGGGAGGGGGTCACCATATCAGATCCCAAACAATATTACAGGGCCAAGTCATAAAAACAGCATGGTACTGGAAAAGAAAACACATAAATCAATGGAACACAACAGAAGACCCAAACATAAGGGCATGCAATTTCAGTCACCTAATATTTGAAAAATGTGCCAAGACACATACTGGAGGAAAGACAACATCTTCAATAAATGGAGCTGGAAAAACTGGATCTCCACCTGTAGAAGAAAGAAATTGGACCCTTCTCTTTCACCCTGCACAAAAGTCAACTCTGAATGGATCAAAGACCTCAATATAAAACCTGAAACTGCTAAAAGAAAATGTAGGCAGTACATTAGAAGATACAGATGTAGGTAAGGAGTTTCTATATCAGACATCAGCTGCTCAGGAATTAAGGTCACCAATCAACAAGTGGGGCATCATTAAACTTAAAAGCTTCTGTACAGCAAAAGAAACAGCCAAGGAAATGAAGAGGAAGCCCACTGACTGGAAGACAATCTTCAGCAACTACACAACTAACTGACAGAGGATTAATATCTAAAATATACAAAGAACTCAAAAAACAACGAAATAAGAAAATAAATGGCCCAATAAAAAGATGGGCTATGAATCTGAACGGAGTTCTCAAATGAAGAAACAAAAAATGGCTAAGAAACACCTTAAAAAGTGCTCAACATTCTTAGTAATTAGAGAAATGCAGATAAAAACCACTTTAAGAATACATCTTATGCCAATCAGACTGGCTATGATCAAGAGAAAAGACATCAAATTCTGGCAAGGATGTGGAGAAAGGGGAACACTCATTCACTGTTGGTGGGAATGCAAACTTGTGCAACTACTCTGGAAAGCAGTGTGGAGAACTCTCAAACTAAAATTGAATCTACCATATAATCTGGTTATACCACTCCATGGCATATATACAAATGATTCTTCCTGTACATCCATGTTTGTTGCTGCTCTCTTCACAATAGCTAAGAAATGGAAACAACCTAAATGTCCCTCAACCAATGAAAGGATAATGAAAATGTACATTTACACAACGGGGTTCTACTCAGCAGTAATGAAAAATGAAATTATGAAAATTGCAAGTAAATGGATGGAACTAAAAACTGTTATACTAAGTGAAGTAACACAGACTCAGAAAAGTAAGTGAAGTATGTTCTCCCTCATTTGCAGATTGTAGCACCAAACCTTTACATGGGAGTGCATAGTCTGATGCAACAACAGGAGTCAGGAAAAGAGAAAGGAAACACAGGGTCAAAGGGAAGGAAAGAGCATGAAAGAGGGGGATAGTAGGGAACATATACTGTAAGAGGGGAGATGGGGAAAGTAGAAGTGTTCAGCTGAGAGGGGTGGGAGAGGTACAGAGAGGAACCATGGGGATGGAGGCATGGAATTTAGGGGGGATGGTGGGAGGTGGGCATTGTTGAGGGGAAGATGGGGGAAAATGGGGATGCTTGGACTGGGGAGAGAGGAGGAAGGTTGAACCGAGGGGAGAAAGAGGTGATATGAATGGAGCTTGGTTGGTGTGGGAAGATAGAGGGAAGTGTGTTGGCTCAGGTACCCCCTGAGAAACACATATACGGTATCTGAACCTAATTAGTGCATCTGTATGCCCAGGGGCTATACGGCAAGGAGTACAGTGCCAGACAGGAGAGACCTCCCACTGAGTTGTTGTTCAGAGTAGTCCAATACAGGCTATCACTGGAGCCCATGATTATCTCCCAGAACTAGAAGGTAAAACCCTACTGCTGAAGATAGGATATACTTCAGACACAGGACATGGAGGTGGAATCAACCTGGAAGGCTTGTTCTTGAAGACTAACTTTCATAGTTCTAGAGGATACTATGCAAGTTGCTAAGGAAGAAAATCAATCAATGGTCCAATCCAGCTCTAAAGCCTAATAACCACAATGACCAGCACAGCAAACTACCTTTATTGGTACAGTAGTGGCACTGTTATCTGAGGGGCAATCAACAGCTATGTAATTGGACTTAAAGCCCTCTCAATGGGAATGAACTCATGAGTGGCACTGTAATTATAGCCAAATATACATGGTTGGACAGGTCATAGATCCTAGAGAAAACCCTATCTCTATCATATCTTTAGAAAAATAAAATTTCTTACCCTATGCTAAATATATATCCTTATATTTACAGACAAGTGTATCATACACTACTACTCAAAGAAGCCTCTTTCTGCAACAGATGGAGGTTATTAGATTTCCACAACTGGTCACAAACAAAGAATATATGTTTGAGAGATGCCCAGCCCTAGTTGACACATCTATAGTGGAACTTCTACACCTAAGACTCATGGAAAATTGCAGAACAGGGAATGGAGAGAATATAAGTGCATCCCTCAACTCTCACCAGTGAAGCTTCCTTGTACAACAGAGTGTGATGCACATAGAAGGCAACAATTGGTTAAGTTTAAGAGACTGGAGAGTGTATTTCCCAAGCTAGGACTCCTGTATTAAACATCACCTACCCACGGCTCAGGGACCATTGCAGAAGAGGGAACAGAAAGATTGTAAGAGCCAACGCTGGCCCATGAACATAGGGAAGAAGAGGCTTTCAGGCCAATGGAAGCCTGCTCATGTGAACTTGTGACAATAGTGGTGTCATGAACAAGACCCATGCTGTCTCAGTCAGGTCCAATGTGCAGCAAGGGAAATGGGTAGAGGGATCAGCCTTAGCCTGGGAACTGTTGGCAAATGATTACTCCTAGGTGAAGGAGCGTAGATTTTCTTTAAGTTCTCTAGATAGCTGACTAGACTCCAGGGATGAACTTTCACCAAAGGACATATGGACACAAATGCTTGACCAGATAGGACTCAACATATATGACAGAATTCATGAGGTACACTGGGGGGTGGGGGGCATAGATTGAGGAGAGGGATCTAAATTTGATTAAGAGCTATTGTCTGAAATGTACAAAAAGCAATAAAAATACTAAAAATATATTTACAAATTTTAAATCTTTTAAAAAAGAACAATCCCTATTATAGAAGATTATTATCTCAATGCAACAATATTAGAAATTTTCTTAACTATACTGGAATTTTGTCTCTTAGCTTCTGAGAGGTTCCAACCAGGGTGAGAGGCTCTCTTCCCTTCCATCTTCTTAATTTTCCATGTTTTCCTGTGATGCTGATTTTTGCCCTCTGAGGCTTTCTTTTTAAATCTGTATGAGTGTATTGTCTGCATGTATGTAAGAAGTGCACCCATGTCATGCAATGTTGGACTGGGTTCATGAGCACTCAGAAAGAAGGTGTGTGCTTGTGCTTAATGTTTGGCAAATTACTTGTATTTCTTAATCACCAATGTTTGATAATTTACTTGTATTTCTTAATTACTACACTTTGAGTTTCTATTTGGTATACAAAGTCCAGTGTAAAAAGGGAGCGTGCACCACAGGTTTCACATCTAAAATTCTACCTGAGTCTTTTAGCAGAAGATACTCCCAATTGATCACCATTGTGGTTTCACTGTACAGTGCATGAAGTGGACAATAGATGTAAATATGGATTAAATATGATCTAACACAGAACTTGATGATTGTACAGTTTTATAGAGATAGACTTCATCATAGTGGGGAGGACCTGGCAACAAGCAGAGCAGTCATGGAAACAAAAGTAGAAAACTGGCCAATCATATTTCATGTCCACAGAGGAAGCAGGGAGATAGACAAGAAAGGGAGGCCAGGGGATAAAACCCCAAAGCCCAGGCACAGGGATGCACTTCCTCCACCAAGTTTCTACCTCCTAGATGTTCCATAACTTTCCCAAACAGGAGTGATAGGAGAAAGATTTCCTGCAGTGAACAAATTTCATGTTTATGCTTCTTTGCATAGTGTACAATTATAGGACTCCTTACTTGTATGTGTTCTGTGACATTCACTGGGAGGTGACTTGTGCGGGAATTTTTAGAATTCAATGGATTCTCATCTATATGAACTATCTGTAGGCTTTTTTGCATTGTTCACATTCATGGGACATCTCAACTAGGATAAGTTCTTTGACTCATGCTGAGGGTAGACACTTGGAGGAAGGCTTCTCCACACTGTTAACATTCACAGGGCTTCTCATCCATGTGGGTTTTCTGATGCACTGTGACTTTAAACTTGTGGCAGAAGAACTTTCCACATCATTAACAATGGTACAGTTTTTCAACTGCATGTGTTCTCTAATGCTGATGATTGTGTAGGTGCCTTTTCACAGAGCCCAGAGCAGGTACCTGGAGGCAGGAATAGAGTACAGACCATGAAGGAATGATGCTGCTCACTGGCTTTGCTCCTCTGACTTGTGCTCAGCCTGCTACTTACACAATGGAGAACAACCTACCCAGGGGGTGTCACCACCCACATCAGGCTGAGCCTGCCCACATCACTCAACAATTAAGAAAATATCTCCCAAATGTGGAGTATGGTGGCATACCTCTTTAATCCCAGCACTAGAGAGACTGAGGCAAGTGGATCTCTATGCAACCCATGCCAGCTTGATTTGCATTGTGAGTTAAAGGTCTGCTGGGGTACAGTGACACCTTGTTCAAGAAGAAAGGAAAGGCAGAGAAGGCGTCAGAGAAGGCGGGGAGGCGGGAAGGCAGGAAGGCAGAGAAGGCTTCAGAGAAGGCATCAGAGAAGGCAGGAAGGTGGGAAGGCAGAGAAGGCTTCAGAGAAGGCAGCAAGGCAGGAAGGCAGGAAGGTGGGAAGGAAGGCAGGAAGGCAGGAAGTGCCTCCCAGGTATGAGCACAGGCCAATCTGATTGAGCAGCTTTTCTAATTGAACTTTCCTTCACCAGGTTGTCAAGGCGACAACAGATGCTATCTAACACAATTACCCCGAAACATTTTTTATGTAAAACAAAAATGTGTGCCTCCTAATCCTCATGGAAGCTGTAAAGCAATGCAGACTTTAAGTGTGTGCATCTTACCACTTCATGAATAAATACATGACACCGGTACATATGTCCCTTTAGTCCTTCTTTGCAAGTTGGCCTATAATGTGACCCAGAATCCTGTGTTGGGGAAATCTATTGGTGATCCTGTGAGCATCTTGGAATTGTATGTGTTTCTGCTATGCTATAAAATACTTTCACTGAATAGATGTTTTTGTGCCATTAATCTTTTCTTCTGGAGAACCCAGAAGAGGGACTAGGAGAGGCCCGTTCTTGTGTTGTTAACCAAAGAAACAGCTGTGCATGTTGCTGAAAAAGGTTGGAAACATTACACACAAATGAGGGGAGCTGTTGAAAGTAGAGTCCAAGAAAAATGGACAATCTCACAATGATGAAACCTTTTGAAATTAAGACTGAGAAAGAATTGGTTTTAGTCTGCTTATTATGGGGAAAGACTGTGGGAAATTCAGTGATTATTGTAACTAAAACAATGTCTCCTGTAACATCGATTTGATGCATGCCTAATCTTACTCTCTGGAGGTTAAAATCAGAGAGACCTGTCTGGGATGGACAAATATAAGAATCTCCAGTTTCCACTCAGGTGGTCTCTCCCCTGTTTCAGATTCAATGACACAGTGGGAGACACTCAATATCCTTCACACCAGGGACATATTTCCATGCTCCTGATACACTCCTTAGGAAAATCCAGGACAAAATACGAGTAGAAAGGGGAGATGCTGTAGGAAACTGCAGAAGCCTTCAATGTAAGATTCTCTTTAATAATCAAGAAATCAGATCAGAACCTGTTGATCAATGGAATGTATGAGCTAGGTGTATAGGAGTAATATCTGGGAAACAGAGACCTGGGGGATGTTTTTCTATTACTATCCTATTTACCCAGTCTAGGCCCACCTCCAATGCAGAGATTGCTAAGGAGATAAAGAGGTACACCGCCGGGGGTTTGAACCCATGACCCCTGGGCAGTGATGATTGGGGATGAGTAAGCACACTGTTCGCCAGCCCATGCTGCCCCCAATACCCGGGGACACTCAGACGCAATGGGGAGTCTAGTCAGGCAGGGGCTCATTTATTGTAGTTGTTACAAAGGTTATAAAGGCACCTGGAAATCGCCCCTCCCCCCTGAGGGTGTATCTTAAGGATGGTCATGCTCTGATCATGCACTCCTCAGCAGTGCAGAAGTATCCTTCAGACTTTTAAAACAAGTCAGGCCTGCACCCCAGTAACTTCCTCTGGGACCTCTGCAAGGTGGGGTCTTTAGGTCCCCACAGGGTACTCAGGCTTAGCAGCAAGCATCTCTACCTACTGAGCCATCTTTCCAGCCCATAGTAAGCATTTTTAAAAGAGTAGACAAGGAGGTACAAATAGGTGGTGTCAGGTCAAAAGAGACCTGCCAGACAAGTCTTGAAGAAGTGATACAGCAAGGTTTTATGAGAAAGGGTTTGTTTTGTTTTGTTTGTAGACAGAGTCTCTTTAAAAACTAAGAATGAACCTACCATATGACCCAGTTATACCACTCCTTGGCATATACCCCAAGGACTCATCCTATTATAGAGACACTTGTACAACCGTGTTTGTTGCTGCTCTTATCACAATAGCTAAGAGATGGAAGCAACCTAAGTGCCCCTCAATTGACAAGTGGTTAACAAAAATGTGGTATATTTACACAATGAAGTTCTATTCAGCAGTAAAGAAAGATGAAATAATCTTCTTGGATCCTTTTGTTTACCACTAATGCCTCAAGGTCAGGTATTGTGAGGCTCTCCAGAAAACTTCTTCCTCCTGAATGGGCAGGTTAAGTACTTGTTTGCATGACACAAACTCAGTAAACGAGGCTGCCAACAGCTCAATGATTAGCGGCTCCCGACAAGGTCCTTGATGGGAACTTGAGGAAACCTCTCATGAAGTCCCTGCCAATTTACATCAGTGAGGTTATGTAACCCCTGAGCTTCATTCAGGCCTCCTGACAGGACCTTTTGGGAAGCCACCTTGTCTGCCTCTGCATTGCCTTGGGATAAAAGCCCAGGGAATCCTTGGTGCCCTCTAAGATGCTGTAAGAAGATAAGGGCTTCTCTCTCTTTAAGGAGTGTATGAGTCTGCATCATCAAGGGAGTAATGGGGTTCCCATCCAATCGGATATGAGAACCTAATAGCCCTGGAAGAAGATTGACTACATACAGGCTGTCAGAAAACAAATTCATGGGCTCACTTATCTTTTTTAATGCTAAAGCAATGGCCACGAGTTCCTTGAATTGAGCTGAGCCATCACAAGTATGGACATATCTTTTTGGTTTCTCATCCGCCCCTGGGTATACTACTACTGCAACTCCAAATCTGTCCCCATCAGTGAAAATATTATAGGCTTTTACTAACGGCTCCCTGGCAAAGAGCCAGGGAGCATCCCAACAGAGGGTGCGAAAGGAGGTCACCCATTTAATGAGGGCCATAATGAGTCCAAATTTCCCAGGAACCCTTCCAAGGCTATGGCCACTTGGTTATTATTTCTGCAGAGCCATTCAAAATCCCTAAGCCAATAAGGGATAACAATTTTAAGAGGGCCTATGCCATAATGTCTCAGAGCTACATCACGTCCTTTCTCAATCAGGTCAGCCAATTGATCCATGGGTGTGTAAACTCGCGGTACACCTCCCAGAGAGACATGCACCCATTGAAGGGGCGTCCTGTCCTGTGTAAGGACAGATGTCATCAGGGTCTCACCAGAGAGTACCCATAACTCAAGATCTTTACTAGGTGTGTACTGGGCAAGTGTCCAGGGCATCCTGGACCTCATGTAAGATGTCCAGGTGTTGAGGAGCCAGGTAATTAGTTCTGAAGGCTGTTTCCCTACTAGCAACTGAAACGGTGGTCTTAAAGTCTCAGTGGGAATAGGCATCCAGGCATGTAGCCAATTAATTTCTCCTAATAATTTTTGTAGCTCTGTCAGGGTTACAGTGGGCTTGACAGACAGTTGTGGTTTTAAAGGACTTACTCCTTCCAAAGAGATTATGGTTCCCAGAATTGTAAGGGAGCAATAGTCTGTATTTTATCAGTGGATACATGGAGTCCACCTGTCTGTAGACATTTCTGAGTAACCTTATATAACTCTTCTAATTGTTGGGAGCTTGGAGCTCCCAAGATGATATCATCCATATAAATGTACATGGTGGCATGTGGCAGCAAGTGAGCAGGCCCCAAAACGGTCTTCACATAGCTTTGGCAGAATGCTGGGCTATTGGCCATATCTTGGGGTAAAAGAGTCCATTCATACCTCTCATCAGGCGTTTTAAAGTTGGTGAAAGGTACAGAGAAAGCAAATTTTTTACAATCCTGGGGTTGTAGAGGGGTAGAAAAAAATCCTTAATGTCTAGGATGTGGCCCAACCGTAATTGTTCCTGCACAATTTCCTTTAAAGCCTGTAGCTTTGTCTCAGGTAATGGCCACTGCTCCACCCATACCGGTGCCCCAGGGGACCACTGGATAGCTGGAACCTGAGGGGCAGTGGCCCTTAGAATTGGGGATGAACCCAATGCTCTTTCTTTGGGTCCCCCCTGTAATTGATATGGCGAGACAACCCTTGAGTTGCTGACTCAGGAAGCCTATCAGACTCTTCAAGATCCAAAAGGTCATCATAAAAGGCCTTGCTATTAGTGGTTGTGCAGGCCTGTGCATCCCCCAAAATATCTCATCCTATGAGACTGGCAGATAACCCTGCCACCACCAGGGGTTACACTTCCCCTTTAGCTCTATCTGCATCCTGCCAGGTGAGCCATTCTCGAGTCTCCTCTGATGGGGTGTATCCACCCACACCTAGGATTCAGGGCCCAGAAACTAGGTCGCCTTGCTATTAGTGGTTGTGCAGGCCTGTGCATCCCCCAAAATATCTCATCCTATGAGACTGGCAGATAACCCTGCCACCACCAGGGGTTACACTTCCCCTTTAGCTCTATCTGCATCCTGCCAGGTGAGCCATTCTCGAGTCTCCTCTGATGGGGTGTATCCACCCACACCTAGGATTCAGGGCCCAGAAACTAGGTCCCATTGTTATGGGACCTCCTCCTTTCTAAGAATGGTCCTATCAGCCCCTGTGTCCACTAGGCAGTGAAACCTCCTGCCATCTATTTCAAGATCCATCTTGGGCATTACACCAGGGATAATAGGGACTGTCCAATTCACCATAGGTTTTTCTCCTCTCCTGATCCCTCCCCAAGGGCATTGTAAATGTAGCTGATCATGGGGAAGTCCTCCTTTTGTCAATGGGGCTGGAGGCTCCCTCCCACTTAGTTTAAAGGCTTTCCTTTAATATCAAATCTGGATTTACAGTCCTTTTGCCAATGGAGCCCTTTGCGACACCGGGGACAGGGCATAGATGGGGGTCCTTTTGATACCCCACCTCTAGGCTTAGGCTGCTTCTCTCGCTGAAGGCAATTTCTTTTAATATGTCCAGTCTGGCCACAGGCAAAACATGGCCCTTCTATCCCTCTAGGCCCCATTGTTACCTGCTATCCCAGATTAAGTGAATTAAATGCCTGGGTTAAGGCATGGATCAGAGCCTCTGTTTGCATCTGTAAGACAGCAGCCATGGCTTTGGTTTGCCCCCTCTGGGTTCCCACCTCCTTGGAGGCAATTATCCATTGTTCCATGGACCTGTCCTTAAGGCCAGCACAGACTATCTTGTGATCAGCATCCATTCCATCCCATACCAGGAGTTTAGTGAATTGCTCCCTCAATGGGCCTGGGGGTAATTTTCATTTTAAGCTCTTTTCTACTCTGTCTATAAACTCATAGAGTGTTTCACCAGGCTTTTGATTAATCCCTGCAATGGGGGATTCTGTAGGCCCCTCGTCCAATTTTCTCCAAGCATTTAATCCTATGACACTGACCTGTTCTGTATATGGAGCTAGAATGCCTGACTGTTGCTCCCCTGTGGCATAACGGTCACTTGAACCAGTCAACATCCCAAAAGTAATGGGGACCAGTGGGTTGGCACTTGCATTCCTCTCAGCCTGTATCCTGCATTCCTCCTTAAAGGGGGCACACCATTTAATATATATAGGGCTAGGAAGGACTGCTTTGGCGAGGTCCAGCCAATCCTTTGTAGTACACTGCTGATAAGCCAAATCTTGGAGGAGAGTATCTACCCAGGGTGATCCAGGGCCATCCTCAGTCACTGCCTTTTAAAATTATTTTAAATCCTTCACCTCCCAGGGATACTAGGGGTCAGGGCGCACGCCTCCTGGGTTTACATTAATAGGATACACATCCACCCGTGGCCTCATAGAAGCCTCCTGAGTAGGGCCAGAATCCTGGAAATGGGGATGGTTTTCATGGGTTTCAGGAATCCATGAAGCTGGCCAGGCCACACCCGAGGTGCCGCTTGTTACTTTAGCCGCTTTGGGTTTCACTTCTGTTGCACTTCTGCATTCTTCCTCAAACCCTTCCTATGATTTCCATGCCAGGGTTTCTGAAGGCTCGTCAGGAGGTGGCACCAAGGACTTAGGGCTTTCAGGGCCGAAAGCATGCCTTTAAGGCTGAAATAATAGGGTAGAATGCCAGCGGCAGATCAACCCCCAATTGAACCTCCCTTTGTTGGTCTAGATGTTCCACATGTTCCCATGTATTCCCAGTAAAAACATTAGCCCCAAGTATGCAGGGAGCCAAATTAATCACCTCTGCCCAAACCTTTCGAGCTACGGGATCTGACAAATCCAATCCCCTGCTTTTAAGCATATCTCTCAGTGCTTTAAGCACCGGGTCTTCAAACTTAAAAGTTGTGTTACCCATATTTAGGGTCTTGCTTACCCCGAACCTCTCGATTGGCCCCAATCCGTTTTCCTTCTTTCATCTTTTCTTCTTTTCAACTTCCTTCGAGCCCCACGTTGGGCGCCAGTTGCCGGGAGTTCGAACCCACGACCCCCGGGCAGTGATGATTGGCAATGAGTAAGCACACCGTTCGCCAGCCCATGCCACCCCCAATACCCGGGGACACTCAGACACAATGGGGAGTCTAGTCAGGCAGGGACTCGTTTATTGCAGGTGTTACAAAGCTTATAAAGGCACCTGGAACACCCCCCGAGGGTGTATCTTAAAGATGGCTGCGTGCTGATCATGCACTCCTCAGCAGTGTGGAAGTATTCTTCAGACTTTCAAAGCAAGCCAGGCCATGGCCCCAGTAACTTCCTTTCAGACCTATGAAAGGTGGGGCCTTTAGGTCCCCACAGTACATGTCATAGGAGGTAGGAATTGGCTAGGCAGTTAGGGTAAAAAGACTCCAAACAAAAGTAGACAGTTTCTTGGCTAAAACTCACAATGTCCTTGGGCCTTTTAGCAACATACTTCATTCCAAAGGCCAAAAATGTCAAAAATATTTGGGAGCTTTTATCTAATCCTTAAAAGCCTTTAGGGTTATCTCTTCAGAGAGGGGAACATTAGAGTAGCCAAAAGCCCCCATAAAAAATAAATAAATCAAAGAAGAAGAAAGAGTACATTAAGTTATCAGAAAAAAGTGATGGGGAGATATCAGAGGAGCTGGAGGGGAGGTAGTGGGCATGGGTTTGATCAAAACACCTTATATGCATGTATGAAATTCTCAATAAATTATTTTTTTAACAAAGAGGTACATGTCATAGAAATTCAACATTTAAGATAGACTATGAAGGTTGAAACTGGGTGTGGAGCAATGAGTGTATGGCTAAAAAGGATCATATATTCTGTCAGCTCATAAAATACAAGCATGAGTTACAATTGTGTAGCAGGGAAGGCAGAAGCTCAAGTGATTCAGTTCCCACACTGATGCACCTCACATGCCCTAGAGACTGAATGCATGGCCTTCTTCTTCCAGTACAAGTTGGCCTGAGAAATCCCACTCTGTAAATCCTTCCTCTTCCCTGCTGCAGCAGACTGAGGCAAATACCACTCCACCTCAGCTATGCACGCTCCCTTGAGCACAACCAATTACAACTCCTGACATTAAAGCTGGGGAGGGGAGTTTGAACACTTGGTAAATGTGTGGGTTAAGGGCCTCCATTCCCTTGAGAAGAAGCAATAACACTAGTCTAGCAATACCAGGGCACATATCTGGTGCGATGGTGGTGGCATGTTACTGTAGATCTTACCAAACAACTGGAGTGGGACCTGTGCTTTGGTCCTACTAGCTATCCCTTTCACTATGGCATATCATCAGATTAACCAAGTTCAGTCTCAACTGTTTCATAAAAAAAGAGAACTTATGATGATTTGACCCTCATTTTATGTAGATTCCATTGGAATGTTAAGAGGAACCCCTGATGAGTTTGGGACTAGGAACTAAATAATAGTAAATTTTAAGTCAGTGTTATTCTTGTGGTATACCATAAATAAGACTGTAGACTGAATTAATTATCTGTATACTATAACCAACAAAAAATTGTGACTCACATGAGGGACACCGTATCATTACTACATCAACATTACAATTACCCACACAAAAATCCTGACTCAGTTTTTAAGAATTAGCCCAAACAAAGAGGTTACTTGTTTCCCCAGATACCTAGTGAAACCAGCTGTCCCCTGGAACTGTGCTGATGGAACTATGTTGGAACTCTGGAGTTCTATCCTTGAGTCAGGCCCCACCCATAGTTTCATTCAAAATGGTTTATTCAACTACCATTGAGAAAGTATGAGTCTCAGTCCACCTTAATCATAGCAGACCATCCAGCCTTTTCAACTCTAGTTCTAGAATATATCATCCATCCAAAGTCAATGGTCTTTCCCAGTCTTTATTATGTGCAATGGATTGGTGCACAGCCTTTCAGCACTTTGATATGTTAATTCTCAGTCATAACTACATTCATTCATTCATTCATTCATTCATATCTTATTGGGTGGAGTACCAAATTGAGATTGCCAGGGAAAGGAGATCAGGTACCCAAGTCATAAAACACAAGAGCACATGGGTTTGCTGGGGTTAACTAAAAGTCATTAGGCCAGATTATTATAAAAGTCATTCCTACAGAGCAGTATCAAGGGTACAGAAGACCAATTGTATGCCATCAGAAAATGAACTAGCCCTGCACATGATGTTAGCAGAAAAATGTTTGGAAGTGTGTGTGTGTGTGTGTGTGTGTGTGTGTGTGTGTGTGTGTGATGATAGGTGGTCAATGTTGTACTTTCTTTTTTGGTCTTTCTGAAACAGGGTCTCCCTGTAGCCCCAGCTGGCTTGGAACTTGCTATGTAGACTAGGCTGGCCTCAAACTCTCAGACATCTGCCTGCCCCCACCTCCCAAGTGCTGGAATTAAATGTATGTGCCACCACAACCTGCAATGTTGTATGTTCATTCCTAACAAAATGGCACCTGCTGACAGCATTACAAAGACTCTTCAGGAGCTATCATGTCCAAGGAGTTAGCTGAAAATTCAGTAACAAAAGACCCTTTTTCTAACCTTTTAGAACAGTGTTTGGAAAGTGGGAAGAGGTAATGACCTCAGTCATGGGCTGCCTAGCTATAGTCCTATGAGTCATGATTACAGATGGATGGTCTATAATATCATGCATGGGAGATTTAGTTCAACAATTCATTGTAACAGTAATAACTGACAAAATTCCTACATCTTATCATAATGTTACCAATGTACACTTCAGAACAGAAAAGTCAGGCAATGTTAATTTTAAACAATGAAATCATAGTGTAAAATAGGATGAAACTGTGGAAAATGTCCATGAAATGCATTACCTTATCTCCTCTATCAAATGGTTAATTGACACAAATGAGGTACCATATCACAAACCTGTGGAAAGGAAATAAACTTATCAGAGTTCAGACCAAGCTTCACTGAAACTGCTTTCTTCTAGATTGCATACATCTGGTTCGAGGACCTAGTTTTTCTTGAGCCAAATCATTCTTGTCATGGGCAAAAGAAAGTGCCAAAAGTAACATTTTCATAATACAGAGAAACATAGAAGACATCTTTCAGTAGTCAAAGGTAACCCAATACTTGTCTGCACCCATTTAATCCAAATCTGTAACCCGGTGTGCAGTACAAGCCAGGAGTGGACTGAAAATCAAGTCTCTATCTCAATAAACCTGTTCAGACATTTAATAAGTTTGCTTAAAATGAATTTCATTATCCCTTCTATTCTGGAAATATCCTGTCATTTTTTATATATAATCTTTTACTACTATAGTCCTTTCCAAATTCAGGAGACCATTTGCAATGAGGGAAGAATTACATACAGCTGGCTGGGAAGCATGGCTGTATACTCAGATGAGGTTATCTCTCCTTTAATGAAGGAATAACAACCATCATCAAGCCCAATTGTGATAACCTTTTATAAGCACAGGTGAAGTCATGAAGGTGGTAGTTCTTTGACTCAGAAGAATCCTTATTTCTCTCTGGAACTACATTGTTGTCTGTACTGCTTTCTTCCTGGAGTTTACTAGAATGGCCTGTTAAGCTCTGCTTACAGCAATCAACCACTTTTCTAGCCCAAAACAGCACCAGCATCTGGGGACAAAATGTCCAAATACTTGGAGCCTATGGGGACATTTTCATTCAAACCATCACATGAGTGGATAATGAAAATATGCTACACTTCCTCAATGGAGTTCTACTCAGCAGTAAAGAAAGATGAGATTTTGAGATTTGCAGGTAAATGAATGGGACTAGAAACTTTTATACTAAGTGACTAAGACTTCCAAAGTCTTCCACATTCCTCCAAAACCCCACATGGTCAGGTTCTTCACAGCCAATAGCCCACTCTCTGGTACCAATTATTGTATTAGTCAATTTTCTGTTGCTGTGATAGAAACACTAACCAAAGCAATTTATAGACAGAAGAGTTTATTTAAACTTATGGTTCCAGTCCATCATGGCAGGGATGCATGGTGGCTGGAGGTGGCTAGAGCAGGAGCAGCAGAAGTTAAGTTCTCACATAATCACGCAGGCATAGAAAGTAAGAGGGCAACTGGAGATCCAGCAAGGCTTAAGAACTCTCTAAGCTCACCCCAGTGATGTGCTTCCTCCAAGATAGCCACACCTTCTAAAACCTCCCAAAACAGCACCAGCATCTGGGCACAACATGTCCAAACACTTGGAGCCTATGGGGACATTTTCATTCAAACCATCACATGAGTGGATAATGAAAATATGCTACACTTCCTCAATGGAGTTCTACTCAGCAGTAAAGAAAGATGAGATCGTGAGATTTGCAGGTAAATGAATGGAACTAGAAACTTTTATACTAAGTGAGGTGTCTCCCGATTGGCTCGTTCCTCCAATGGGCGGGGCCTGCCACAGAGTGTGGACTATGAGGGTGTGGCTGGGAGCCATCTTGGAACTGAAGCCGTGAGCCAAGCCAGAAAAGCTGCGAGCCCTGGAGAAGCTGCAAGCCTTGGGGGAGTGCATGAGCCATGGGAACTCTGAGCACAATAGCTGAAAGACAGAATGGACTGAGGCTTTATGGACCTGGGGCAATCGCTGGCCCCAGAAGCTTGAATGAATTATGGGCGTGGCACAGTCTGATAAGGCAGGCTCTGAGGCACAGCACCGGGCTAGGCACTGGGTACTCATTCCTTTGTAAGTTAATCAATACACATAAAATATATTATATGGTTTGTCTGATCATGCAGGAGACCCAGAGAATTCGAGCCACATGAGGTAATACAGACTCAGACTCAGAAAACCAAATGACATATGTTCTCCCTCATATGTGGTGCCTAGCACCAAATCCTTATAAGTGAGTATGTATCCAGACATAACTACAGTAACCAGGATAATGAAAAGGAGCAAGGGAGATAAAGAAAAAGAAAGAACCTGAGAGAGAAGAACAGTAGGAAATATATGTTACCAAGGGAGAAATGGATAAAAATGGGGTTATTTAAATGAGAAGAGGAGGGAAGGTTTTACAAGGAACCTTGGGGATAAAGTGAAAGAAAGCAGAGAGGCCATAGGTGACAGGAATTATTAAGGGAGAAAGAGGGAAAGTAGGGGTACTTTAAATGTGGAAACCATGGCAGACGGGTTAGACAGTGAGAGAGAGATACATTATGCCTAGCTAGTTTTTAAGGAAAGAGGGAACCATATTAATCCAAGAACCTACTGAAAAATTATATATACATTATCTCTACATGAGTGCATGTGTATAGCTAAAGGCTGCATAACAGGAAACAGTGCCAGACAGGAGATACCTTCCCTTGAGTTTTGGCCAAGGTGGTCCAAGAGACTCCCTAAATTACTCAGGCTATTGCCACATCCCTTGATGGCCTCCTAGAACTTGAAGGTAAGACCTTACTACTGAAGACAGAGCATACTTTTGACACAGAATTTGGAGCAATAGAAATGCAACTGACTTGCAATCACTTCCCCTGAAGGCAGCTCTCATAGCTTTGGAGAATGCTAGGAAGGTGCCAAGGGAAAACATCAATGGAATATCCAACACAAGCTTCAAGACCAAATAACCACATCAATGGCCAGCATAGCATATGTCATTGGTGCAGTAGTGGCACTCTTCTCTTGGGGGCAATCAACAGCTACCTAATTTGACTAAATGCCCACTCCAAGGGAGGAAACCCAAGTGTGGTAATGTAAACATAACCTAATACACATGGCTGGAGTGGCCATAGATCTTAGAGAAAACCCCGAAACTGCCACATTGCTAGACTAATGTGATTTCTTACTATGTGCAATATATGTATCCTTATATTTACAGACAAATGCCCCAGTCACCACTCATCAAAGAAGCTCCTTTTGCACCAGAGACTATTACCAAGTACCGCAGCTGGTCACACATGGACATTGTCTAGGAATTGCTCACATCTAAGTGATACATCTACAATGCAACCTCTACACCTAAGGCTCATGGAACATAGAACAGGGACAATGAAGAGGACACTAATAAATCTTTTAGTTCTTAATAATGAAACTTCCTCATGCAGTGGAGAGCCAGGAACACAAAAGGTCACAAATAGCCAAAGTGTGGAGATCAAGAGTCTGCTTAATGCTAGTCCTTGCACAGGATCCTTTTATTAAACTTCTCTCACCCAAGGCTCAGAGACCATCATGGAAGAGTGGGTGTAAAGATTTTAAGAGCCAGGGAGGCGGTGCATGACCATATAGAAACAGAGTCCTACAAGCTTCTGGGAAGCTGCTCATATGATTCTATGGCAATGGTGTCAGCGTACGCAAGTCCCATGCAAACTCAGACAATAATCCAGCATAGAACTGGGAAAATGAACAGCAGACCTCAGTCTTATCTTAAGGAATGTTGGCAACTGATTGCTGCTAGATGAAGAGGAGCTGATCTTCCTAAAACAAGGGACTCTAGATAGGCTGACTAGAATTAGTGGACAGACTTGCACTGGGGAACAGTTGTTGATACTGACAACCCAATGAGCCTTAAAAGGAATGACTGAGTAGATGGGTTCCAGTTGTGGGGGGGGGCTATGGGAGAGTGCCAGTGGGGACAGGGGAGGAAAGATGATTAAGATTGTTTGAGCTGTTCTGTGTGAAATACACAAAAATTCAATAAAAATAATAATAAATGAACTTTTCTCAAGTAAAAAAATAAAGGCATGATAGGGAACACCTTTAAACCCAGCAATAAGGAGTCAGTGACAGGAAGATCTCTCTGAGTTGGGAGCAGAGGCAGCCAGATGTCTGTCAGTGCAAGGCCAGCCTGCTCTATATAGTGAGACCCATCCAGGTGAAGGTCATCCATCTGCACCCTGAGAGGCTTCTCATCTCACCATGGGCTGCTGCTCACCCAGGGTCTGATATTTACTATACACTCAGAAAGACCAGAGACATGGCTACTTTGGGCACCTGGTGTCAGAAGTTCTGACATCTGAGGTAAGAAAGACTACAGGTGTGCATGAATACACATCACTCAGTAATCCCAACAAGGGTACAGTCCAAACCAAATATAAGACTGGTAAGGTTTGTGAGCTTATGGAAGAGTGGAGAGGAGCAAAGAAAATTCCCAGATTTCTCTTGTGAAATGTTCACAAACAGAATTTAATTCTTCAAAACTCTCTTGCTCTAGGAGAAAAATCACAAAACAGTTTGAAATAGACCATGGTGAAAAAAAGGCCTGATCATACTGTGGAAAGAGGAAGCAGATACATGGGGGATGTTTTCAGGGCTTTGTGCATACCCTGCAATTACACTACACAGAGCTGTATCCTTACCAGCCAAGAGCAACTTGACCTTATTTCTGGCACTGCACTCAGCCTCTCAAGTGCTGGGATGGCAGGCATGAGACACCTTGACCTTGTCCTGCTCTCTCTGTGTTTCCAGCCCTCCCACCTCACAGAGTGTCCTGTGTAGCCAGGTTGTCAGCAGACTTACAATCCTCCTGCTTCAGCTCCCATGAGGTAGGATTGAAAGTTTGTCCCTGTACCCTGCCCACAACCTCTGTGTCTATGTGTGAAAAAGACAAGGAGAGCCAGTGAGACGGCTCATCAGATTAAGGTGGCTGCCACCAAGACTGACTACCCAAGTTTACTCTGGAGCAGAGAAGAAGAGCAGGCTTCTCCTAGTTGTTTGCCCATTGTGGCACTCAGGCACCTGCACACACACATACACACTCACATATGTGTTCATGATTGGTATCTCTCATCATCTCTGCATCTGTCCGCAAGCTTCTTTTCCTCTACATTCCTCCAGGAAAATATTGTGTGCAGAGGGAGTCAGACAGACAAGGGCAGAAAGGCACTGGAAAAAGGTGTAGAAACCAAATAAGAACTCACTGGGCCTCTTTTGCACACCACTGGCCCCTAGATCACCAGTAGGAGGTGTAAGAAAGAAGCCCAGGTGCCTGCCAAGTGCCTTCCCCTGACCTGCCTTTGTCTCTTTACTTCTCCCAAAAGAGACACAAGGCCAGCTTTGAGGAACAAGTCTATAACCAAATCTTAGCTATGTTAGAGGTCGATGCAGGATGATGCAATGTCCAAGAAAGTATGGGCTACACTGAGATAAAAATAGTAAAAATAAGAATGGGGGCATGGCTCATGGCAGAGCACTTGCCTAACACCCATGAATTCTTAGGATCCATCCTAGGTACCACACACACAGCACACAGAGGAAGTAGCTCAGAGAGAAGTGGCTAATCAAGGTCACCAAATGGCAAAGTTGGAAACAATATTCCAATCCATGTCCTATGCTTCCAAGATCCTGGGTATTGAAGATGTGGTAATACACCTAGACATTGGGGAAAGCAATGATAGCAACACAGGGGAATGGAGATCACATGCCTAGCTTCAGACACTTGGCAACAGTTACAGAGATTCAGAGGCAGCCAGAGACCCAGACCAAGGGGTGCACTCAGCTGTGGCAGTGGGGTATGACAGCAAGGCCTGGCTCCACCTTCCTAGGTACAGGTTCAGGAAAACACTGGGGGACTGTGATGCATTTTGCCAGTGTTGGATAGCTTTATTTGTGAATTAGACATACCTGTAAGAGGAATTTATATTGGCCTGTGGTATGTCGAGGAGGCATTTTTTTACATGTTAATTGATGTATGAAGTTCTATCAGACTAAGAGTAGTGACATCCCAAGCCAGGACTATATACAAAAAGTAGCTGAGCCAACCCATGGGAGCAAGCCAGTGAGCAGCCTTCCTCCATGGTATCTGCTTCACTTCGTGCCTCCAGGTTCCTGCCTTGAGCTCTTGCCCTAACTTCCCTCAGTGATGGACTGTCACTTGGAAGTAAAAAAGGCAAAAACAAAAAGCAAAACAAAACAAAAAACAAACCTTTTCCTACCCAAGCTGTTTTTGCTCAGAGTATTTCATCACAATAATAGAAAGCAAACCAATATAGAGCCTCTGCCCAAAGTGCCTATGATAGGAGCACTTTTCAGTCTGTAAGAGTATGTGTATATGTTATTGTCTAGGAAGGAATCTTGGTTTGATCTGAATTAACTTTAAATCTAGATGTCACCCAGATGACTAAGAGGTACCCAAGAGTCAAGTGTTCTTGCTGTACATGAACTCTCCACCACTCAGAGACTATAATGACATAAAAGGTAACTTAGAGACAAGGCTCACCTTGTCAAAAGGATAAGACTGCACCTTAGGGCTCAAGAAGATGACAAATGAGGAAAAGATCTTGCCTTTCAAGCCTGAAGACCTGATTCCTGTAACCCAGGGAAAGCCACATGCAGTAGCATCTGTAATCTGAGCACTCCTATCCCCAAGGCTACCAAGTCCTACAGCTGCATTGGCCCTGTGGACCCTCCGCAAGGCAGCTACTGAATTCCTGGAGTTGCCAGGCCCCAAGGCCTGGCCAAGCCAGAAATGATTTACAACTAGGGTGAGGTGTCCACTGAACCTGTGGTCACCTCAGATGACTGAAGCCCAGAGAGAGCTCAGGATAGAAATAGAATGGGGGAGATGGGTAGCTGGGAAACAGAATGAACCCGATGTCCCAGGGAGAAATAGGAGACTCTCCAGGCACCAGGCTTCAACACCCTGGCAACCAAATATGAGGGTCGGATGAACAAGAGGAAAGAGAACTCGGGCAGAGAACCCAGGGATGAAATGGCATAGAAAAGGGGGAGCCAGGTAGCAATGTGCAGTGAAATAGATATGGGGTTGTCAGAGATTAGGGGGCAGACTGTGGCATCCCAGGGACAACTACAAGCTGAAAGAACCGGCTGCTCGGAGCTATAAAGACTACACATGGGCCTGGGAAACTGGCTCCTGAAGAACTCTTTCTATGTCCATACCTCCAACCTCAGACATCCAGATTTTTTTTCCAGAAATACCCCTAGTCCATGAGAACTGGCTTTTTCCCCTCAGATCACCTCTGAGCATCTTTCCTGGAGATCAATTCACCCAACTTGGTCTTTATGCTTCTGTGGACTGTGTCCCCTCCAGAACACCTTTACCTCCTCCCTCACACCCTCAATTCTGCCCTCAGATATTTTTTAAGTTCTAAAAAAAATTTGTTGAGAATTTCATACATACATACGTAAGGAGTTTTGATAAAATCTACACCCACTACCCTCCCTTCCAACTCCTCCAATATCTCCCCATCACTTTTTCCTGACAACTTCGTGTTTCCTTCTTTCCTTCCTTCCTTCCTTCCTTCCTTCCTTCCTTCCTTCCTTCCTTCCTTCCTTCCTCCTTCCTTCCTTCCAACATTACTCCCTTGAAGAGGTAACCCTAAAATCTTTTAGGGATTAGATAAGAGCTCCCAAATACTTTTGACATTTTTGGTCTTTGGAATGGAGTATGTTGCTAAGAGGCCTGAGGACATTTTGACTTTTAGCCAAGAAACTAGCTACTTTACTTTGGGGTCTTTTTACCCTAACGGCCTAGCCAATTCCTACCTCCTATTCTTATCAAACCATCCTCTGAAGAGGTCACCCAAATTGCTGATGGGGAATCAGGGCACAGACTGCTCTTGCTTCTACTATGCTGGACAGGGATGCAAGGTGAGGCAATTAGGGTACCCCTTGAGTGAGTCTATGTAAAAGACTCCCAAATTGCATAACTCTTAACTGTAGGAGAAAAGAAACTCCTTTACTGGTGCCTAAGAGACAGGGAACCAGAAAAAAAGTCGAAGCAGGACAAATTTCAAGTGTTCATATCAGAGTCCATTGGAATTTCTTGACAAGAGCTTCTAAAAGCATCCTTCCATTGGGCTCCCCCTCATTTTGTCTGCCAAGAATGGACTCAGGAGTGATGGACTCAGGATTTCTTTTCAGGTACTTTGATAGCTGTTGGAGTGTATAGAATCAGTGTCAGTTCCATCACAAAGGCTTCTAGATAGGGGGATAAAACAAATTTAGCCGTCATTTCAGAACAATAGTGGGTTGTCTCCCTTAGCTACAGGTGGGCACTATAGTATTGTAGACCAAGATTAGAAGTCTTACATCTGAGTAGCACTTTCTGATTAGAAACAAAATCACCAATGAGAAATAACACTTCTAAATAACATTTTATGTGGAAGTAAGCCTAATGCCTGGAAAGTACCTTGAACTCTTGAAGAAATATACTGATCAATTTAATCTTTTGTTATACTTTCCTTTTGGGCATTTAAGACCATACACTTGACCCAAACAAACCAATTCATTTTTACTCTTAAGGTCATTTGAGGATCTGTTCCTCCGGGGACATATGGGCTTGGGAAGAGCCCCTGGCTCCTTTATTTTAACAGTTCCTCTTGTATGAAGATAAGTCAAAAGTCCTGCTCAACATGGCTGGCTTCACATGGAAGCATGGAGGAAATGTTTCCTCTGTGTTGACCCTCCTATTTGCAGACTAGGCACTAGTTCAAGTCCATCTGGTTGGGTATCCATGGCCTCCCTAAACAAGAGAACAGGTGACTCACCACCATTACAGGACATTTTGAGAGATGCTCCATATACCCCTGGAACTTAGTCAATCTTGGAGGGCGAGGGGCAAAAACTGTCCTTTATGTCCCTCTGACCACATTAGTATAGGCTTCAAAGTATGGCTGTTAAACACCTAAGAAAGTTAGTTCCACCAGTCTGGTACTTCTAATTACCATGTTCTACATGGATAAAGCTTGGGCAAAACCCAAATGTTCTCAGATAAAACTTGACTAGACATATATTCTTTCCTTGAACAAGTTGACTAAACTATGACCTTGGAAATTTTAAGGTTATGTGCATATTATTTTTGTCTCATCCTTTATATGTCATAACAAACTTACACAGACCTTCATCACTTCTTTAGGCTTTCTCAATTTTTCTATTTTGGAAAATATTTCCATTCCCATATCCTTTTAACATCTTTTACATTTTCATTTTCTTTTTTAATTATTATGGAAATAATAACATTAACAAATAAATTTTCCATCTGTTGTGAGAATTCTTTTCCTGCAGATACTAAGCAATGTTTATCCACTAGTGTCAAACCAATGTTTGATTGAAGTTTTCCTGGGGAACCAATGATTTACTGAGCTTACTTACAGAGATGACTTACAGGAGTTGCTGAGGTGTGTGAGTGACCTGAGGGTATGCACACTGGAAAGTTTTTACCCAGCATGGATCAAGCCTTCTATTCCTAACCTTCCCAAGATTATATACTTTAGTCATACTCAAATCCAGGAGACCATGTGGGATTAGGGCCAAATTGCCTACGGTTGGCTGGGAAGAGTCGTTGAATATTCCGGTAGGGTCGAATGACCCTGCTTTGCCCTTCTTTAATGAAGGAGCACAACCCTCAACAAGCCCAATTTCGATGATGTTTAGCAAGCAGGCACAGCTGAAGTCCTGAAGATGGTAGTTATTTCACACAGAAGAGACTTCTGTACAGCATCATTTTATTAAAAGAACATGGAATTTAAAAGGATTTGGTGCTCGGATCCACAAATGAGGGAGAACATGTCATTTGTTTCTCTGAGTCTGTGGTACTTCACTTAATATAACAGTTTCTAGGTCCATCCATTTACCTGCAAATTTCATTATCTTTACTGCTGAATAGAACGCCATTGTGTAAATGTACCACACTTTTGTTAACCACTCATCAGTTGAGGGGCACTTAGGTTGCTTCCATCTCTTAGCTATTGTGAAAAGAACAGCAACAAACATGGTTGTACAAGTGTCTCTACAATAGGATGAGTCTTTTGGATATATGCTAAGAAGTGGTACAACCAGGTCATATGGTAGGTTCATTTTTAGTTTTCTTAGAGTTATCCACACTGTTTTCCATAGGGGTTGAACAAGTTTGCAATCCTCCCAGCAGTAAATGAATGTTCCACTTTCTCCATATTCCTGCCAGCATTTGGTATCATTTGTTCTTTTGATCTTAGCCAATCTGATTTGGGTAAGATGAAACTTTAGGGTGGTTTTAACTTGCATTTCCCTAATTACTAACAATGTTGAACTCTATTTAAGATGTGTCTTAGCCATCTTTATTTCTTCATTTGAGAACTCTCTATTTAGGTCCTTAGCCCTTCTTTTAATTGGGTCATTGGTTTTCTGCTTCTTTCTTTTTTGAGTTCTTTATATATTCTTGATGTTGAACCTCTGTCTGATGTGTCACTGGTGAAGATTTTTTTTCCGACTCTGGGTTTTCTCTTCACTTTTTTGTTGTTTCTTTTGCTATGCAGAGGATTTTTAGTTTAATGATGTCCCACTTGTTCATTGTTGACATTAATTCTTAAGCAACTTGTGTTTGATTTAGAAAATCCTTTCCTACACCTATATCTTGTAAGTTACTGCCAATGTTTTCTTCTAATATTTTCAGGGTTTCCAGCTTCACATTAAGGTCTTTGATCCATTTGGAACTGACTTTTGTGCAAGGTGAAAGATAAGGATCTAGTTTCATTCCTCTATAGGTGGAAATCGGTTTTGCCAGCACTGATTGCTGAAGATGCTGTCTTTCCTCCATTGCGTGTTCTTGGCACCTTTGTCAAACATCAGGTGGCTGAAATTATGGGTACTCAGATTTGGGTCTTCAATGATGTGCCATTGATCTAAGTGTATATTTTTGTGCCAGTACCATAGTGTTTTTATGACTATAGCTCTGTAGTATACTTTGAGATCTGGTATAGTAATCTCCCCAGCATTGCTCTTTCTGCTCAGGGTTGCTTTGGCTATCCAGGCTCTTTTGGGCTTCCATGTGAATTTAAGGATGGTTTCTTCTAATTCTGTGAAGTATGTCACAGGGATTTTGATTGGGATTGCATTAAATCTATATATTGCTTTTGGTAGGATGATCATTTTCACAATATTAATTCTTCCAATCCATGAGCATGGGAGGTCCTTTATTTAAAATTTTCACTGTAGAGATCTTTGGTGTCTTTGGTCAGGATTACTCCAAGATTTTTTTTTGCAGCTATTGTGAATGGGAGCATTTCCCTATACTCTTTCTTCAACTGCTTGGTATTTGGTATATAGAAAGGCTACTGATTTTTGTAGATTGATTTTATAACCTGCCACTGTACTGAAAGTGTTGATCAGCTTTAGGAGTTTTCTGGTTGAACTTTTGGGATCTCTTAAACATAGTATCATATCTTCTGTAAAAAGGGTTAGTTTGACCTCTTCTTTTCCAATTAGTATTCCTTTAATTTCCTTCTCTTGTCTTATTGCTCTAGCAAGAGTTTCAGGCAGTATGTTGAAAAGGAGCAGAGGTAGTGTACATCCTTGTCTGGTTCCTGATTTTAATTGGAATGCTTTGAGTTTTTCTCCATTTAGAATGATGTTGGCTGTACATTTGTTGTATATAGCTTTAATTTCATCGAGGTGTGTTCACCCCAGTGCAATTTCCTTTAGAACTTTTTCATGAATGCATGCTTAATTTTGTCAAAGGCCTTTTCTGCATCAATTAAGATGACGATGTAGTTTTTGTCTTTGAGTCCATTTATATGGTTGATGATGTTTATTGAGTTGCATATATTGAACCATCCCTGCATCTCTGGAATTAAGCCTACTTGATCATGGTGAATGCTTGTTTGATGTACATCTGTATGCAGTTTGCAAGTACTTTGTTGAGAATTTTTGAATCTATGCTCATTAAGGATATAGGTCTATAGTTTTCTTTTTTGGTCTTTACCTGGTTTTGGTATTAGAGTGATGCTGGCTTCATAGAAGCAATTTGGGAGTTCTCCCTCCATTTCTATCATTTTGAATAATTTAAGTAGAATTGGTTGGAGGTCTTCTTTAAATGTCTGGTAGAATTCTGCTGTAAATCCAGCTGGGCGGGCGCTTTTCTTAGTTGGGAAGCTTTGTATTACTGTTTCAATTTCCTTGTATGTAATGGGTCTATTTAAACTGTTGATCTCTTCTTGGTTTAATTTTGGTGGTTCCCATGATCTTAGGTATTCATCCATTTCTTTTAGATTTTCAAATTTAGTAGAGTATAGTTTTTTTAAAAAAAGATTCCCTTATAATGTTCTGGATCTTTTGGGTGTCTGTTGTGATGTTTCCCCTTCCATCTCTGATTTTGTTGATTTGGATTTGCTCTTTCTTTCTTTTGGTTAACTGAGCTCAGGGTCATCTATCTTATTTAGCTTTTCAAAGAACCATCTCTTAGTTTCACTGATATTTTGTATTGTTTTCTTTGTTCCATTTCATTAATTTCTGCTCTGACTTTTGTTATTTTTCTCTTATGCTGGGTTTGGGTTTCATTTGTTCTTGCCTTTCCAGTGTCTTGAGTTGCAGTGTTAGATCATTTATTTGGGCTCTTTCTAATTTTTTAATGTAGGAACTTAGAGCTATAAATTTCCCTCTAAGGACTTCTTTTAAAGTATCCCAGAGGTTTTGTTATGTTGTATTCTTTTTCATTAAATTCCAGGAATTCTTTTATTTCTTTCTTAATTTCTCCTTTGACTCACTCATTGTTTATGAGTGTGTTGTTTAATTGCCATGAGATCATATAGTGACTAGGGCTTCTTCTAGTGTTGATTTTGAGCTTTATTGCATTGTGGTCTGATAAAATGAGTGGAATTAGTTCAATTTTTTGTATTTGTTGAGGTTTGTTTTGTGCCCAGTATGTGGTCAATTTTTGAAAAAGTTCCATGGGGGTGCTGAGTAGAAAGTGTATTCTTTGGTGCTTGGGTGGAATATTCAAAAGATGTCTGTTAGGTCCATTTGATGTACAGTATCATGTAATTCAGACGTCTTTCTGTTTATTCTATTTCCAGTTGACCTGTCTAATGGAGACAGTGGCGTATTGAAATCCCCTACTATTACGGAGTTGGGTTAACCTGTGTTTTAAAGTCCTGCAGTGTTGTTTTTATGAATTTGGGTGCACTAGAGTTTGGTGAACATATGTTCAGGATTTTAATATCTTCTTGGTTAATTGCTCCTTTGATCAAAATGAAGTGATGCTCTTTATGTCTTCTGATTAGTTTTAGTTTGGTCTATGTTGTCAGATACTAGAATTGCAACCTCTGCTTGTTTCTTAGTGCCACTTTCTTGGAATATTCTTTTCCATCCTTTAACCTATTGCCTGCTCTTGAGGGTGAGATGGGTTTCTTGCAGATAGCAAAGAGGTGGATTTGTTTCCTAATCCATTCACTTAGCCTGTGTCTCTTGACTGATTTTGTTGATTTGGATTTGCTCTTTCTTTCTTTTGGTTAACTGAGCTCAGGGTCATATATCTTATTTAGCTTTTCAAAGAACCATCTCTTAGTTTCACTGATATTTGGTATTGTTTTCTTTGTTCCATTTCATTAATTTCTGCTCTGACTTTTGTTATTTCTTCTCTTATGCTGGGTTTGGGTTTCATTTGTTCTTGCCTTTCCAGTGTCTTGGAGTTCAATCCACTGAAATTTAAAGTTATTATTCAAAGAATGCTTATTGCTTGCCATCATATTTGATTGCTGTTTGCATTCTTTGTCTACCTTCATTTATTTTCTTTCATTGACCCTCGTGTATAGTTCCTTTCTCCGGTCATTGTGTTGCTTCAAGTATTCTTTGAAAGACTGGTTTTATGGAAATGTATTCTTTCAGGCTATTCATGTCATGGAAGATTTTTCTTTCCCCTTCAATTATAATAGACATTTTTGTCAGGTGAAGTATTCTGGGTTGGCATCTATTGTCATTTAGAACTGAAAATACCTTGGTCCAGGCTCTTCTGGCTTTCATAGATTACATTGATAAGTCAGCTGTGATTCTGATGGGCTTTCCTTTATATGTGACATTGTTTTTCTTTTGCTGCTTTCAGTGTTCTCTCTTTGTTCTGTACATCTAATATCTTTACTATGATATGTCATAGGGAGTTTCTTTTCTGATCCTGTCTATTTGGTGTTCTATGTGCTTCCTGTATTTGTATGGGGGTGTCTTTCCTTAATTTCAGGAAATTCTCTTCTACAATCCTGTTTAAGATCTGGTTAACACCATTAAGCTGACATTCTTCTCCTTCCTCTATGCCTATGATCTGTAGATTTGGACTTTTCATGGTGTCCCACATCTCTTGCATATTCCATTCCCCTTTTTTTAAATTTTCCATAATCTTTGAGTGGTTCAATTCTTCAACTTTATCCTCCAGAGCTGATATTCTGTTTTCCAGTTCATTCATTTTAGTGGTAAGTTTTTCCCCTGCTGTTTCAAGTTGTTGAGTTTTTCATTTCCTTCTTCATTTCTGCCTGAGTGTTCTTCAATGTTTCTATCTCTTTTGTGAATGCATTCAGAAGTTTATCCTTATTTTAGTTCTTTGTTGTTTTTTTTTTTTGTGTTCTTTAAGTTCGTTTAATTCCTTGATCATGTTCATGACTGTTCTTTTAAATTCTGTGTCCTGGGTTATCTCTAGGGGTTTCTCCTTGTACAACTCTTCTACAGGACTGGTGGAGTTTGGTGGGGACATAGTGTTTTGGCTTTCTATTTTATTATTCTTTACTTGAGATTTTGGCATATGAATTTCTTTTATTGCTTATGATAGTGATATGAAAATTAAGTTGAAGTTTGCTTCTGTTTGTATTATTGGTGTGCCTTTGTCGTTTTCTTGGTGATCATGTAAATTTGGTTGGTCCAGGTTTCAGGTCCTCTCAGGTTTTATTTTGGAGGTAACTGGTGGCTTCAGACCAGCTACTCAGGAACTCTCACTACCCCAACTCAGATTCCAGTCAGGCACACTCAAGCTTCCTTATAAGATTTAGACCCCTACTAGCGGGAATTCATATGGGGTGTGCGCACTCTCTCTGGGCGCGCTCCCAGAATGGCACTCCTCCACCACACCTGGCTAGTCACTGGCGGGTCTGGCCACAGGCGTCTCTGGCCGCGGTGGCGGGTGCCCTGCAGGCTTTTCCCGCAGGCTCGGGTCCCGTGTCTCTGGAGCTTCTCTGCTGCAGAAGCGTTGTTCTGCCGAATCCTGTCCATTTCCACCCATGTACTTTTCCTCAGGATGCGAGGTCCACTGGCCACTTGGACCTCACGGGAAGAAGTACGGGGACAGCGAAAGCTAGGGTGTCCACAGGTCGGTAATGGAGCGCACCCCCCGGAGAGATTGGGCTGCCGGTAGTGACACAAGACTCAAGACTTAGTCTGTGCTACAGCTTTATTCTCTGAGACCCAGCTCTCTGTGTCCCAGCTTTCTGCGATCCAATTCTCTGACCATTAAGAGAGGACTAAGGCATTTATACCATGGGGGTAGTGGTAAAAGCTTTGGCTGTTAGATGCTTTGTGAGGCATTCTATTTACATATGGAAGTGGGTTTCTGCCAGACTGCTGTCTGCTAGGAAAAATCACAGGAAGGCATGGTACCTGTTAGAGCCAAAGGCCATGTTTATGTTATAGCATTGGTGGCGGACACTTCAAAAGGAGAGACAGGAAAGATGCCAAGAAGACACCCTGCTATGAAAGGAGCCCTCAGCACATGATCCC